>NC_072822.1:9241250-9551875 GCF_027744805.1 Dunckerocampus dactyliophorus | reverse complement strand
AGGTGTAATTTGCAATTTTGATTGAGACGTAGTAAAAAAGAAACACCTACAAAAATAAACACATAAGTAAATGAATATTTCTCTAAAATGAGCATTAGATTATGTAGGTGTACCTATAATTTTGTTGCCAGTACAGTAGCCAAACAGCATTCTATAGCAAACACAAAGTGTGGAATGTAAAGTACCCACCTGAATTGTCCTGTGTTCAGTTTCTAATGACTTGCTTCCTTCATGAAGGTTCGACTGCAGCAGCTGCTCGTCCATCAAGCGCAGAAGATGCTTTGGACACGAGCAATGGAATCATTCCCGGTGAGCAAATCAATTGGCTTGACAAAATCCCCTGCAAAAGTGAGAACAAACAGTTTGAGGTAAAATGGTAGCTAGACTGTTTCTGTGTGGTGCGCAACACAGTATATACAGCTGTATGTCGAGGCATGATATAAATGTACTTGAATGTTAATTGAATCAATTACTTGAAATCATTTAATGAATTATCTTACGTAGAAAAAAATCTACTAGAAAAAATACCCTCACGCTTTGCAGAGAAAAATTCTCAATAGGAAATATGTTATGTAAAACCTCTACCCTCAAAGCAAGAAAACTGTCCTGTCAAACAATGAAAAGGTCTCTTCAACAAAATGTTACTATAAGACGTTGCATTTTTGTGGTTTATTTTTCCCCTAAATTGCAAAGGTTACCATATGACCCTGTGCATAAGATGACCCTATACATAAGACAACCACTTTTTTCCCAAGACCCCAAAATATTTTTTTTAATTCACATTTTCAACAACATCATACAGCTGATAATTCAGCCTCATTGATCACAATTGTATCAAAATTAGCATCATAATTCCTCCTCCGTTTTTTGCTAACAACACTTGAGACACTTTTTTTTCCTCCAGCGGGCTTATGACATTTTGTGTCAACTCAGAGTGACAGGAAGAAAAGCTCTGACTCGATAGGGGAAAAGTTGTTTGGCGCCACCCACTGGTTTGCCTGTACAATGAGAGCCAAAAGATTTGAGAATGACACAAATATGAATTTTCGCAGTCTGCTGCTTCAGTTTGTATGGTGACAATTTGCAAACACTCGGGAATGTTGTGAAGAGTGATCAAATGAATTGCAAAGTCCCTCTTCGTCATGAAAATGAACTTAATCCCAAAAAACAATTTCCACTGCATTTCAGCCCTGCCACAAAATGACTATCTGACGTCATGTTAGTGATTCTCTGTTTAACATAGGTGAGAGTATTGATGAGGGCAAAGGCTGAAGATGGCTCTGTCATCCTGATTGAGTGAGATGAACAGACTGGAATATTTAAAAGGGGGGTTGTGCTTGGTATCTTTCTTCCTCTGTTAAACATGGTTACCTGCAAGGAAACATGTGCAGTCGTCATTGCTTAGCACACAAAGGGCTTCATAGGCAAGGATATTGCTGCTTGTAAGATTGCTCCTCAGTCAACCATTTATCGGATCATCAAGAGCTTCAAGGAGACATGTTGAGTGGTTGTTGTGAAGAAGGCTTCAGGTCGTTCAAGAAAATCCAGCAAGTGTCCGGGCTGTCTCAGAAAGATGACTCAGTTGCGGGATCGATCACCGCATCACCAGTGCTCGCTCAGGAATGGTAGCAGGAAAGTGTGAGTGCATCTGCATGCACAGTGAGGCAAAGGCTTTTGGAAGGTGGCCCGATGTCAAGAAGTTCACAAAAAAGCCACTTCTCTCCAGGAAAAATATGAGGACAGACCGAGGTACAGGGATTGGACTGCTGAAGACTGGGGCAAAGTCATTTTTTTCCTCATGAATCGCCTTGCCGATTGTTTGGGGCGAAAGAAGAGTAAAGTTTTTGTTGTTTGTTTACCATTCTAACTTAAAAAAAAATGAAAATATAGTTGTGAGACGGGAATATTTTTGTTTCTGAGTTGCCTAATAATTCTGCACACAGAGATATTCTCAACAAAACCTCACTTTCACTTCCTTAAATATTCAAGTCTGGGGTTTATTAACTTTTTGGATTGACCAAAACTAATATTCAATAATACAAATTGCCCAGTAATTGTATCGATCTCAAGGCCCCAAATATAAGACCACCCGTCTTTTTCAAACTATTTCCCATTTTGTTTGATTTTTTTTTTTTGGCCAATTAAAAAAAAAAAGAACACCAGAACTTGGAATAAGAAAGACTGAGTACAATTGATTGACTAGTGGCCTCTGCTACCACCCTGCGTTGGGCTTTACATAGAAAATCATCACTTCTTGCTTTAATATAGCAGGATATGGGCTCTATTGACAATGGTTAATCACGTATTTGGTAATGGTTTAATGTGGATCTATCTATGGACGCATTATCTTGTTAATTTATGTGTGCTTGCAGGAGCCATTGCAGCCGCCTTGTTCATTGCGTTGTTACTGGGCCTCTACGCCGTGCTTTGGAAGTGCATGGTGTCTCCACCCCAAAGGTAACAGCCCATTACGATGCCAACAATTTCCTGCTGACGCTCGTTCGTGTGGTGCCCTTTCAGAAAGCGCCGGAAGGTGAGAGCGAGAGTTCATCAAACAACACCAGTGTGAAGACTACACATGGGGATAAAAACCACCAGTTTCTTGTGAAAAGGTGTGGACTGAAGCAGAAGACTTTGTCTCCTAGTCAGAGTGCGGCAGCATCACAGAAGCGCATTCATGTTAGGCCAGGTTCAGCTGAGTGTCCACCTTTTTTTTTTTTTTTTTTTTTTTTTTTTTTTTACCAAGCTTCTACTGGAGCATCCTTATTGTTCTGTTTTGGAAACTCTACCTGCTGTTTTTTTCTGTTTTTTCTGCTCTATAAACTCTGCACTAATGAGAAGTGAGGCACATTACATGGCCACTCATTCCTTCAGGAACAAATAAGTTATGTGTGTGTGTGTGTGTGTGTGTGTGTGTGTGTGTGTGTGTGTGTGTAAAGAGGCATTTTTTAGTAACTTCCTTCAATCGCACAAATTCAAGGATATTCATAGCAAATTGCCTTTGATATTTTACTTTCCTTGGGCTCCTTTAACTACTGTATAACTGTGGACATTTTGTGATAAACTGTGACATTTTGTAGTCGACTGTGAACCTCAATAAATGTGAAAATGTGGAAGTAGAGGAACCCAAATATGGTCCATGTTCAGTCTGTCTAATACAGTGATTGCTTTTATTTTCTGACGGTCCTAAATGTGCTGCTTCATGCACGTTAAATAATAGATTCAGGCACAACAGTAGACTTGTTTCGCTTTGGAACAACCTAACCGATGGATGAATTCATATTCATATCTGTCCATATCAGAGTGTCAAAGTTGGCTTTGTTTTGCTTTGATCAACCAATCAGAGGATGGAAAAATGCTGACGTTATTGTGAGCCTGCTAGCTGGCCTGTGAGGCAAATCGGGAATCTGGTTGGTTAGAAAAACAGCCCCATTGCTAATAAGAGTTTAATTGACATGGGCCAGCACTACTGATTCTGAAGGACCTGGGCAGATTACGTTGACATGGCAACACATAGACGCTGAAATCTGATTGGACAAAAAAATACACATACACGTACATGTCCTGGAAGCAGTGCGGCCAAGAGACACACCACCAACTGAAGATAATAGACCGTTGGGACTAAATTAATACAATTTGAACAAATACGAGAATTTAAGGTGTAAATGTCAGTGCTTCTGATAGTGCTTCCCTGCTGGCCCTGACAGTACACCACAGTCTGTATTACATGTATAACACTAGTGTGTCTCGAGGGAAAGGCTTCTTGAGACGTCATCTGTACTTCTGTGAAGAAGGTGTCGGACGTTTCGCTCCTCATCCGAAGAGCTTTGTCAGCGAACTAACAAGTGCTGGTAGCCTAGGCCTTAAATATAGTAAGAGTGGGCGGAATTGGTGTGCCAACACCCTCCTCCTATTGGTTCCTTACACTAAGCCTGGGAGGAGTTGTGGTCTAATCCTCTCCTTCCATTAGCACCTCCGATCAAAGGGAAGTTTTACATCTTTGCGTTTATATTTTTGTTGAGCGCATGTCTCCACACATGAACCCAATTGAGCACCTGTGGGGCATCTTTAAGCCGAAGGAAGGTGAAGGTGTGCATCAACAACCAGCTCCAACAGTGATGTCATCATGGAGGAGTAGAAGTGGATTTCAGTCACATCCTGTGCAGCTCTGGTGAATTCCATGTTGAAGAGGATTAAGACAACAATGGTGCTCACACTATTAGCACAATCAGCATAATCACTGAGTTAGCTGAATGTCAGGTTACACTGAATAACCCGGGACACTACAGCATCATTTATAAATGGGACTTATTGTCTTAAGCTGTTGCATAACCTTCACCACAGCTTCAAGTTGAAGCTTTAGTTTTGTGCCTTCTTTTGCAGCTGTTCCCTCTGCAAAACAATCAAGTTGTACTCCTCCAGCTGTGCCACAGCTGTACTGTACAGTACACGTACAGGAGCTGGGAGAAGGCTCATTGAAGTTCCGGAGCAGTATAAATGGAGAATATAAAAAACAAAAAACAAATAGTGTCATGTGGTAGCATGGGATGTTGTTATACTTGCAGTACTAATACTATGGCGCCAATATCCATGCACATTAAAACCATCATCAGCATGCATAAAGACTTCTCTGCGCACTCACTCTCTGAATAACAGCTCGCTGCCGCTCTTGAGCAGCCTTTATGTGCGCGGATATTGGCACTCTATTGATGCCATATAATATTGTAATAAAAACAGATACCCAATAACAATACAAATATGCTACAAATCGTGGCAAACTACCAACAACAGCAGTAAATGCATACTGTATGTGCTCACACAACGTGCTTGTGGCCTGGGCACCCCTCCGGTTTTGTGGTGGCATCCTAGGTGCAAGAGAAGGTTCATTGTTGAAGTTACACAGCGGTAGTTTCTTGGCTTCTGGGGAGGTGCTAAGGAACACACACTAACACAGGTCCAATACCACAGAAATGAAGATGAAGATTATTAATTATAAACACAGGGGGCAACAGGTCAAGATTCATTTACACATTACATACGGGCAACAGACGCTTCAATTCTCACATTGAAAATAATCTAATGGTCTTCAATTTGCCTTATTTGGATTTCACACGGTCTTCAGGTAACTGCTGCTCTGCCTGACAGGATGACAAAGAGGCACACAAGTTATGCAAAGCAGCAAGACAGAACAATACAAAATATGTAACAGTGTACCCCACACTGTAAGAGACAACAAGCAGGCTGAAAATGAACATCACCAAACCAGAGTGCAACACAAGTAATACAGCAACCCACAATCTCGTTTGTTGTGAACTTTGTTTTTTGCACACAACCACCTTTATAAGCAGCCCAATGTTTACCTGTTACACTTTTTACAAGGGAGGAAACCAAACCTTGTGCACAGTGCATGAATCCATTTACACATACAGTTATAAATTACCAAATTCAAAGGAGATAGAGAGGAACATTTTGGCACTTCATTGAGAAAGGAAAGAACCTCTTTCAACAGCATGTGCGTAGGTAGCCCTTTCAATAAACTATACACACAATACTTACATGCACACGTCAGCTATAGTTGCTTTTGCTTGCATTATCAATAAATATGACTTGAGATCACATGGCAATATGATGACACTCTTTAGGAGAACAAATAATGCTGTACATAGCTTGGGGAAGGGCCACTTTGACGTTCCCCATACATTTTCTCTACTTCTAGCACCAATCAAAAGTTTGGAGACACTTCTGCATCCTATTGAAAGAGAAAGTGTTTCCAAACATCTGACTGATACTGTTTATACATATTGTAGTAAGTGCGAATGGGAAATAACACCAGTATTTATCTCTTGGCATTTTCTAGCCACCTATTTGGAGCACATGCTGCGGGTGCCCCAAACATCCAACAAGCCTGACAGAAGTCATTTACACACAAACAATTACAGGTAGTACTAAAGCTCTGTTTTGAAAGAAAAGGCACAACAAGGAGGTTGCCACAAACTCCAATAAAGGCACATATACAGTACATTTGTACATTCCCTCATATGATTAGCCACAGTTTTGCATTTATATCCAGGACAAACAAATATAAGCAACCAGTCCAGTTATATGTCAAAAAGCGTGGTCCTTAGAGGTAAACAATGTTCTCCTCGCTTCCATCCTCCCTGAGATGTCCTTTGAGAGAGAGGTAGGACTGTGGGGGCAGGAGCGGGGTAAGGGAGGGAGAGGAGGAGGAGTAATTGTTTTCGTAAAGTTCTTGACTTGTGACCTTTGGCCTCCAGGCCCCCAGGGAATGGTGGTCCAACTGTGGACTGAGGTCTGACAAGAGGAAGAAAGACAAGGTATTTTTTTGTGCATTCACAGAATCGATCCATTAGAATTAGAATCATAGTCACATGCAGTACATACGTGTGCTGGTTGTCTGTGGCTGTGCTGTGACTCTGCTGCTGAAGGGATCAACAGAGTCATTTGGAGCCCGGTTACAACCGTTGTTCTTCGAGTAGTTTGGGTATGTAAGACCATCCTGTGGTTGTTTCCTATGTGCTTGGCTCAGCAGGGCATTGAGGCTATTGTAGAGGCTGGCACTGAGGCTGAGGTCTGTCCCGTAGCTGGAGCTGTGCCTGGGGACGTCATGGTTCCTCAGGGGAGAGAGCAGATACTGGTGCGGGTTGTTGTTGTTGTTGTGGGCAGGCTGGTTCTTTTGGAGGGAGGCGAGCAGAGCTGCATCATCTTCATGTGTCCAACAGTTGGCGTCCAGGCTGCCTGAGCGACTGTGACTTGACACCTTGTGAGGTTTAAAAGATAATGAACTGAGATCATACAGAATAATGTCCTGACATCCACATACTGTTTAATTGCAAAGAAAATGTTGTATGTGTCTTTACTCCCATGAACTGTATGTTTTTACTGTGTCCCTAGAACCTGTTTATGAGCACAAATGTAAAAAAAAATCTGTAATCTCCCTGACTTGTTAGCTCTACGTCTGAGAGATGATGTGCTATATGGTCACTTTTGAAGTTTCGGGGTTTCGTGGCATCATGAACCAAAAACCTCCTTCCTCATATTGGGTCATGGGTCATACTGCCTGTGACCCATCCCAATCCTAAATAGATGAGCACACACCGTGTACATGGCCACCACTTAACAGAGGATGTTATGGGAAAAAAAATTACAAAAATTTAAAGGCTTCGCTATATATCTTCAAATAAAACTTGTAGGTCCACCAATTATCTCTCAGTCAGCTCCAGATGCGTGAGCTGTAAGTGTGATGATTATTTTGTTTTTCTTCAGTGAATAGCCTAACCTAGCATGATAGCCTTTTAAAATGTGACTGTAAAGGCCAGCACGGTAGCTCATGTTGCTACATAGCGTTTCTGTCCCCGTCTCCTTCATTTAAGTTGTTGTAGGTGACATTTGGTCATTTATTATGTTATTATGCAGAGTTGGGCGCCACACACGGGAGGCGGCAAACGACTGCGTTTGGCGAAACTCATCCCAACGCGTAGCAAACCATGCACACGGTAGCGACGAGCGTCTATGACCAGCGACACCCGCGAGCGACTTGCTTCACATCCAGAGCGAAATGTACGAGTCTCCCACGGTTTTGATTGGCCGTCAGATGTGGAGGGAATTTGGGGTATCAAAATAAAAGGTGTTGATCGAGTACTATTGTTAGTACTGAAGATAAACTTACATAAATTAAGTAAAAGTAAGTAAGATGAATGTTAACTTACCCGGTATGTTGAGTCTGACACGGACGAGTTCCCATGCTGCTTTTTTCTTCATATCTCTATATTCTTTTCTAGAAATATCAAATATATCCAGGAAATCTGGAGATATTGCGTACTGATTAGCATCCTGTCCGCTCATTGGTCGATCAATGAAACTACCACTGATTGGTCCTCGTCTGGGCGACAGCGATGAAAAATTGAAATGTTTTCAATTTTCTGAGATAGAGTCGGAAGTCAGCGTGTGCACGACGACAAGCACGAACGCAAACTTTCACACGCATGAATTTCGTGTGCCGCTTGGCTGGACGGCGACACGCGATAATCGATAATGAATGGAGTAGAGGCGACGTCGCCTCCCGTGTGTGGCGCCCATTACAGTGTATATGTAAAAAGTGGATAGTTAAAAAAAGGTACACAATAGTGCTTCTTGGAGCTACACACTCATGTGTTCCAATTACAGCCTACTAAAAGAATTTTAAACTGTCTAAATTACAGCATCAAGACAAGGGAAGAAAGGCTATGCTAAATAAGCTGCTTCTTTCTACTCCTTTTTGAACATGAAGACTTGTGCACAATTTTGGACAACACACTTCCAATACACTATTGTGGAGACATTTAAGTTAATAAAGCAAACTATTAGTCACTTATAGCTGAATTTTCCCAATTGATCATGATGTTTTATGTCCACTCACTTCATTACTGCATTGTCCCCTCCCGCCTTTGCTCATATACCTTGTATCCATCCAGTGGTATGGTAACAGGCAGGCTGCTTTGCCGGTTGTGTCTCCAGCTCTGGAGGAACCTCTGCTGTGCTTCAATGTTCTCCTTCTCTCTGTCCACACTTTTCTGGCCCTCCCGCAATCTGTCCAGATTGTTGTGATACTCCAGCAGCTGAGCTTCCAGCTCCTCTCTCTCATAGCGCAGCCTCTCTGCCTCCAGGATGCAGCGCTGCTCACGCTGCTCCAGTGCGCTCTCCTGTTGACTCTGCACACATCATTGAGTAGATTACAATCTAGAGATATAGAGACGTACTTAAATATTAAATGTAGTTGAGTGAAAGGAACCTGTTGTTTCTCTCTGGCCAGACACTCTT
This sequence comes from Dunckerocampus dactyliophorus, assembly GCF_027744805.1. Lineage (NCBI taxonomy): Eukaryota > Metazoa > Chordata > Actinopteri > Syngnathiformes > Syngnathidae > Dunckerocampus > Dunckerocampus dactyliophorus. Next base: position 9,543,058 of record NC_072822.1, on the reverse strand, counting down.
TGTCCCAGCGCTGCTGTTCGTGCTTCAGCTTCACGTGGAGTTTCTGCACGTCATCCACCTCTTCCTTCTTCCTCTCTAAACTCTTCTTCTCAACTTCCTCTTTCTTCTTATCAGTGCCCTTCTGCCTCTCCTGATCCTGCACAACAGTACTCCCCCCCCGTTAACTTTTCACACACTGGGACACACTCTACAACACTGATCAGGACAATAACATACCAGGCTGTTTTGGAGGGAGGGCAGGGTCTTGAGCTGAGACTTGTCTGCCTCCTGAAGGAGAATTTTCTGGATCTCGAGACAGCTGTCTTGAAGGGTCACAGCCGCCTGCAAACAAGAAGCGGAGTCACTATCACTGTCCAACTACCTAGAATGAGATCTCTCCTACATTGCCTAAACTACACCTAAACTGTATCTACTTTACTTTAATTTAGAGTGCATAAAAAAGTGGAGAGGAAAACTTCCATGTCTTTGACCTGTATTGTCATTTATTAAGAACCAATGTTGTAATAGCGGCAAGGAACAAACTGCTCAGCCGGCATTAATACCCCTGATGAGTTTATTGTAAACAACAGTAAGATAAGTGTAAAACACATGAGTTTCACACCGCTAGCTAACCAACATTTTAAAGCGCATACATAAAGCCGCTGGATGATGACCACCCATGACACTTCAAAGGCAACTACTTCTTGTGGAACTAATACAAACTAGGGAGGTTGCCTACAGCCACAGGTTACTGGCATTTGTAGATCACAAACCCAGCAAACGTAATAGACAGTTTTTTTGTGGTTAATTAAATATTTCAGTGGAATATTTACGGTATTTGTAACTCGGTGGCCGAGTGGTTAGCATGTTGGCCACGCAGTCAGGAGATCGGTTCGAATCTCCGTTGGGCATCTCTGTCTGGAGTTTGCATGTTCTCCCTGTGGGTGCGTGGGGTACTCCGGTTTCCTCCCACAATAACATGCATATTAGGTTAATTGGCGACTCTAAGGCTCCAGCATACCCACGACCCTAGTGAGGATAAGAAGATGGATGGTGTCCTTACTCACCTGCAGACTATAAAGAAGCTGCGTCAGACTCTGGACACTCTCTGCTACCTACAGAATATCATGTTAGTACACAAGGACACTAATATCAGCAAAAACATTTCACATCAGTAGCTACAATGGCTAAATGGACAAACCTTGAACAGTGTTTCTTTTGTGTCTCCTTTCTTTGGCTCAGCACCAGAGCTCCACAACACGCCATCTGTCCCCTCACCGTCTGATCCCAGAGAGGTGGAGCTCATACTCAGTGTGCTCAGGTAATCCGCTGTTGAAATAGGAAGATACAGCATGACATGGCTTGTCAGGCTGGAGCCTAACCCAGCTGACTTTGGACGAGAGGTGGGGTACACCCCAGACTGGTCGCCAGCCAATCACGGGGTACATATAGACAACCTTTTCACGCTCACATTTATTCCTATGGACAATTTATTCTACAATTAACCTACCATGCATATTTTTGGAATGTGGGAGGAAGCCGGAGTACCCAAAGAAAACCAATGCACGCAGTACATTATATCATTACAAAAGTGCATGAAATTACACTCACGTTCAGAGGGAGACTCTTGAATGCTGCTGCTGTGACTATTGTAGTCCTCTTGCCCACAGGTCGGAGAGTCCCCACTTTGTAAAGGAAGGCCATCATGAGCCTGCAGTAAGGTTATCAGGTTCTCCGCTACAAACGAAGTAAACAAGTCACAAATGAAATTTATAAGATAACTGTTTTGATCAGGGGTTGCATGATTTCTGCAAATCAAAAATCAAACATTGTGCTTTTCAGTGAATGAACGGCAGCTTTGTCACCTTCTCTGAGTGCAGCTGTGAGCAGTGTTGAGGCCTGTCTTGGAGAATCACTGTCAATGTCTGGTTGTACCAGCAGATGGCGATGTGGTATGGCTTCAGGAGACCGCAGGCTTAACTCTGTGAGCTCAGCATATAACTGTAACTTCTCCTCCAAGCTGTTGCAGATGCGTTGGTCCTGACCTAACAATGTCTCTACAAAAATAATAAACACATTGATTAACAACTGAACTGCTGCAGGTTCCATTATAGGATCTATTTCCTATACATTCTGGAAAGAATGACCAGATGTTACCTTGGAACTTTGAGATTTTCTGGACCTTTGCTTCCGCTGCTCGCTTGGCCTCGTCTAATTCGGCACTCCGCTCCTCCTCCTCCTCTTCCTCTGGACAACTGCCATGAAGGTTGTTAAGTAGGTTAGACAATATGTAACATGCACACATGCAAACATAAGAACTTAACCTAGAAGTATTGTATCTCATTTGCAATTGGCACATCATTGCATGTCAGTAATGTTAAAAGGCAGCTGATCATATTGTGTGTATGAAACGTCACCACACCTCTCTACAGCTTGTCGTATGTGTCTCATCCAAGCATTTCTCTCCTCTCTGGTGGTGGCGTGAACTTCATACATCTCCGGTCCAGCTGAAGAAGCAGAGATTAGGAACATCCCTCGCTCCTCATTGGCTACTTCTCGAACAATGAGCTTCTGCAGCGGGATCACTGGAGGCTTCTGGTCCTGAAAGTATATAAAACTGAATAGATAAGACACATATTAAGAGTCAAGAGTTGCACATGTGCTTCACGTTGAGGCTTACCACGGCTGCAAATACAAAGCGTTGATCTTTTTCTTGCAGGAAAACCAGAACATCTGTGAGCAGGAGGGTTAGTGTATCTAGAGGGGATAAAAAAAATATAATCAGCTGTCTGCTGAATAAAACAAGCTGGTGGTAGAGATGCTCCTCAACAAACCTTTTAGGCGCCCCGTGGCGGTCTTCCAGTAAAGCAGCCCCTTATGCTGTAGCTCTCTGTGTTTGCTGTGCAGGTCCTGCTTGCGGATCACCTTGCTATTCTTTAGTTTGGCAAAGCTCTTATTCTCCAGCCGGGCAAGCACTTCCTGCAGCTCCTGAGACCTCTCGTACTTGCTTACTGTCAGGTCCACTGCTGCAATGATGTCACGGATCTGAGCCAGAGCACTTGACAAGTCAGCGTGTTCTTGACTTCCGTCTGTCAAAAGCAATGTTATAGAGGTCAAAGTAATTATGAAGGCTGCTTTTACAAATATTCAGCCTGGTTTAGTTCAAGTACATACACACATATTGTGTTTTGTGTTATACTAACCTTGTGTGTAATGTAATATCCTTTCCAATAACACTGGATACTTGGTGATGCGCTGGGTGACTAAAAGGATGAATTCTGGAATCCCTCTTCGCCTGACAAGTGAGTTATTGCTCTGTTGCTGTAAGCAGAGGTCACAACTAGGATTTAAGACCCATATCTCTTGAAGCACACTGTGTGTCAGAGGCTGGGGCCTACTTTGACAAAGGTCTGGAGTTTCTTATTCTGCTGCTGAAGCTCTTTAAAGACACTGACAGCTTCCATGTGGTGACTGCAGAATTCGCCGTATAATTGCTTCATCTTCTCTGCATTTTCATCTGAGAACTGACAAAGTCAACTTAAGGCATTTGGTGTGCATTTTGACAATATATATGCAGTTGCCTACAATATCTCACAAAAGTGAGTACACTCACCAAATTTAAACAAGCATTTCATTATATCTTCTCCAGGGACAATCCTTTATAAATGAAAGTTGGCTATACTTAAGAGTAGTCAATGTATAGCTTGTATACATTTACTTTCCATTAAAAATGACCCAACACACATGTCATAATTGTGTCCAAAGTGTCAATATTTAGTACGAGCACCATTGTGATCAAGCACTGCCTTCATCCTCTTGGGCATGGCATTCACCAGAGCTGCACAGGTGTTTACTGGAATCCTCTTCCACTCCTTCATGACGACATGATTGGCGCAGCTGGTGGATGTTAGACACCCTGCACTCCCCCACCTAGCTAGTGAGCCAGCTAGCTGCCGCCAGTGACAGCTAGGCAAGGCGTGTCCACAAAGATGTAAGATAAGTCAAGCGGCAATATGTTCGATCAAACGAGCTGGCATCGATTGGCGTAGCCTGTGTCAAGCTGTCAAACTGAATCCATGAGGTTTTACAGACTAGTTTTCATTCTCGCTGCAATACGAGACAGAGTGAGTCTGTTGTCGGATCAATATGGGTGTTTGCAATCCTATGTGACACAGCACACACGTAGTGTTTGCCGCAGCACGTTGATCGTTTTTTGTGATCGGCTTTGAACAGCATTTATCTGCAAGTTTATCGACCGTTATTCATTGGTGGCCGATCGATCGGAGCATCCGTAACTGTTCTCGAAGCTGTACACTGACTAGTCAAAAGTATATCCAAGTTTCATTTTTAGAGTATTTTCCCCTGAGAATATATGCTTTGTGAGATACTGTTTATGTATCCATCTTTACTAACCTGCTGAAGCAAGATGTCTCCAATCTGGTGTATGAGGTAATTTCTTTGATTCTCAGGTCGGGCGGAAGCCTGCCTGCGCTCCTGCAAAGATCCAAATAGGTTCCTGTGGAAGAGCAACAGGGAATCCAAGCATGGGAAGATCCGGGCCACACAATCCCAATCTAGCTGCAGCTCCTCTAGCATGCCTCTTCGGAATACTTCAGACATGACTGTCAGTGTTTGAATGTGGTGCAGCTCTGTCTGCATTAGTTCTACAGGGAGACCACAAAAGTGGATTATGGGCACTGAAGTTTACCAGTTGTGCAAGCTTTATGATGCTAATAATGCTCACCATAAATTACATCCTGCCTCTTGATGGTGCGCCTGTCGTGCTGCCGGCAGAAGTCTGGGCTGACTGTGAGACTCCACGACTCTGTGTCCAGTCCCAGCAGGTCAGCTGACAAATCACTCAGTAGTGGAGCATCTATAGCATCTGTAATAAAATTGCATAAAACATCTTTTACAACCTTAATAAAGACAATGAAAGTGGACATAGTTCGGATTAAGCCTCACTTACCTTGTGAGGTGATTGGTGGGTCGGCTGAAGGAGGAGTCACCGTAATTGGAGTTCCCTCATCAGACAGAGAGCTGTTAGTGTAAGACGTTGCAATGGCATCAACCTCCACCCCTGCTGTGTCACTCAGGCGTCTATTTAACAGAAGAGTGAACACACATGTTAATATACTGTATGTTTATTTCATTTTGCAAAGTCGCAGGATGTTGTGAAATGTAATAAGGCATTTCAAATAGTATTTCAATGAAATCCAGTTATGGTAGAATGCACCCATAATATACAGGACTGAATTATAGTGGGTGATCCTACCTGCTCTCGATAGAGACGGAGAGGCTTTTTGACAGAGGGGTGAGTGTTTCTCTCTTGTCTTTGGTTGTCGTCATAAGTGAGGAAGATGACGAAACTGATGAGGAGGCCAGGGAAGAGGAAGAAAAGGTATCTTTCACACAGGCTGGAGGAGACAAAAAAACAAGGACGATAAGTCATTCATATGTAAAACAAACACTTGAAATGCCTGTTAGTGTTCAAGTTAGATGTTTATATGTTATATATATGTTTATATGATGTTTAGTCATATGTTTTTTTTTTATCATCCTTGTATTATAAACGTGTCTGACTAAACCTTTTGTGTGTTTATGCACAAACACACACACACACAATCCAGGTTGGATCCCCCACAGAGGCAGATTAAAATGTAACTTGTCTGAAAACCAGTCATACGGGTGAGTGAGGGAAGACAATAAATGGCTTACTTAATCTGCAACAAGGAAACAAGGGAGGACAGGTAAAAACTAAATGAATCAAAGCAAGAAGGGCAGCCACTATGGGAGATGGGGCAGACGGAGGGACTCACTCTGTGGGAGAGACATGGTCTTGGTTTTCATCAGCAATGCATTCCTCTCCTGCAGCTTCTGAGGAAAGATGTCATATTCACTTAAGTTGATGAACAACATAATATATTTCAGTGCCTTTAAAATCAGATAAATATCAGGTTGTTGTAACATCGAAATGAATGATCTAGGAATGTACAAAGCATATTATGAAACCTCTAACTAACATGAACATGAACATCACAGCACTCCAGGAATTCATTCACCAAGTGTTGAAACTCATTTTTCCAGTCTTTTTTCTGGAAGTAAATGAGATTTATTCATAATAATGACCCAGTATAGCAGCAATTGTCTTTAGTATAATTGTGGTCAAAGGTTTTGTCAGTGACTTTAATTTTGTGTTTAACTTACTTGGTTGCAACAAGAATATTTCTAGTAAATAATGAAAAATAATAATAAGCTTTGCTTTTTTGGAAAATAAATCAAGTTTTTGCAAAAAGCCAATGTTAACAGAATTCTCAGAACTGCTCAGCCATATCAAAACATATTTGGGGGGAAATTATACAGTACACGGTATCTGACAAAAGCAGAGCCGAACAATTTCAATAACCACGCAGTTTTCATGCAACGACCTTATACAAAAATTACATGAATAACTAAATACAACAATTTAAAATAACAATTTAAATAAACAAAATAAATAACTATACACACAAGCTATATCAAATATCCATATACATCCATGTAAAACTATCTACAGAAAAGACACTTTTTAGTATTAGAATTTCTCCTAATTGGGCATTGCTTTACATTTGAATCATTAATCAATTGAGAAGAGAATTATCAATAAATTATGTGTACTGGACTGAACCGAACTGCGAATTACTGAGTAACTTGTAACGGTAAACTTTTTGACAATGTGAATATGAAGTTTTAATGCATGTTTTGTGCGTAAGACTAGCAGCCATGGCTGCCATTGCCACCAGAGGGAGCTCATGAGCTCCGTATCTCTATTGGTATTTGTCTTGTATATTTCTTAGGTATACCTTTTCAGTGTTAATTTGCTGCGTGATGATTTTAGCGTTCTTTGTAAGATGACACCATGAGTCAGACTGTTTATTGAGTAATGACCTGCGATTTCCGACGGGTTGACAAGCTTGTTATGACTTTTCTCATATCTCATTATTGACTCCTGTCAAATAAAGAGCTGCCTGGTCCTTATGGACTCGTGCACGCCACTACAGTGTGTCTTTTATTACATGGACATGTGCAGCTTACAGTTCGGTGCAGCTTATATATGTACAAATCAGTTTTTCTCTCTACGTTTAGTTAAACACTGGTGCAAAATTACGGTATGTTTTTACACACATATGCAAAGGCATGAAAACCAAAATGAAGTTTCAAAAGAGCAACCTGAGATGATTAATTATTTTTTCTTATTGTTTTAGAGACCAAAAGTAGTGTATGAGGGTTACCTTTCCGCATGGGGCAACAGACTCCCGGCAGTTCTTGTGGACGTTCAGGAAACAGTCTAGTGACAACAGTAGACAGTTGATTTAAGCAACCACCGTCCATCAAAGTGGAGAAAAGTGCAGACCGAAACATAAAGGCGGCACTTGTGAGAATATTTACACAAACCGTGATAGTTGAGCCACCACAATACATAAAAGAACAGCACTGCTGAAGAATACTTACTGGAGCACTGCAGCAGCTCCTTCCCAGAAACAGATTTATCACAGGCCACACAGACAACAGGACCCGATGGAGATGGAGGAACAAACTGGTGTCCATTGGCTGCTCCAGTCTTCTCCTTTCCATCCTTCACCTCTTTCCCTTTCACCTGAAAAGGCGAGTTGCAAAAATACCATGCATTTACCCGTTAAGCTGACATTTACTGCAGTTGATGCCATGATGTTGAAGAAACCACCAAAGTAGAAGAAGAACAATGAGAAGAAGTGGTTGGCTTCATGCTGTGATACACCTGTTAAAGTGAAGTTAGCGGAGATAAAGGACCTTTGAGTGAGCCCCTCTGTTAAATTTGTTCTGCTCCACAAGTTCTGCTGTTGTGGTGCTCTAGCCTTGGGGGAGCATTATAGGGGATTTATTTGTGTTTGTGTGTGTGTGTGTGTGAGCGAGGAAGGTTTATTTTCTTATCAAACTTTCCGCGAATAATGTTTTCCTGACCGTTCATGTGTATATGTGCACACAAGAGAACATGTTCTGGAGCAGCACATGTACACGGGCTCTGACGATTTAGATGATACTATGGAATGTGTTTTGGTTCCACATGTTGTGCTAAGAGGTCAGCGTTATGTAAGAGGACATTTTCTCTGTGTCCTGTTGCTAAGACCTGAGGAGAGGGAATTTTCTCCTTCACCAAATAAAGGCACCCTGCACAGACAACGGCTCCCCTGGCACAGGAATTCTGACCCTGCCTGTCTGTAAGATGGTAAAGCTTTTGGGTGTGAAGCTTTATGCATGGACACGCTTTATAAACGCAGTGGTAAAGCGTTAGCCTTTCCATCAAAGATGAGTTGCCTCACCTTTGTTTTGTTGCGAGTGCTCGACATCCTGTTCTTGAGGAAACTAAAGGTCCGGCTCACTTTGTACTTTTCTGGCTCGACCTTGGACGGGATTATGTATTTGTCCCACTCCTCATCTTCAATCCTGTGTAAGAACCTTCATTAGTAGTATTCAGTAATCATATCACTGGCGACTTTGAAGACCCAAGATGGAAAACTCATATTAGTATTTTTAATATACTACAACGGATTTAATAAACTTGGACTCAAGTATCATGCTGAGATGAAAGAATGGCCAGACGGTCCTCCAGGACCCTGGTCTACTGACTATTACTCTTGACAACATGCTTGGCATGCTTGGGTGTCACTATGCACTCAAGTGGATGCTATTTATAGCATGACCTTGAAGAGATGCAATTAGTAAGATGTCAACGATTAACAGCATCTTAAACTGGTTTCATTAGATACGATCCAGACATTCATGGCAGAATGTTAAGAAGAAAAAGACATGCAACATGACATCAAACCTAAATTCAGAAGTTACAGTCAAATCTGGAGGTTTACATGTACAGAGCAGATGCGGTTAATGAAGTTAAAGAGTTGCTGTAAAATGTTAAAACAGGTTAAGCCGCACATGCATAAGGCTGTGAGGCTGCTTTGGTGAACACATACTCTTTAAGGAACTCTGTGAGGGTGAGGTGTTGGAGTGATGCGCTGCTCTCCTCCTCTGCTGACTGGGCCCGCTTACGGAAACCCAAATCCCTGCATGATGGATATAACACACCTCAAACCAAGCTGCTATTATATGGTCAATAATGGAGATGAAATATGCTTATAAAACTGTAAACGAATAGTAACATAAAATAAATTTTAATATATGTCAATTTAACGGTATTATAAATGTATTTTTGTATGAGTCAAATCGTTTTTAACATTTTCTTAAGCAACAATAGCAGAATTTGCAGATTTCCCAATCAAATACAGGGAAGAAACCTAAGGTGTGGCCACCGTGAGCATGTCTTCTCGGCTTAGTGCACAAGCCCTGCCTACCATCTGAGTGCACACTGTGTTTAATGTAAGTGTGCTGTTATTATTCTTGCGAATTGGAAAAAAAATACACACAAATGTCATATCGGTGGCAGAGTGTTCAGCATGTTGGCCACACAATCAGAAGATCAGGAAGACCTGGGTTCGACTCTCCGCTTGGGCATCTCTGTGTGTCTCTGAATGTTGTCCCTGTGCGTGCGTTGGTTTTCTCCAGATACTCCGGTTTCCTCCCACATTCCAAAAACATGCATGTTAGGTCAACTGGAGACTCTTAAATTGTCCATAGGTTTGAATGTGAGTGTGAATGGTTGTTTGTCTGTATGTGCTCTGCCATTGGCTGGCGACCAGTCCAGGATGTACACCGCCTCTCGCCCAAAGTCAGCTGGGATAGGCCGCAACTCTAATGAGGATAAGCGGCATAGAGAATGGATGGATGGATGGATGGACGGACAAATGTCATACGTGACGCACTGCATCCTGAAGGGGTGGGAGTGTGCGCGAACTGGAAGGTGCTTGCCACTGACGGCTTTCCACAGCGGAAAAGCCAGCGTTTTTGCTTTTTCGGTTTTCTTTCTGCTAGTGCTACCTAGCAGAATTTGGGATATTTTTATGCTCTGCTGAATGAATGAATGAATGAATGAATTTGACTGCCAAGATGGAGGATTATATATACCCAAACTCATCAGGAGATGATCAGACTTTTACAACAAAGTGTCAGAACTTTCCCTGTAGAAGGAAAGGCTGCATGTGCTTTAAGAAGTATCATTTTTTTAACCACAGTGAATTATTCTCTCCTTTTTTTCTCTTAATGAGCAACTTGTATTAACATTAAAAAAAACTCCAAATGAGTCAGTGCCTCACCAGCAATGAACCTCACCGCACATCACTGGTATAACAATGGATGGATTTAAATATTGTTATGGAAAAAAATGATACGGTGTATATAAATATGAGCTACTGCAACACAGCAATTTAATGATCTATTATGAAAAACAAATTACCTAACAGGATTATATTAAATGTTTCCTCTGTTAGCAATGCATGGTTATTAGCAAGGGAAATGAATTAATGCATGGTAAACTGATGAACCTGTGAACTAAGCAAACTGAAATTAATATACATTATGCGTAAAATAAAAACAAAATGTGAGCATTGTGTTAATTTCGCTTAGCAAATGTAGTCCATTCACACGTTATAAATTCTGTGTCAGTGACATGGTGTTAAAATGATTTTGTTATTTATTTTAGGGTTATTTTGAGGTTGCAATCAGAGCGTATCCCGGCCCTGGCCTTGCAACAGGAAGTGTGTCACATCCTGCCTCATCAGACCCCAAACTCAGGTCTCTGTCTCTCACACACACACACACGCACGCACGCACACACACACACACACACACACACACACACAGTATACACAGTCAGACCAATCAAGGATAATCTCAAAACTGCAGGCCAACATTGATGCCTAAAAAGGGCGGAAATCTCTTTTAACGTCTAAGTAAGGCCCTACACAGTCAAGCAGATGGTGTCTCAGCTCATAATTGAGCTAATGCGTTTACCTCTTTTCTTTGGAAGTCTCTGTCAGGCTCAGCACGCTCTGCTCTGTAACGTAGAGTGTCAGAGAAAGGAGTCATGAGTGAGTGGGAAATACTAAATGTGTCATTGAAGGTAAGGAAGTTATTAAACCCAGAAAGAGAGGTTGAAACCTTCATCCCTTTGGCAGAACACAAGAATGCCTGGATGCAGTGCACCCACAGAGAGACAGACCAAACATGGCACCAGGGTTTTGCCAAGGATAAACGGTGGATATTAAAAATAGCACAGCAAAACCAAGAGGAAAAATGAAACGGTAACTCATAAGTAACCCTGACACCCTTTATTAGATGAGAAGAACACTTTCTCCAAAGCTGCAATTCAGTAAAGCAAATATTGGATCTAGTTTCTTTTAGATTGTTTGTTATTTGAGAACATACATGACATCATAAAGCTTTGGAGAAAGTCTGTTTTTGATCAAACACCATTTCAACTTTGATGACTTACTCTCGAAAAATACAATTTCACACTACGCAAAATATTTTTTACTTCATGAAAAAGCAATGCAAAATTATCTGTATCATAAATCTCTAACAAGCTGATGCTCAATTTTGATTAACAATGTCAGGTGCTACTTTTGCCATATGTTTATTATTGTGATTGTAGTTTGCAGTGGTGAAGAACTGAGAGATGTTTCTAATGAGCGTAGAAATGTTCCCTTAACACGGAACACACACACCTCCAGGCGATAGCGAGCAAAACAATGCGTGAGTTTGTGTCTCATCCATTTGGTAAGATAAGACCCAATACTTTACTATTGTGTAGTTGCAACACCGCAACATAGATAATAAAGAAACAGACCTAAATTGTTGGTGCACTGCATTATGACACTGTACACGTGATGAAGTAAGTAAGCTAACCTAGTATACAACAAATGCTCCAATAGAGCATTTATGGTATCCCTAATAGTCCAACATAATGATACATGTTTGACGTCTTTGATTATCACCAGATGACCAGACGACCAGACGACATGACAGAGCAAGGAAAACACTGTAATGCCCACAGAGACACTGGTAGCATCTTGCTGCTTTTTTGTGCTGTACTTACTAACTTGGTGGAGTCGAGAGAGCGATTTAGAGAGAGATAAAGCTTGAAGTAGAGAACGACCACTGCTGAATGCCCCATCTACAGAGGATGAAGCAGCAGGCCCTTAATGCTGGACACTGACACATGTACATATGGGGTAATGGTGTTGCATCATACCAAAGCAGACACTAATGACATCTTTCTTTTAAGATGTTACACATATTTCTATTCAGCCCGCCACAGAGAGCAGAAATAGTGAGAGATGGCTCACCTTCTGCCAGATCAGTAATGGTTGCGTCTCTGTTTAGCAAGGGGCGTGATGGCCTCGCCTTGGGGGAGGAGTAGGAGTACGAGCGCAGGCGGACATCAGCTTCTTCTGGGTTCTGGGTAAAAGCAGGGAGAGCAGACAGCAGCAAGTAAACAGCCTGAGAACAGAACATTTTTGCACAATAATTAATCAATGAATGAATCAATGCGTTTGACCTTTTTCACAGCTATGAGCTCGTCTGTCTTTAACTTTAAGGTATATTGGCATTTTAGAACAATGTTTAACAACATCATTCACTCACTTGTCTAAAAGCTTTATTAAAGTAGACAATCGGCATAAAATCTTGATAAAACCTTGATGATACACGTACAATAAAGGTGGTATTTGCAGAAATGATGCACTATGTGGCCTACCTTTGTGTGTTTGTGCGTGCTGTCAGAGTGGGAGTGGTTAAACTCTGGAGAGCTGGACTGAAGCTTCAAATCTGAGCAGGGGTAGGAATGTGCCAGTATGTCCTCTTCTCCACTGTCACACTCAAGACTAGGGCTGTTGACATGTAACATTATGCAAAAATTAACAAATGTGCATACATTTAACAAGATGTGACATCTCAGCTCTACCACATTACTAGAATGTCTTGCAGCATTTTGCACAGGGATGGTTCTTTAAAAAAAAAAATCACCATTGGCAGTTAGCCTGGACAAATCAAAACTTACATTGAGTGTATGTGCTAATACAAAAGAACTGGAAGGAATGTGTGAGAGCCCTGTAAAAACAAAACGCTCAATTGTATCCAGGGTTCCTGTCACTTTACACTGGCTTGCTAAACAGACAATACATGACATATCAGTATGGGCTATCCAGAGAAACATTGCCTGTACAACTTCTTGACATATGGAATTTGCCATTTACACATTTACAAGTACAATTACAATTTAGTTATTTTTGGTAAGTTACAGTTTCTCCATCCATTCATTTTCTATGCTGCTTATCCTCATTAGGGTCGCGGTGGTAGGCTGGAGCCTATCCCGGCCGACCTGTTGACCTAAAAGGTTTTTAAAACATTTTGGCTTCATGTTGAGATCTCAAGTACACTTTGAATAAATTCTATGAATGTCAGTCGGATACAATAAAGCTCATTACAACTTATATAAGATAAGATCCTAACAATGATGTATTTTACTTTCTAGCAAGAATGTTAAAAATGATCAGCAGTAATGTCATACCTCAGTCCGCGGTTCACCACTGGCAAGTTGCATCCTGCGTGATTCAAGTTAGGCGAAACTGAAAGGCCGGGGGGCGTCTGTCGCTTCTGTCCTCCTTCAAACAAACGGAAGGCGGAAGCCAGGGGGGAGGACGGGAAAGATGGGGAGGAAGCAAAGGGAGAAGGTGGAGGGACCCAAGGGGGTGGCTCCTTGGAATTCTCCATGCCTGGGTTTTGAATAATCCTCTTGCCGTTGCGGGGTGAGGGTGGGCGCTGATTTTTGGGATAGGGCCGAGTGTCAGCAGGCGACATGGAGAAAGTGTCCCAGCAGGGGCTGCCAACAGTAGGTGCTGGGCGGGAGTGGTATTTTATGTCGACGTCATCCACCTGGAACCGAAACAACTATTTTAAATAAGTCGCATCGGTCCCACAATAGTATTGGAAGTGTGTTAGCCAAAATCAAGGCTTGGTAATGGTTGGTTTGTTTTGGAAAAGACAAGATAAATTTACATTTTTACACTTGCACAATTCAACATGTATGAAAAGGAGTAGGAAGAAATAGATTTTATTTAATCCTACCATTTCTTCCCATGTCTTGATGCTAGAATTTAGACAGTCTAAAAGTGCTTTTAGTAAGCCCTACTGAGAAAACACCGTTGTGTGTCTGTAGCTTTATTGCTATTGGGCTGTGTTTTTCCATGCCCGATTTTTCTCAGGTTTGGTGCTCATAACACGGCTATCACATAATTTTAAAGTACACTCTGCCTAAAACGGGACCTTTAAGAGTTTGGGTCTGTGCTCAAGCACTGGCTATAAAGAATACACATTGGTGTGAAAAAGTTTTTGCCCCCTTCCTGATTTATTTTTTTGTGTGTTTGTCACTTACATGTTTCAGATCATCAAACAAATTTAAATATTAGTCAGTGACAACACAACTGAGCACAAAATGCAGTTTTTAAATGAAACTTTTTATTATTAAGGGAGAAAAAAAATCCAAACCTACATGTCCCTGTGTGAAAAAGTGATTGCCTCCTCCCCGTTAAAACATAACTGCTTAATTGAGCTCTATCAGTGTGGAAAAGGTTATCAAGCCATTTCTAAAGCTTTGGGACTCCAGCGAACCACAATGAGAGTCACTATTCACAAATGGCAAAAACATGGAACACTGGTGAACCTTCCCAGGTGTGGCTGGCCAACCAAAATGACCCCAAGAGTGCAGCGACGACTCATCAAGAGGTCACAAAAGACCCCACAACAACATCCAATGAACTGCAGGCCTCTCTTGCCTCAGTTAAGGTCAGTGTTCATGACGCCACGATAAGAAAGACACTGGGCAAAAACGGCCTGCATGGCAGAGTTCCAAGATGAAAACCACTGCTGAACAAAAAGAGGCTTGTCAAAACTTTGCCAGAAAACATCTTGGTAATCCCCAAGACCTTTGAGAAAATACTCTGTGATCTGACAAGACAAACATTTTTGGAAGGTGTGTGTCCCATTGCATCTGGCGTAAAAGTAACACCGCATTTCAGAAAAAGAACATCATACCTACTGATCTGGGGCTGTTTTGCTGCTTCAGGACCTGGGAGACTTGCTGTGATAAATGGAACCATGAATTCTGCTGTCTACAAAAAATCCTGAAGGAGAAAAACACCAGCAAATCCACCTCTGAATGGCTGAAGAAAAACAAAATGAAAAGACTTTGGAGATGCCTAGTCAAAGTCCTGACCTGAATCCTATTGAGATGCTGTGGCATGACCTTAAAAAGGTGCTTCATGCTCAAAAACCCTCCAATGTGGCTGAATTACAACAATCCTGCAAAGATGAGTGGGCCAAAATTCCTCCACAGTGCTGTAAGAGACTCATTGCAAGTTATCGCAAATGCTTGATTGCAGTTGTTGCTGCTAAGGGTGGCCCAACCAGTTATTAGGTTCAGGAGGAGGAGAATCATTTTTTCACACAGGGCCATGTAAGGTTGGATTTTTTTCTCCCTTAATAATAAAAAGTTCCATTTAAAAACTGCATTTTATGTTTAGTTGTGTTGTCACTGACTAATATTTAAATGTTTGATGAGCTGAAACATTTAAGTGTGACAAACATGCAAAACACTTTTCACACCACTGTACCTGTATATCCTTGCTTGGGTGGTAAGAAAGAAATCAGCAAGGGGGCAAACACTTTTTCACCCCACTGTAGGCAACAAAGAATACATTATTCCCATGCATACGACATGTAATTTTAACAAATTTCCTGCCCTACTCACCTGGTCTACTAGCATGGCATTGGCATACACTCTATCTTTGCCATGGATCATCGCTGACAATCTGGCAGCAGCAGCTAGAGTGGGGGATGAGGCCTGGCTCTCTCCAATGGACTGGCTTTTCTCTGCATGGAAGAAGGAAGAGACTTTTCAATATTGTTATTTGGTTGCTACAGCAACAGCAAATAATCCCTCACAAATACAGGAAGTGACACAGACATTTTGGGCAGCTCAGTGCTCCAAGTCTCCATATGAGTGTGTTCGTTTGTCTCAAGAACTCCTCGCACACACACGTGAATGGGTGTGCCAGACGTTGTGCCTGGGCATCTGTAGGGCTTGTTTCTTCCCCCCTCCCGCCCTGATTGCAATGTGGCGGTGGAGAGAGAAGATAACTTCCAGTGAGCACACAGTAGCATTGAGGAGAACCTTTTCTACACAGTGGAGCCACTGTGAGTCAAAGCCTGGTTTTGCCATGCAAAAACACTGCTGCTCTTAAAATACACACAGCTCCCTCTGCTGTTTTTCTCAACACAAAACAAAGCGTCTACACAACACTGTTTCTTGGAACTATTTCAGGCATATTAGTTATATTATACCTTATACTTAATTCACTCTAAGAACAATATATTGCAGCAATATGATGGTCAAAAGTGGAGCAGGTATCTCAGTTTCTACTAGTTTGACTATCACAAGTTTTTTTGACACCAATATTACTATTCAAGATAATTGCATTACTGATTGGTCATTGGATTCATTCACATTCCTATCCAATTGGTACAGTAAAACGCTCGTCACGCTATCCAGGAGCAACAGCCTCCATAAATTAGTTATTTTAATTGTCACATGTCATCCTTGCATCGGTACCAGTGTTGCACAAACACTCAGATATTCAGTTGTTTAAACAAAACCTGATAGTTTGTGCTTCCAGGCTGCTGGCACAACACAGTAAAATGAAAGAAGTCTAGATTTATACACAAATAGCTTTGTTTCCTGTCGGCCTCGAGTCCAATAAATATGAGAACCCACAACGAGTCAAGCAGACATTGATGAGAGAACCAGATGATTCTTGCATGGTCCCTTCCATGTCAAATGTAGAGTATAGATGACCTAAGTCACATATCTGTATTATATACAAAGCCCACACTACCCTGATCAGAACTTCCAAAGCACTTCAGTAATTCCAGGACCACATCATATGTCCCAAAATCCAAACAGACTCCAAATAAATTGCAGCTAAAATGATCAAAAAAAGGCAAACCGCACAGATTGTTGTTTACTGTACAAGTACATTATATATATCTCAATCCAAACACATATCTGCTTTTCATTGTAGAATTGTTTTCAATCAAAATCCAGGGAGTAGTAGACTTTGGATGAGTGTCAAACACTGTTTGAAAGTGGATATCACTTCATATAAACCCACTTAACAACTTGACAGAGGAGTCTAATAATTCAAGTTCTGGGACAGGTTCTAAGCCACAGCTGGCTGCTACGGACAGGATCACTCTGACACCTCTGACCCATTAAACAACACCTCAGCCATCATTACCGTCAGCCACCGAAATCTGTGTTTAACATTAGTTATCGAAGGAATAACAGAGCGGCGGGGAGTTCACATTGAGCCATGTCTCCAGGTTGGCATTTCAAAGCGAGTTTTAAGAAATGCAGAGCGGCGTGTCGGGCTATTTGTAGAGGATTGTGCTCAGAGAAGGTGTATGTGGAGAGATGTGATATTCATAGCCTGTCCCCGAGTGAGCACTAACCCTGTACAGTAGCTGAAGAGTGTCGGAGCTCTTCCAGAAAGCGAGACAAAGACGGCAGTCAGTGACAGGTCTCCAGACCAGGGCAGTTAAAAACAGAGAGTGACCCCTCAACCTGTGCACACCCCTGGGAGGGAGACATCGAAATGGAAGGCAGGGTGGAAATGAGGGAGGTAGGTCTGTGACAAGGGCCCTTTCTCATGGTTCGCTCTCTCTGAATGGCAAAAGTTCAAAATAAACAGTCATACCTGTCCATTTGGTAAAGCCTACATTATTATCATTGAGCACAAAAACATGACTCATCTGTTTTTTTCTACTTTTATGATGTCATTTTTAAGCATGCTACAAAAACACTGGCAAGTAAAATAATAAACCCAGTGTAAAAATGGAGAGAGAAACAAAGCAAAGGGAGTTATTATATTACCCTGTGATAATTATTTGACTCCAGAGTTTATAAATGGCTATTTAAACACTAAAAGCAATTGTCCACCGAAATCCAAAAACCCACCGTGCGCTAAGACACCTACACTCCTTCCAAGCATCACATTGCATGTTACTGTTATGTTTACATTTCAGCCGACCCAAGAGATCCGGGGTGGAGGTAAAGCTTATGTGAGCAGCTTATCGGCCTTCAGAGTGAAGAATTAAACTTGTAGGCCTTCACACCTGAAAATACACTCAACTTGGTGCAGGTGCACTTCTACCAGGTACCCTACATATACCATGCAAAATGTTTCATGGCAACTCAACTACTTTTTAAAACACATTAATACACTATTTGTCTCCACAAAAGAATGTGATGGACTCAGTTAGCGGGTAACCTGAACACAGTATAAGCCTCTGAATATTCATTTAATTCACCTAGAACATGGGTCCCCAAGGTACCGGTCCATGAGCGGGGCCAAATCGGGCCGTCTCTCAGGAACAATGATTAAAAAAAGACATTTTTAAAAATAGTTTTGTAAATAACTACATAATGAATATTATTTTTGTAAATAAAAGCTATTATTTAATTGGAAAAATAATATACTGTTAGAAAGCCCAGAGTTTTTGCATGTTTATATCGCTTTGTTTCTTTGCGTTTCGTGGAGCGTTTATTCCCAGCGTTCCTTGAACGCACCATAGTTGCGTGCTCTGAGACAATATGAAAGTTTCTCCGATGTTGCCACAAATATAAACATGAGGTTTGATGACGTTATTATGTGTGTTGAACGCTTGTGTTCAAGTTAATTCATACTAGCACACTGGCTGCTACTCAGAGGTCAAAAAAGTTCTCTCTGGAAAACAAACTCAAGGCTCGTACCAATGGTTAGTCTGTATCCATTTTCTGCTTTTAATTTGATGTTGTTGGAAGCTACTTTTATGACACTTTTGTTCACTGCAGTCAGACAAGATGTAAGCGCAGCGCTTTTAATGTGACGGCCTGTGTGTTGTTTGTAGTTCTTGCTTCATGTTAAGCTTTCACAGCGTCAGTGGTCATCTTAATAAGATCCTTGGTTAAATATTGTGTTTAATACACAATACATAAATAAATCACATTACATCACATGCCCCACAACAAACCGGTAGATTTTGTGACATTTTCTGCTCATCCCAGACTCTGTGTCGTTCAGCGTTGGAACTAAAAAGCTATTTATTTTGCCTCTCACATGTAGCAGGTTTGAAAAATTAAGTTTTTCCTTATTTTTCTCCAGCTGCTACACCTCCCCTGAAGTCTTCAGGCCTGTCTTCTGATCTAGAAACGTCTTACATATCTTGTTATCTATCGCTCCCAGTGTTGCCAGTTGTGTTGTAATCAGGTCCAGTTATGTTTTCTGCTTAATAAACTCAACAAGGCTTCCTGACACTGTGTACATTTAAGATGTAATATACAACCACAACATTATGTTTTATTTAAGAACTAATTGAAATTCATCCATTGATCATGCCCAGTGTCTGGATTTTTAATCTCAAAGATTCTTTTTTCACAACTGAACATGTTCACTGTCCAAACATTGGAGGACGTACTAAATATTATACAAACGAGACCCACTTAAAATTCAAGAAAGCCGATCACTTTGGCTAAGGCTTTATATGGTCAGTTTAATGGTGGAGTTCACCTTGGTCTTTGGCGTTGTAATACAGGCAGGCGGTGTTTTGAACATTTGCCACTGTCAGTCTCAGTTAAGAGGCAATTACTGGGATTATGTTGCTGAGGTTTATGGTCAAAGATGAGGGAAAGAGTGCTGGATTGAAGCCATGACACAGACATGGCAGTAACTTGAGCGTCTGCTGTGTTTGTCTGCACTTTTTCTCTCTTCTTAAAAAAACACGCATGAGAAGTGTTGATGAGTTTATGATTGCCAAGTGAACCAACCTGTGGCAGCATCACCAGGGTCATCGGGTATACTAGGTATATATACAACATGCATATTAAAATTGTCACATGCTCATGGCATGTCATATGAACCTGCAGGACTCCTCGGGGTGGAGGGTCATTCAAGCAAACAACAATGTGTCTCGAAGATGTCGAAAGTCCCAAAACACTCAATCAGCCTAGTGAGGACATCTGACATTCCGCAACATACTGTCAGATATCAGGTTACATCACCGGCAAACAAACAGTTATCTCACTGTGAGTAAGAGCCTGTGAATAAGTATGTATGATGGCACCAGTCAATCGTACTTTATGGGTTCCAAAATGACCGTCTTTTCCTTTTTACAGCAGTTCAACTGTGAAACTTTATCAACAAGTCATTCTAAATGTTACGCTGTCCAAAGTGAACATTTGGTATGCAAAATTGTCAGTTTTTTACAACAGTGCATGTGACATTACGTGTCAATGATGATCGATTATCACATTTATACCGTACAACACTTACTTACCTTTTTTGCCAGAATTCTTACGCATCCGCATCCTGGGAAAAGAGGGCCATGAGTAGTTAAAAGGAGAATCTGAGTCCGAATCCATGATGTGCTCTCTTCTAACCAGCTCAAGATGTGTAAAAAGAAGTTAGTTTACATCCATTCCCCCAGCAATCTCTCCTTTTTCCAGAGCCCCACTGTAGACACTCTGACACTTTAGGAGAGAGCCAGCATGTTCCCTCTGTCTCCCCCAGTCACCCCTCCCCCTAAAGCCCTCCCCTTCCCCTTTCCAAACTGTCCAACAGAAACGGAGTCAACTCCTGTCCTCTCTCTCAACGTGTTCTTTCAGATTTTCCTAAATCGTATCCAACTCTATAGATGCCTCTGCCTTTTCACTCATCCGCCACACACAGCTTGGACGGACCAGGGAGGTGAAGCCATGCTGGCAGAGGGAGGCAGAGGAGGTCATTTACTGGCCAGAAAGAGTGACTGAAGGAGGGAGAGAGAAAATCAAACATAGGAGTGACTTCAGAACCTACAGAGAACACAAACACAAGAGCAGACAGCCTAGCGGCGGTGACTCTCAGACACTGGAGAAATCATTAACCCTGTGAGTTCATGATTGTCTCAGAGATACGCCAGGCTGGAGGGCTGTACACATACTTGAAAAGGTGAAAGCCATTCACTCCAATGTGAATGTAGCCTTTCTAGTCACTCCCATCACTTTACAGTGTTTTGCATGTAATGCAATGCAACTCCTTGTGGGGACAGAGAGGGACGGTGCAGACTGCAAGGTCAGCAGACTCACCATGGAGACAACAATGAGCGCTATGGCTGTTTTCTTCTTCACTCTCTATGTCTTTTCTCCACCCCCTCCTTTTCCACTCTTGCCATCTTACTGTGCCTCATTAACAGCATCATGGATACACAGAGGGCATAGTGACATGTTGTGAATGCATCTAAATGCTGGAATGTGATAGGAAAAGCATATGAGAGCTTTGAGGGTAGAATGCAGTAATGCATTGTGAACGTGTGAGAGTGTTTGTGCGGGTGCACGGGTGTGGGGGGCGCTTTGGCACTGTACTTGTGCAGATTAATGCTGGCTTTGTGGGGTCTGTGTGAGGTTTAATCCTTTTTTTCCGCTCTCCAATTAGATCCCTCAGCTAGGGTCAGAGACTCCTGTTAGCATTTCTGGCATTACAGTCATCATCTGTCGTCACTTCTCCTAGCTACCCGTATCATAAATTCTCTTCTCCTCCGCTGACACACACCATTCTCACACCACTCCACTCCCTTCTCCCAGGGGATCTCAACAAGCTGCTGGAAACAACTTTCGGGAAAGCCTTGGCAACCCCCCATTCAGCCACAATCAGCCCCTGTTTTGTATCCTATACCCCTCGGTTCCGTTCAGAGGACGCTAACCCTGCATTCTCCCTCCCAAACACACATGCACAACCATGACTCCTCTCTTCAGATATATTGAGCAGAGCCATTCAGGATGAAGTTTTATTTGCTAGTTGTTCACATTAAAATGCTGACCCAGTGGGATGGGAATTGGGGGGAATGGGTGAATGATCTGTTTGTGCGTGTGTGTGTGCATAGGTATTTGGGTACTAGTGTGTGTTTTCGGTTGGGTATTTGAATTTGGGGGGCATTGGAAGGGCACAGGTGGGTGTGCGAGGAGGAAAGGCAAACTAGAATGTTTTTTTATTGGTTTGTAATCAATGTACTAGCATTAACAACTTTAAAACTGGGAACTGAGTGTTGAATTTGGGTTAAACAATTTAAGCAAGTTTAGATTTGAGATGCAGGGAGCTAATACCAAGAAGTACAGGGAGAATATGGCAGCTACGTTCCAAATTCCTCATCCCTTTGCTCTCGGTGCTGAAGCTCTGACTGCAGAGTTTCCGTCTGTCTGTTTGATGACACCTTAGTTCAAGTCAAGTGTCCATATAGCGTGAGATAAAAAAGACTGGAATCATGGTGCAAAAATACACTTGCGATAATAAGATGAGGAATTAGACAATTAAATGGATAAAAGCGGAATTGTTTCCCATCTGTGCTATTTATTTATTTTGTCCTTATGTGAGGTTGCATGCAAATGTTGCAAACACAGTCATCGTAACTCTTTATTTAAACCACTAAAGGCAGTATGGGGATCAGCTGAGGTCACAGGCAGGCTATGTTCAAAGAAAAAGTGAATATCCTCAATCCGCAGACGCGCACAAAAGCAGAGAACAAAACGGCTAAATCATAAAAAAACCACAGGAAGTTCAGATTGCAGATGTCCATTGCCAATGTTGTAAAAGCCTGAAGCCTCAGCTTGTAACCGCGGAATTCTTATTCTCAGCCATCATTCTACTGTCCAGCAAATCAAGCCAATCATTAACCCACAGGATGTTGTCGCTCTCAAAGCTTCTATCCATCAGGAGATCCAAATGAAGCCACCATCAGCCACATTGTTAGGATTCATTTCTGAACCAGAACTCGCTGGCAAGACTAAGACGATTCAGGAGTGCTCTCTGCACGCCATGTTAAAAAAAAAAGAAATGCCTTCCATGTGTCCTTGCTGTGGTGAAGAGAGTGACAAGAATCCAAAAACTGTAATGGATGGAAGCAAGACAGGCCACAGGGATGAAATGTGACTCGTCAACTCATGGGGGAGGCAGACAGTTTCCGACTGTTGGTCTCATTAAATAATTGGACGCTACTTGGGACACCTAAAATAACAATGACCACATTCAAAATATCCACAGCTGGAGCACCGCTAGCTTTAAAATGAATGTAGTATTCCAAAAGAGATTCATTCTGAAAGGCAACCTTGATTGTATAAACATTTGAAACACATTTATCATATTAAAAGTAAGCATCTTACCACAGTCAGACTGCGACAGCTCATGATCTTGACACTCCGGATTCAGGCAAAACATCAGTGGTTCCTCGTAGTCCTGCCCAGAGAAAAAGTGTTCACCCAGCAGCGCATACATTTCCACAGTGAGACTTTTCCATCAGGTTACAAGCATTCCACTAAAAAAAAAAAAAAACAAGTCTGGCTAAGTACAAAAACACAAGTGTTTGGCAGAGGCTTGGGTGTGCGACAGCGAGAGAGATCAATTAGGTAACCATCTGTAGCGCATACAACAGGTCTCATAGAAACATGAAACACGTTCACAAAGTAGGCTATTCAGGCTAACTCTGCCAGGTGGAGGCTCCAACACCTTAACAATGACACAAAACAATGAGGAGCATTGAGGGGCAGGGAGGTGGTGGCAGTGCATATTACTACAAGTATTTACACTGGTTGATGCAGACGTTCATGCACATCGAGCGGAAATATGACATTTCTGAAATTAAATACAGTGGAACCTCCAAAATGGCACAATCCAAAAGTAAAACATATGCCTCCAAAGTCAAATAAAACTTTGGTAAGTTCAAAACAACACATTTTCAGTGCTGCGAGAATTTGCCACTAGTACTTTTTCTTTGGCTTTTTTGTGATGCCATAGTAATGACAAAGAGGAAAAGTGTAATGAAAATTATAGAACCAGAAATGGAACCGACTGGGACGTAGGAAATGGCCAAGCTGTTCAATATAATATAAACAAAATAAAAAATTAAATCAATCAAATAATCAAATAATAAATCAATTGCTGAGTTTCATGTGACATCACATTTGGTTGTTGTTAGCCCGGCCTCAAAGAGATGAGGGGCAAACAAGTGTATTCGTAACTTGAGGTAATGTAAAATCTGAGCAAAAATACCGCATACATGTGCCATTCTCGCATGTGGAAATCGTTCAAATGTGTTTTTCGGAAAACGCAGGAAAAACAGGAAAAAAGGAAACAACCAAAAAACGCAGAGAAGCCACCTTTTTTGGCATTTGCTAACCAGCTGTCGCTATCGTCGAGTGGAGCTGAGTAAACACGCTCCAGTTCACAGTGAGCAACAGGAAGCACAATTTATACTAAAATCAAAGTTAAAACATTGTCAGAACTTGAAAATGTGAAATACGCCCACCTGGAAGAATGTCCAGGTGGCTTGCTGTACTAAATATCCCATGTTATGCCGTGGACACCTGTGGGTTATATGCCTGAGGCCTATGTATGTACAAATATTTTTTTCTCTTTAAATGTAGTGGGTGCGGCTTAAATACTGGTGCACTCCACAGTATATAGAATTTTACCACGCAGATGCCATGTTAAACAGTACATATCGTATATGTGGCTTTCTAACAGACACACAACATTGTACTGTGTAACATTTTTTTTATTCTGGCAAGACATGTAAAAATACCACTGCAAATGCCTTCCTGTTCCCCATAATGTGTGTCAGGTGCTTTCAACAAGTGAGTAGTTTTACTTTATTTTGTGTTTATTTTACAGATGTTAACTTTCTCTTTGTACACGTATGACAGTTAAGAACAATGTAAAAACATTCCCTGTACAGTTAACAGAGACCTTATGATTGGAACACTATGAGCCTAGAACAAATCCATTTTCAAATTTCCAATTTCCAATGATAACCAACATCACAGAACAATTCTCAACTTTTTGGAGCTTCCACTGTATTGGAATTTCAAACACACACGCCCAGGATTTGTCAAATAAACTGTATGAGTGAATCAGTGGTTCCTAGATGTGTATGAACACACTTAGAAACAGTAATAGTCACATTAAAGTTTGATGGAAAAGATGTGATCACGTTTCAGGCTGATTCTTTTATCTCTTAAAATGGCATTAGCTTACTCACGTTATTATCTGCAGCTGAACTACCTCCACTGATACCAGAAAAAAGTCCTAAAACAAACAGATGCATATAGAGTTAGCATTTATCTACAGTACTGTATATCACATTTAGCACCTGACTGGATGCTGCTGTATCTTGTGATTGCAACAAGTATTTTCCTATACAAAGTTATGTCACTTGAAAAACTTTTTTCATTGCAGTCCCCCTTTCTTCCTACAATCATCTTATTTTCCACTTGCAGTACCTCAAATTTCCACATGAGGTCAGTGAATTTGTGTTAGCGCTACTACATAATGTACACCAGCAGAGAAAAACTGGTTCAAGGTTGCCACATGAAGAACAGTTAATGCTGTGTTCCATTTTTTAAAAAGCCGGTGAAATCCTACAAAGCATACAAATACGGATGGGTTAGAATACCATTTTCTGCAGGATCATCCACCAATTGTTCTTTGCCAAAAATGGCTTCAGTGTGTTCTCTTCTTAGTGATTTAACCTGAGGGAGGACAGGTACACTATGAATACAAAGTTCATGGGTAGAAATATTTTGCTTTGACGCATGATCTCCCCAAACAGCCTATAATACCAAAATTGAAAATGTGTTTCATTTGCAATACCACTTTCAAGGAACAGGGGGGGAACAGACACTGACCTCTCTGAGGAAGTCGGCATCTCTAAGTCTATTTCTGAGCAACAGGATATCAGCATGGCGGCTCTCCTCTGAGCTCCACTTCAGGTTTTGCCGGACGGTCAGTGTCAGATTGCCCGTATCATGACAGTACCTCAGCAAGCGGGAGCGGTCTGCCCACACCTGAGATAGTCCTGCGGGAGGTGTGGCTAGAGGGTTGGGCGGGCTGCCGCAAGATGAAAGATTTTTAGGGGTTAAAAATGTAGACAAAACACAGAAGGCATACACACACTGTAAAATTTGTAACAATATTGTAATAAACGCAAATGTAACATCAACCTAACCTCTATGACCTGACAAAAAAACTATCACTATTGGGGATACTATTTTACAGCCTTTAAAGACTTATTTATGATGGATTAAAGATGACTTCTGAAGTACAACAAACACTGTCATGCTGGAGAAGACTATTTTTTTAGGTCAAGTAAACATGTCCTGCAGCAAAGATTTATGGATGGCTACTTGGTACAGCGTTTTTGTGTTTAAAAAGGTACCCTTGAAAATGCAGAGCAAAGGTATTTTCTTAAGAATGCAAATTACCTGGATAAATACCACTAAGAAAAGTGTTTGTGTCTGTTCAGTTAGTCACTATTTGGTTTCAGTGGCATCACAGTTCAAACTTACTGCATGAGGAGCTCCAGGAGTTCCCTGTTGCCTGATGAGTGTGCCAGCTGCAGTGGCGTGACTCCCTCCTTGTTTGGAAGACGGATAGCCATCAGACCCCCTGGCTGACAAAGCAGCAGCTCGGCCAGCCGACACAGACCCCACCGCACGGCCAGGTGGAGTAGAGATTCTTTAGGGCTGTGATCTGGTGACGGAAAGAAAACATTGGCAATTGTAGCTGAGATTTTCATGTGACTGCCAGTGAGATGAAACAGTAAATTATATAGAACTGATGAGATTTATTTCCCCAATAGGGTACTATACTGGAGGTAAACTTCTCTTGATGAACTAATTTCGGTGATAATTAGCCTGAATGTCACTGATTGATTTGTTCTCTGGCAGAGCACTGAATCCCTCTGGCCCACTGACCCACTTTAAGGCAATAAAACATTTTTACAAAGTACTAATAGCCTCTTATTTTCTTGTCAGCTATTCAAAGGAGTCCAACAAGCATTTTAATTTTTTTATGACAACCCACACAAATATGTATAATGGAACCTCAAAAGTCAAAACACAATTTGTTCTGTGACACTGGTTGATTTGTATGTTGAAAGTGGCATTTGTCAAGTAAACTTTTCACATTTTCTATTAAATTAATTGTACGCTCACATTGTGCTATGCATCCAGACCCTTTCCCATGTTGCAGGAAGTTCCATTTTTGGTTCTATTTTTCCTCTTTGTCATCACACTACCCATCTGTGATGGCATCACATCAAGACAGTCAGCTGAAAGTCAGCTAAAAAGCAAAAACCACAAATTGTATGACTTTTTGGCAGATTAATTTGGGATTAATTGCACACCAAATTGTGGATTTTCTTATCAACTCGAACCATCAACCTGCCTTTTCTCAATCTCCCTTAAGCGTTAAAGTGCAGCGACAATGGCTTGCAAACATGGTGATTTCTTCAACCAATAAGAACAGATCACATTGGTTAATATGAGGTAAGTGGAGAGTATTATATTGAGCTACGTATGTTTGAGCATTAACAGTGCACCATCCATCCATTTTCTGTACAGCTCGTCCTCACTAGAATCGACGGCATGTTGGAGCATATCCCAGCTGTCTTCGGGCGAGAGTCGGGGTACACCCTGGACTGCTCGTGGTTATAAATATAAAATATTTTGAAAATGACTACCTTTTGACTGCGTTAAAATGCTGAGTGGTTGTATTATATTATAATACATCATACAGGTGCACCCAGCAAAAGTGTCCAAAGAACATAAATCTCAAAACCACATAATAGTAATAGATGTGCCAGCTCTCAAATTTGGCCTAAAGCGTAGGCTGTGTGTGTGTGTGTGCATAAATTAAAGGCCTTTTAATATTCTCCCACATCATTCAAACATTAGGGCTGACTATTATCACAACTGTAAATTTCATGAAAGTGAATGGCTTGGACAGATGTGTTCTTAGGGTGTGCAAGTCAATATTAGCATTGTTCTTTCAGCTGTATTTAATAGTCTGAAATCGTAATTCAATTTGCCAAGAGCCTGTACTTGCAAATCGTCAAGGGTTGAAAGGTACAACCCCTTTTGATTTGATTTGATCTGTCTCATCTATCTGTTGCAACACGATCCATTGAATTGTGCATGAATTATGATGCAAGAGATGTGATTGTTTTCTTTGTTCTCAAACAAAAATCCACTTCTGTAGAAGATTTATGTGCAGCAGTGAAATGTAAAAAAATAACTTTTTCGGAAGATTCTTTATGTAGGGGATTTACTGTTCAGTCGCAAAGAGCAATAAGCTGTTATCAAATTAACTGCAAACATTAAGAGGGAGACGCTGCAATGAAACAGGCTGCCATAATAACATTAGCCTGAAATCTAGTTTCTTATTTATGTACTGAAGGTGGGTGTAAACCACTAGAGTTCATATGAACAGACGGTGGCATCTAGCAAACATGGTGGTCAAGCCACACACTGAAGCTCCGCCTCAGGCAAGGTCCAGATGGAACGGTTCTATTAACCACATTAGATGCTGCCTAATTGGCTTTGATGAATTCAACAGAGGCACACATGTGAGCATGTTCACTTCCGATTTCAAGTCCGGTGAGCATGCATGGAAAATGCTAATTAATGTGGAGAAAGGATATGAGCGTTGCGAAAGGGAACTCATTCACCTCATTCACCTTCTTTGATATCCAAACTGTACGGTCACTGGGGACTCCATCTGGTACGCTTGTTAATCTAATACAATATTGCAGAAGTACCTAAATTCAGTGAGTGTATTGCGTGAAATATTTCCAAATTTTAATGATAACTAAATATAAATGTAATCTATACTCTGACAGGAGGATAGATGGTTCCAGCTCTTACCATCTCTACTGGGGCTCCCCAGAATATTCCAGTTTGGAGGAATATCCAGGTTGGCAATGGCAAGGGCTACACGTTGATCCATAACCCAGCGGGAACTCTGCTGTCCCAGGTTGAAGAGGCTGCTTAGCTCTTTGTGATCCATGGAGCTCAAACTATGCGTTACCAGGTACTCTGCCAGGTCCTGAGAATAACAAAACAACATGGCAATGAGATACACTCCTCATCAAAATAGTAAGACCAGTTGACAAATTTCGATAATTTACATTTTGTGCTGTTGGATCTTTTTAAGTAGAGCTTCAAAATGCAAAAAGAAGAAATGGGAGTCTAAGACTACAACATTTAAAAGCCAAATCTTGGCAAAAAAGTGGATGTCATCTGTCAGGTATTCACACTGTCATGATCTCTTTAGGCAAAACAGCTTCCTCTCTTTGAATGCGGTCGGATTGTACAGCTGCATAAGCAAGGCCTCTCACACCGCGCCATTGCTACTGAGGTTGGACGCAGTAAGTCATTTTAAAGCTCTTGAGAGTTATGGAACAAAAAAAGTCAAGTGGTAGACCCAAGAAAATGTCATTGGCCCTGAGCCGCAAGATCCGATTGGCTGTCTGTCAAGACACAGGATGATCCACGGCCCAAATGAAAGTTGTTACTGGTGCCGAGTGCAATCCAATAAGGGTTACGAGTAGTAATGGATGGCAAGGGAAGTTTACAGCTGTGTTCTTAACCTTTATCTGTATGTGAAGTACATGCACCCTCCTTCTCTGGGAAAAGTTCTGATACTTTGTTGCAAAAGTTGAATCACCTCATGGTGAGGTTGGATATATTATCCTCCATCTTGACAGTCAAATTCATGCATTCATTCAGCAGTTCAGCAGAGCATAAAATATCTCGCATTTGACTTCTTTGTACATCTAGCCGTAGCTGGCACTGCTGTTTGTGTATTTCGATAAAGTGTAAAAAAAAAATAAATAAAAAATATGCTGGCTTTTCCTCTGTGCAAGGATGGCAACTGATAAGCACCTTCCAGCTCACGCACGCCTGACCCCTTCAGGATGCATCAGTACTGCAAGTGTCCCCCATATGATATTCCTGTGTATTTTATTGTCCGATTAGAAAGAACAATGATGTCACACTTATGTTAAAGACATTATACAGGTTGTAGAAAGTCATGACACATCGGATCGGTAAGACTATACAAAAAAAAATCAGATTGGAAGCGAAAAAATCTGCGTCGGGACATCCATACTTCACATGTTCTCATGCACTTCAAATCATTATTAAAATTAAGAACTTAAGTTGTTATGTATATACTGTACGTTTTCACATTTTAGAAATAAGAGTCTCTCTCCAATTCTTGACTGCTTCCAATAAATGTCCCGTCCTCTCAATTTCGGTAAAAAAAACCCCAAAAAAACTCCCCCGCTATAATTGCAGCATTTACGGTATACATATTAAATTAGATAAATAATGAATTAATAATTTATCCAATCAAATACTTTATTCCCATGTATGTTTCATACCTGAGCATCATCTTGAATATACTCCAACATTGCTCCACCCACCCAGGTGAGAGGCGTGGATTCGGAACAGAGGTAGGCTTGCACGGAGACCACCTCAGCAAGGTTATGTCCTATAAAAAAAAAAATTTAAAGTTGACAATCCACCCATTACTTGTAACAGAGTCAAAATAAGCACATTTTGTACTTAATTTGGGAGTAAAAAAAAGTCAATAATCAAGGAGCATATAGTTTAGTGAATAATAATTCACAATCTCTTAATAAGCATTGGCAGTGCTTTCCAACTTCCTTGCACATTTCATCAAAGCATCATTACTGACTGATAATAGCTTCTGTGCTTGCATATTTCCTTCTGGTGTTGCATGATAACAAAGATTTCTTTTTATTTTCTCAACAAAGGCAGGAACCCTTGGGTCTTTGGACACTTTCACGGAGCGGGTTTTGTAGCGGGAACTCTGGCCTTTGTGACCGACTGCCTGCCGTCTCTGTCAGAGCCTCAATAATGTTGACATATTGTCTGTGGAGCAGTTTCCCTCCTGAGAGGAAGCTGATAAGATTCTATGCTTTTCCAGACATCAAGTCACAGATTATACTTGTACATGCATGAACAGTATGTGTGTGTGTCATGATTGAAATGGTGATATCTACAGTTCCTGAGTGTATCACAGGAAAAGAAACGGCTGCATTTTCCGGTGGAGCAATTAAATATTTAAAGACATTTTTCTTCATGACCTAAGTGTAACACATGTAATTACGTACATGCCATGTCACATGTACATACCAGGCACTATGAAGGAAAGCATGACGTCACGCTGAGCCCTGGTGACATGCACCAGTGTGGAACCTTCCAGAACAATGTAGACTTCAGCATCTTCCAGCATTGAATCCAGCCCCTCCAGCAACGCAAAAACCTTTGCCTGGCCCTGAGGTAAAAAGAGGTCAAATAGGAAATTAAGTATTCATATGCCTAAAAATATAGGTAACTGTGATTTTATTGTGGTGTGAAGATTTGGAAATATTCGAGTTGTACACTAAATCTCTCAGCAGATTTCCTCTTGAGGGTACAATAAAAATTTCCCCCTCAATAAAAACAGGAATGTCTTTTTAGTGTCTGCTGCAAATACATGCACTGATCCCGACAGGCCAGAGCAGTTTGGACGACTGATCTAAGGGAGGTAGAAAGTGAATTAGAGCAGAACTGTAGCACAGAGACATGACAGACTGATTGGAGTCTAAAAAAGGTCAGATATAGATGTAACAATATAACTATGTCGCTATCATTATGAGTGTACAGTAAATCCTTCTTTAGGAAGCCTGTCTTTAAATATGAGCTAATGGTATACCTGCAGGCAACAAAACAAGCACTGACAATTGCTCAAAAGTATACGAAAATGTGCATGTGGGTTGATACAGGCAGCAATATTTCAGGTGAATATTGTGGTAGATAGTGATGATGGTAGGCTAAATCTGCCTGGGTCATCTGCATGGTAAAATTGAAAATACAGAAACGAATCAAAGCATAAACACTTCTGCCACTGGTGAATGTTGTATTACTTCATCTTAGAACTGGGGTTTTCAAAGTGTGGCACAGCAAGCCTCCCCCCAGAAAATACAATACTGTTGGAGCCTCTCCACAACAAACTGATTTTCTAGAGCATTTTCTATCATTTTTTGCTCACCTGAGGCTCACTAACTATCAGAATTAAAAAACAATACATTTTTTGACATAACTCAAGTTAGCTTAGCATGTTTTAGAAAAATGTCTTCTGCTGGCATCTCCTACTGTCTTGGACTAATGGAAGACAACTAAGATAATAATTGAGGTAAATCCACCATTACTACTAAAAGAAGCAACAATTCTAAACACAAGCTTTCATTGGAGACTAGTACGGGTGTGCCGAGAAAAGACGATACAAGAGATTGGATCTACGAGAACGAGACGAGGCAAGACTCTAACATTACTTTTAAGAAAAGTACAATGAAAAAAATAATTGACAATATATTGCAATCTACTCATTTAATTTCAATGTCACGCTCTTCTGCACTGCGTGTGTATGCCAGCGGGCCCGGCCTCCACCCACCGAGACAAAGAGGCTGTATGACTGACAAAAAGGCTCACTCCGTTCATGCTGTTCTTCTATGGAGCAAACATGCCAAAGTGCTGAGAACAATGCACAAAGTAAGCTCTCTTCCTGCCTGTTTGGAGACGAGAGATGAGATCTTGCGAAACAAGATCATGTGACACCCCTAGAGATTGGTATTGTCTCAAATGATTATGACAGTAGATTAAAATTGTATGATGAAAGCAAAAGGCATGAATTACAGTAGTTGCTACACTTTGGTAGCTGGTTTACAAGCGTATGAAAGACAAACATCAGTCAGGACATTACAGATATGTAATGACATCCATTTTAAGCTATTGACATTTTAAAAAAATATATCATTTCGTTGTATTCTTTCGCTGTCTTAAATCATTATCCAGAGCCCTTCTCTTGCTCTTTACAGCTGCAGCTTGCACCAGAACCAGTTGCACAAGGGGAGAATAAATGGTTTGTAAAGACATCAAGCTGTGGCCTCAATAAAGCTGACAGCAACATACATGGTACGAATACATGGTATGAATGATTCTGAAGCATATGAGACATGCTGGAGGACAAAAGGCACAGCGAAAGCTCAACATTTTTAAGGATGACATTGAAAGACAGTGAGCATCAAATACAAACATGCCGTGTTTTCTCTTGCTCGTTCATGTTAGTCGTCCCTCCCCACTTCGCAGTTCGAATTTCACGGCTTCAGTCTATTGTTTTTAAAAAATTTATTTATAAATAATTCTTTTTCAACTCTGAACCACCAACACCACTTCCTGTCCGCCACCCCTAGGGAACACATTTTTAGCAACACATACATATGGCTTATTTTCTCTTAATATATACTATATCGCATAATACGAGTGTAAAGGTGATTATGGGGCGTTACTTCATGTCTAGAGGGCTCTAAAAATGTTAAAAACCGTATGTAGAAGGTTGTAAACAGGTTTTCTATGCTCTTAACTATGAAAATATTCCATTTATAAATAAGTAATCCTACCTCGTGCAAATTCACTTAACGCGGTCGTGTCTGGAACCAATTAACCATGATATATGAGAGATTACTGTACACCTACCTTCTTTTTACACTTGTATGACAGTTTGTAAAAGGTTAGAATGTTACTTAAAAGCTGCCTGTACAGTCAGTCTCTTATTTATATTTGTATTATTTCTGCAATTGCTGAACAAAGCAATGCCGCAAGAACAAAAAAGGAAGAAATAACCATTCGGATGAGAGGATTTGGCAACTCAACAGCAAGTTATCATAGTTGTCTGCTTTAATGATAAAATGGTTGCATCAGATCCGGCTTTCTAGCAAAACAAGCAACGTATCCGTCTATGTAATAAACAAGACGGGGCATATATTTGTATAAACTTTAAGTGACCTCAGCGTGACAAAGAAAACAACATGGACAAATGTGAAAGGATTGAATGGACTGAATACAGCTAAGGAAATGCTTCACTTCTTTGATCCTCCAATATTAATATTTGCTTACACTGCTAAGATCAAGCAAGCTGCAAAGGGTACGGTATTTGCCCTGACCACAACCATTCAAAGATTTAACAGGATATATCAAACTTATTGCAAATAAATGTTCTATTCAAACTATGATTAATTAAATACAAATAAAAAACAGAACTAGTGAATGAATCCCATGGTTACTGATTTGCCAGTTGGATAAACATAATGCCAGGCTGCTATTCATTGTTGTGCTGACAGACTTGTTATTTTCTCAAAGAATTCAAAGGACATCAATGACTCATACAAAGGCCGATGAAAGTCTCTGCATAATCGCAGCAAAAGAAATCTGGGCGCACTCGTTGACCTTTTGCAAAAAAATGCTATAAAAAGTTCACATAAGTGATAGTATTTCATTATAGCCACTTGAAAATAACTTAGAACTTTATGGTGCCTGTTTTTCTCTTTTTAATAGTTAAATTGTGATTCTTAAGATTAGCTTGTCTGCATGATTTGCACATTGAAGCACATACTCACATAGAGAGGCACTTTCCTTCTGCTCAACTCCATCCCTGCTGCACCTGCTGGTTGACAATAGCCATTAAAACCAAGCATTAGAAGCAAAGATAAAGTAAACATACTTGGTAAAAGTCAAGTTTTGTTCTGTTTTGTTTTTTTTTTTACATTGGAGGAAATACCACATTTTGTGACCCATTGATAATTTTGTAACTTTATGTGCTTACTAAAGACAACAGTTTTATGTTAGGTTTTTTGAAACATAGAGAGAAAGAATATCAGCCTTCCCTAGCCTACTTTGGGCAAGAGGCAGTTAAATAAAGGTCACAAATTAATTTGTATTTGATTCCCTTCCACCCAGCAAGAATACTGATGCCCACACACCAGGTGTGTACCCATGAAGCACACAAATTAGTGTCCAGAAAACAGAAGATGAGTCTTCCAAGATGACAATGAGCCAAAACATGCAACCAAGGCATCAAGGAAACTGTAAACCCAATGAAAATCAGTAAAGGGAGCTGTCATTTTGTTGCCGAGGGACAGCCTCAAAACTTCCATGAACCAGAGTGTTTCTGTAAAGAGGAACGAACCAAAGTTCCTCCTGAGATGTGAGCAACCGTGGTGACCAATTACACGAAACGTCTGACTTTTGTGTTTGCCACCAAGGGTTAGCCTACTAAGTCACATTTTTCTTGTGGATCAAATACTTCTTTCACTCAGTCAAATATACTGTCAATTAATTTATAACCTTTATTTAATGTTCCTCTTTTTGTATTCGTTGTTGATAGTCTGTCTCTCTATGTTAAAATAAACTACCAAAAAATTCTGGACTGTTCATGTTCATGTCCCATCAGCAAAGGAAATAATGCTCTGATCTTTTTACCATTTTTTTAAACCAGAATTTTAGACATCTTACTGCGTGTCAGGATTATCTTGTAATGAATGTAAGTGGATAATGTTAATTCTAAGACTTTTTGCCCAAGTTTACCTTGTGTATTTGGGATGCGAATGAGACCTGATTTGCAGGCAGGCAGTATAGCCAGCTGCATTAGGTGTATATCTGGTCTTCAATAGGATGAATTAATATATGTCAGTGCTGCAGGATTAACACCTGTTTTTAATCAGTGGAAACAATGTCTGGGGATGAAAAAAACGTACTACAGTATAGTTGACATTTTAGAGCAAATAATACAATACCAAGACAACAACATGAAATCCACCAAGATGAAAACTAACATTTCTAGGCCCATTACAGTATAAACATATTATCTATTATTATTATCCATCTTAGGAACCTCCAACCTTTTTAGTGACACATTATTTACCTTTCTTAGTTACGTTATATATTTTTAAAAAGTCCCACAAGGAGACAAAAACAAAGCCGTTAGCTACTTTTAATGGACTTACCCTGAGGCGCGCAAGCTCAAGCTCGGAAGAAACCTGACAATCCGCTTCAGTGAATCAAACACACCACCACCGGCCTCTGCTTCATTTTTTTTCCTAACAAATAACATTAATTGACATGGTGACGGTGTAAAAAATACATGTTTTGTCGGCGGGAGTGCTATTTAAAAGGAGGAGTAACTGCCACGCACTGAGCCTTGATCCTCCTCTCTCTCACCTCAGCAGCGGCAGAAATTGAGATTTCCTCGCTTGTCAAAGTTAATTGCTTACTTGGGTGGTAGCGACCTCTAAAGGTGAGAGATAGATCTGCAGGTCATACGAAAGTACGGTACAGTACTTCACAATAGTGATGGAAACGTCGGCTCCTTTTACAGAGCCGGTTCTTTTGGCTCGTCTCACTAAAAAGAGCCTGCTCTTTCGGCTCCCAAGTGGCTCCTCAGATGTTTTTGTGGTGTTAAATTAATTTCTTACCAAATTATGTGTATTGGTTCAAATGAATTATCAATGGGGCCTGATGATTAGCATGTTGGCCACACAGTCAGGAGATCGGGAAGATGTGGGTTAGAATCGCCATTGGGCATCCCTGTGTGGAGTTTGCATGTTCTCCCCGTGAGTGCGTGGGTTTTCTCCGGGTACTCTGGTTTCCTGCCACGTTCCAAAAACATGAATGTTAGGTTAATTGGCGACTCTAAATTGTCTGTAAGTGTGAGTGTGAATGGTTGTTTGTCTATATGTGCCCTGACTGGTGACCAGTCCAGGGTGTACCCCACCTCTTGCCCGAAGTCACCTGGGATAGGCCCCAGCATACCCACAACCCTAGTGAGGATAAGTGGCATAGAAGATGGATGGATGAATTATGAATGTAAAAAATACATGATATCAAATGTTTATTTAAATGGATGTACTTAAACCTCAAGGAACAGCTACAAAAATATATTCTAACATTCTAAAAACAGACCCATCTCAATAGACAAATTAGGTCAAATCTCTTCGCGCAAATTCCTCACAAACAAATCGTCTCTAAGAGCACCACAGCATTTTTAACCCAGGCCCTAACCCTGCTCAGTGTGGACACGACGCCGCTGCCACACACATCTAGACTGATGACATTCACCTTTAAAAGAAAAAAAAAAAGACGAAAAACTAATCGGCTCCCAATTGGCTCCCAACAACATGAGCTGGCTCTTAGAACTGATTCATTCGGGACTGACACATCAGTACTTCACAAGTCAAGTCTGTTTTAGTGTTGTTTTGCAATGTCTTAGGATAGTGCAGTTGTTCTCAGTTATTTTCTGTCATGCCCCCAAGGGGGGACAGAAATATTGTCATGTTTGATTCTGTTAAAACAAACCCTGATGCGTTTTTCAACTTACCGAATCCTGCGGCACGCCAAACAAGTGGACCAAGACCGCTTGACTGATGGGTCTCCGTCCACATGTAAGTGAACCTAAAACTACAGCAAAGAGCATGCAGAAATTACAAATATACAGTATAACCGAGGATGCGTGAGATGTATCCGTTTCGCTTTCTTCCTCTCTGTGTGTGGTGTGTGGCATTGCAAGTGTCTGTTGGTTTGCATGACCAGTCTTTTGCAGATTGTTTTCTCACTATAAAATAACTGTTTTATATCCGTACTTAAATTAGTGCCACTTTGCTCTTAGAGAAAATAACCTCAATATCCAGCCATCCATCCATTTTTTATGCCACTTCTCCTCATTAGGGTCGCAGGGGTATGCTGGAGCCTATCCCAGCTGACTTTCGGGTTACACCCTGCACTGGTCGCCAGCCAATCGCACGGCACATACAGACAAACACACATTCATATCTATGGTCAATTTAGAGCCGCCAATTAACCTAACATGCATGCTTTTGGAATGTGTGAGGAAACCGGAGTACCCGGAGAAAACCCACGCATGATATGAGTAACAATATTACAAAAGTTTATTCTTAATGTTCCTACTAAATGGTTGTCAATACAATGCATACGATAGGAACATATCATACAGACATGGACAAATGCACAAACTCACACATACTCCATTTACAAGTGAAAGTACTGTATAATCAAGTCGTCCAATAAAAAAAAACATTGATTTTCTCTCGAGAATCCACATACGTGAATGCACACTGTTGTCCATCGGGCTCTCCTGAAACCTTCACCAAAATGTTTTCATCCAAAGGGGCTATGACACGTTATCCCTCATGTGAAGCAAGTTTAGTCTGATGCTTTGATTAAAAACCTTATAGTAGAGTAGAGGCATCAGGTAGTCTGGAGGTGAGATCGTGAGGTACTACTACCTTCTCCCTCAACCAGGCCGTTGGGTCTGCTGTTTCCTGAGCACGGAACCTCCTTCCTCGGAAGGCGGGAGGCAAGCACAATGTCCAACATACCCAGCACTTCGAGGAGTTCTTGCTGGTAATCAATTTCTCTCCCCAGCAGCTCCTGAAGACGCAAAAGCTGACGGTCCACGACAGGCGACAGGCTGACGACTGACTGGTAAATGTCCAGGATCATATCAGCTGCTACGACGAGGACAGGCGCAAACCTGGGGTCAATCAAGTTCCTAGACAAGTTTAAGGAAAATCTTCATTAACAATTTATAGAGCACATATTTGAGAAATATTAATAAAGTACCAGATTTCCTCATAGAAGGGCATTTACTCTACTTCAGAGAGTTACAGTTGCCTATTAGTGGTAAGTAATGCTGGTGCTGCTTACAGCAGCATTTTCGTACTAAAACCTATAGCAGAATTCAGCTTTACAGATGCCATGTCTACTGTGCTGCAGTGTGGTAGTTATAGTTTTCAATATACAGTACATGCTTTGTTGTCATTGCACCCAGGGATTAATTGGGGCACGGCCTCTATTATAGCATAGGCTACTATTTGAAAACAGAGAATAACAATAATACTTGGAAAACCTGTATTTCAAACACAAACATTTTTTGGAATACAGGGAATACAGAACAAGACATCTTGATGATTGGTGTTTTAAAGTGAATTGTTCAAATAATATATTAATGTCATTTCATGTTTTATTATAAGATTGTCCCAAAAAATGTATTTGTCAAGTCTACTTGTAGTAAAATCAGAATATGAGGTTCCAAGTCTCACCCTATTAAAAAGTTGAGTAACCGAGACAATTCCTGTTCATCCCGTCCTGCTAAAGCGTTTTTTAGTGTTCCTCTCCGATCCAACTCCTTTATAACAGCGACAGCAATTTCCGGCTTCTTTAGTCTGGTCCACGGCTATAAAACATGATCAAAATATTTTTTTTGTCAATAATGAAATGTACTTTCATGTATTTGGTTCAAATACATGACTAATGAGTTGAAAAGCCATATATGTTTCAAATCACATACCTGCAGAGCTGTATCCAAAGCCTTGGAAACACTGAACTTCTTTAGCTCTTTGTCAAATTTTGACAGATGTTGTCTCACAGGTTTACTGACAAGATAATCATCCTGGAAGAAAAAAAACAACAAAAAAAAACAATTAATGGTCACTCTACTCCTTAATAATGATTTTAGCTAATCTTACTAACAGCATGCGACTAGATACACAGTTTAACCAAAACCTTCTGGAAAAATCTGCATCAAAAGTCAAAACAATAATCAAATTATCGTGTGTGACAAGGCTCTTGTGTTTTTGTAATGGCACCACAGATCAGTCCCAGTGATGACACAGAAAAAGTGTGACGATAAAAGAACCAGTGGAACTCGCTCAAACAATGGACAGCATCTGGATGCTCATTAAAATGATTAAATATCACAATGCTTTATTAATTGTAGAAAATAAGACACTAAACACCACTAGGCATGGTCTTGTCAAGGGGCATCAAAGGCTGAGTAATATTACTTTACTTTAACTTTATTATACATTGGTTAACTTCGAGATACTTGACAGTTAAGAATGTTCAAATGACAATCTTTATAGTCGATCAAGGAAGCCAGCAATGAATGAATTCACTTATGTTATTTACAATGGGAAAACCTGTATACAACTTTGAAGTCAACCAACACTGTTTGACGCTGCCTTACTTGTTTAGGGACGTAGTTCTTTCCTCTCACAAATACACGGTATGAGGGTCGCCGCCTCTGTTGACTTGACAGTTCCTTTGATTCTTCAGGGTTTTTCCTGTGCTTGATGCTCAGAATGCCATTTGTCATACCCACGACAATAGTCTCATCATCCGGCTGAAAAGAAAAATAATTGTACAGTCATTGTAAGCAAACTAGAGTTAAACAGATTTGACTTAAAAAAAAGACTGTTTTCATTTTCAGTTCCTTACAGCCAAAGCAAGACTGAGGATGGAGGTAGCATAGTCAAAGTTGTGCACCACTTTGTAGTTGGTGGTGTTGTACACCTTCACGTGCCTGAACAAAAAGAGATATTGGATCAGAATGCTCTTACAAAATGCCTTATGACGTTGGATCATGGCAGTTTTAGGAATATCATTATGTGTTGGGCCTAAGCATCTGTTAACATACCTGTCCAAGGAGGCTGACAGCAGCCTCTGGCCACTACTGCTCAGACACACACAGGTGACAGTTTTGTGATGGTTCCTCAGTGACACAAGGGGCTGGCCACCTTTCAGCACATCCCACACTTTGACATAGCGTCCCCCTGATGAGAGCAAAAAAAGTCAGTGTTTGAATGTCCCGGTTGCCTACTGTAGTGGGTGGCAAGAGTGTGGACCTCTCTGCAGTGTGTGCTGCAGCAGCATTGTTAGCTTTTTAGCATGTTTTGTGAAGCCTGTGATTAATTTGTAGCCTTAACGCTACCTTTTGTTTGTGCAAGTCTGCTGCTGAGTGTTATGTTCTAGTTAGCTGCCTTGGTTGTCTCAGTTGTATTACTGTAACTTTGTTACACTTGGTTGGGTTTCCCCCTTCCTCTGTTTTGTGGGGATTGCTTTCCGTTTCTCTTGAGTCTGGTTTATTAAAACATACATATGGTGTCTTGCATAAAGAATCAAGAATCTTTTTCACACAGCAAAATTAAAATCAGCACACTTTGTAAAAATGAAAACTCTGTTCTTTATTGCACATAGTGAGTCTGTTGTATGTGTAGGGGGGAAACGGATTGGACAGCTCTGGATAAAAACTGTTTTTAAGTATGGAGGTCAGAGTTTTTATGCTTCTGTACCGTTCCCCCACCTTGGTGGGTAGGGTCTGCGGCGATACGTCGGGTTTTCCTCTGGACCCAGCCCGCGTATATTGAGACAAATAGTTGTACCAGCAATTTGCTTTGTGAAATGTGAACTAATCGTTAGTTTTTAGTACAGATGCTTTAAAACTGTCCGGTTAAATACAACATACAAAATCGTGATCATAATCAAGACCAGACGATATAAAAAAAATATTGTGGTAACATTTTGTGCTATATGGCCCAGCCCCATTTGATGGGCTCTTCTTTGGACCACACTATAGTTTGAGACTGAATCAACAGCCTCTGCTGGTTGCGGCAAAATGTTGCACTAGTATCTACTAATGAAGTCAGTTATGCCTGCTGCAAACACGCATACTCTTTCACAAATGCATCAGTGATTAGGGATGTCACGATCCAATATTGATTCCAGATATCGGGCAGATCACAGCACAATTTTTTTTTTTTTTTTTTTTTTTTTTTTTTAAATTGGGTTGTAATCGGCCTATATCCCTAATCTCCGATACGAGCAGTCCGATTCAAGCACTTGATTCCAGACCCGCCATATACAGCAGCAACCGGATAGAAGCCCATGTAATCACAACAACAGTGGTGGCTAGCATGCTACAAACTAGTAAGGAGCAGGAGTGCAGTAAAAAGACGTTGCCGAGTGC
Source organism: Dunckerocampus dactyliophorus (assembly GCF_027744805.1). NCBI lineage: Eukaryota > Metazoa > Chordata > Actinopteri > Syngnathiformes > Syngnathidae > Dunckerocampus > Dunckerocampus dactyliophorus. The sequence goes on along the minus strand of NC_072822.1, from coordinate 9,501,545 downwards.
AAAACTTCTGATGCACAAGTTTCCCGTGGTGGCACAGAACCAGAGAAGTTTAATAAGGGCAAGAACCTGCATTAATTTAGACAACTGATAATGTACAATGCCAGAATTACATGCCTTTGGCATAAAAACAATCATTAGATACCTGCTGACACAAGGAGTCCCTCAGATGGGTAGAGAAGCAGACTTTCCACTGGTTGGCCGTGGTCCATAGTCATTACAGACTTATCCGTCCTGGCATCAAACAGTTTGAGTGTGTGGTCATATGAGCCTACGGGGGGGGGAACAACCATAATTCGTAACTCACACCCTGGTCATCAGGCCGTACCTCTATCCACTTTATTCCATCCTTAAGCAATGTGTATGTAGCAACAACAGGACTATTCCCACCTGTAATGAAGAGATCTTTGTTGAGCTTGCTCGTGACGCCACAGCGGATGTAATCTGTATGTTCTTGGTAGCTGGTGAGCTCAACTGCATTTGGGATGTCCCAAAGCCGGCAGGTGTAGTCGTCAGACCCAGTGAGGATCTGGTACTGGTGTGAGGTGAAGTCTGTCACGTGTACAGCTCTAAAGATAATTAAACGAGACAAAGCTTCAGAATCAAGAGTGCTGGCCAATGTCACTTAAACTATTGCAACGGGGCTGTCAGATTTCAGATTTTTATTTTATTTTCAGAAATTAACGTCATTTTTCTGTCTTCTGATAGGTTGATCAGAAAAAAAAAAAACTGTTTTCAAGTAATTTTCAAATAAATAAATGAATAAATCTGTAGTAGGGATGCACAATATTTATTTTCCAAGCCAATGCCGATAACTTCCTGCTTCTCATGATATACAGATAACTTGGAATGGAATGGAATGTTTTTTTTTTTTATTAAAATGCAGTTTGTGCACACGTGGAGGTCAGAACAACTAAAAGCTGGATTTGACACACCATACGTGTAGATTTTTCCTAATCAAATATCTTGACATCATTAGTATTACCAAAACATTTTAAAGCGGCGGCGGCTCGGAAGTACAAACCGTGGCTCCAAGGGGTTTACCAATCAATGAAAGCCGATATCTTCAACAATGGTAAAGGGCTGGTGATCCAACGTCATTGTTCCATGATGGAATCACCGATCGCTGTAGCCCTAGGGTCGTCTCAGGCAAACTTTTTTGCACTTTTGAAACACAGCGGCGATAAGAACAAGCCTCGGGGGTCATTGCGATGCTGGCATTTCAGGTGGCCGAAAAGGTTTGATGTGTCGAAGCTCAATATTTTTTCCCCTCATCACGGAGCATTTGGTACAACTAGCATGGGAAATGTCTTCCTCTGAAATAGCGAATGTTTGTTTACAAGTGAGCTCAGGGGAAGTTACGACAGGCTGGTTACGTTGCAGGCAGGAGAAAAAGAGCAGTGCTTGATTTGCCCACCAGCACCTCATTGGACTATTTCTTTTAATCAGTTATCGGAGCTATTTTTTAATGTTGTCAGGTTAATCTGTATGATGTCATAATTCCTCATATGGCTCGATAATTATCAGTCCACTAATTATTGTGTACCTCTAATCTGTAGCAATCTGGAAAGGGGGATGGATTTCATCTATAAGTATATTTTATTTAATATGTTCATGTTTTTGTCCTGTTCTTACATAAACAACTCCACATGACGTTGTAGTGTAGATGTTCTGAGTTGTCTGATGTTTGCTACATTTGGCCGAGCGCCGCAGTTACAGGCAGCTTTCACCTGCCTGTAAGTGTTACATAGATCGCCAAAGCTAGTAACGCTCAAAGTTAGTAGCAGAAATGTAAGTCAGGTGTATCAGTGACAGTGTAGACAAAGATAAAGGGGTAACTGGATTTCATGTTTCAATAACAACGGTTTCATACTCAATACGAGAAATGCTGGGTGGTCTACAAAAGCAAATAACGGCCTTAACAACTATGGCTGTCGGCAGCATTTGGGACTATCATGAGTGGTCAATATCCAGCAATATTTACAGCTACAATTTGAGCATATTTGGTAGTTTTAGACATACAAAGATATTTTTTCCTGTACCAGCATGACAGTTATTGGGGTATTAAATTCAAGTTTCCTACTTTGTGTGTCCTTTGAACCTCCTGAGGGCCACCTTGCCGCTGACATCAAACAGCCTCACGACTGAGTCCTCACATCCCGCCACGAGCAGCTGACCATCTGAACGGAACCTCCCACAGTATGCTGTGCCCTTAAACCTTGTAAATGCCTTCACTGGTTCCTGGGAGAATGGGCCATAAATGTGGATCTGTGGAAGAACAAAAACCAATGTGTACACAAGTCCGACATTGCATGACACCATGAAAACATTCTCGTAAATACCACAGTACCGAACTGTGAATGTGTGAAAATACAATATTGCTTACTCGTGTGAAAGCAGTGACAGCAAAGTTATGTGGGGCTACTGGGGAGTAGTCGATGTTTGTGACTGATCCAAATTCTTTTATCTGGACTGGTGCCTATTGGAGAAAAAGAAAACTATCACAACTGAGAAACAAATATAAAACAATGTAATCAAGCATAGAAATTAGACACGAAGCTGATGTTGGCTTCCGATTCGGCAGTTAAGGGAAATTTAAGGTGAATTGACGATTGCATATTTGGTCAATATCACGTTTAATCGAATCGGAAGCTCACTTCTGCATCGGAAATTTGACGAATATACAGTATCAATGTAATACATCTAACGACACTCACCTTGTAGTTTTTCCAATACAGAGAATCATGTGTGACTTTTTCTCCAAGTTTTGGATAGACAGGAATTTTTGTAGGTTTAAATGAGGCCATTTCTATTTGGGATGAGAAGAAAACTATTAAACAGGAAGACCGTGAAACTTGCAGTACAATCGCAAAAATGTCATAGGAATAAGTAAATGCCTTAAACTATTGTCATAACTCTTGAAAGAACAATACGATAAGTTTTACTGATTGCAAAATAAAGCTACAAGACTCGAGCCAACGTGCTGGGTTAGCACACGAAACTTTAGCCTGCTAGCATTCGCTACTAAATCGCCGTCTGATGAGTCTCACCATTAAAAACACAAGGTCCAGTGGTGGTATATGCTAGTTAAATGAGGTGATCCAAAATTAGGTTATATTAAAGTCGATTATACAAGCAAACCAAAAGTTAGGCATCGTAACGTGTTATCACGTTGCCGCAAACTGCCAAGGGGGCCGCCATGTTGGATAAGGAACTACTTCCGTTTTTGAGTAACGTAACTTTATTGTTCATTATTTTGTATAAATAAAATCAAGGTGATAATGCTTTCTGTTTTTTCTTGTACATACTTTATTTATATAAACTATTACGTGATTAGTGGTATGCAACGCAAGTTGCGTGACTTTACAGCAAGTACGTGTCTTGAATGGTACAAATTAAAATGGTACGTATTGTGATAGAAACGTTGTTATTTTTTGAATTATACCCTTAATTTGAAATGAAATTAAATATACACAAAAAATGTCTATCTCATCAGGTACTCAGTGTTCCTCATACGTCACGTCCGATTCTTCCTCCTTTCTCCGAGCTTCTATCGGCTGTGCGAGCAGCGTGATTATACACTCCCAGGTTAGTACACCTTTTTATAAACTTTACCAAGTAATTAAACTTGTTCTGATCCTGGTTCAGTGCAGTGTTAAATATTAGTTACGTAATATTACTATTTAGAAGAAGAATAAACCACCATATATGTTAACATCTCTTTGAAAAGCCCTGAGCTAGCCTATTAGCTCGGGTGGCTAATAAGTATCTTCCGTCCCACTGCTGGAGTCAGACACATTGTTTACAAAATGTCAACTCCCATGGGAAACCAGTGCAGCATTGTGCAAATAATACGTTGAATGTCTTTAACTGCAGTCCAAGGTAGGCCTCAACAGTCTGATTTTGAAGGTGGAGGTCTTGGTTCAAAACCTAGAGTCTGCGTCTATTTTTAACACTTTAACACAGCTGTTCCACACCAAGATGGGATTTGAGGGAGATTCATGGTTGACGGTTCATTTTATTTACAGCGTTTCTTTTGCCAGGCAGCTTGTACTATATACCATATATTCAAGTTTAATACTATTAGATATATATGAAACTTCCTTAGTGAACTAATATTTTTCAAACATCTGTTTGTCACGTTAGATGAAGGAGTCCATAATGAACCAGGAGAAGCTCGCCAAATTGCAGGCGCAAGTCCGCATAGGTGGTAAGGTGAGATGGGCTACCTGTTTAAGTCCAGCAATTTTCAACCATTGACTGTTAACAGGGTTGTTATTGTCGTTATTGCAGGGCTCAGCCCGCAGAAAGAAGAAGGTGGTGCACAGAACAGCGACAGCAGATGATAAGAAACTGCAGTTCTCCCTTAAGAAGCTGGGAGTCAACAACATCTCGGGCATTGAGGAGGTACGGCTATATCTTACGAGATCCAGTACAAAAGCTGCATCAAAAAATGTTGACATCACCAGGCAGGTCTTTGTAATCCTTTTAACTAACAAAACTGCTCACAGTATGGTGCACTGCAGTTGTACACTACAACCACAGTAATATACACATTATTAAATGAATACTTTTCTGACAGTGTCAAGCAAAACTGCCCAATATGGGGTTTCCGCTATATGTAATTTATTGTGGCGCAGCACCACAACAAAATAAAAATAATAATCAGAATATGAATGTGTTTTTGTTTTTGTTTTTTTTACTTAAAAACAATTTTAGGTAATATATTGTATGAATGGATATACACTGTATATTAGGGGTGTCACGGTTTATTTTAACACTCGGTCTACCAGAATTCTGCAACTACTAGAATGACCATAGCAGTCATTTTGACTCTATGTATATAATTTGGATAATCATTAAAAAGATCTAAAAATAAATTGGTGGAATAGGTAAAAAACACATCAGGACACTAAATGAAAACTATAGTGATTGAGTGTTTGATTGAATTGACACAACATAACTTCTCTGCAATTACACATGCAAACTCGAACTGCAACCATTTTCTGTGAAGCAAGGCTAAAGCCTCCATAGCTGTCACCTTCTTTCTACTTGTCATTTTTGTCTCTCTTGGGTTTAGAGTGACGCTACAGCTAGGTTTTAGCATCACAGAGCATAAAAAACAAACAGCCAATAGAGCAGGAGGAAGGGCGGAAAAAATGTAGCAAATAGTGAAATATGACACCCCCTGTAAAAATCAGGCAGTCAATTTGACTGCTATGGTCATTCGAGGTAATAATACTCACAACTCTTTTGTGTTTTGAAATTTTAATGATAAAACAATGTTAGAATAAAATATACACACATTTAGGAAAAGTCAGGGTCCTATGGGTACATAGGTTTTTTTTTAACCAAGTTATGACATTGCAAATTTTGAAAACAGTCAAAATGACTGCCTTGGGATTTCGAGTGTTAATACCAATTTGATTCGTATCAGGATTCGTGGTTGTCGATACGATTCAAGAACGATTTTGGTTCATTTAGAACGATGCGATCCGAAACTATTTGGTAACTTTGCATCGATTCAGTAACTTTATAGCCAAAAATTCAACCGGTGTGACTGTGATATAAATAACTGGATACTGGACAGGTGAAGTTTCCTAGATACCCGTAGTTTTTTGTAAGGGAATCGGGTATAAATTATTAATAATGCTGACATACTTAAGAATAAATGATCAATGATTACAAAAAAAACCTTTAAAAATGTAATACAAAAGCGGGATGACCAGAGGGTGGTATAGCTTGCCGTGATGATTTTTTTTTTTTTTACGTGATGAATTATTTACTTTAAATAGTGAAATCCAAACCTGCACTTTGCACCCTAAGGTGAGTGACAATATGCAAATTCCTACCAAGTAGCGTGGCCTCCTCCTACCTTTTGCCGCTGAGAGGGTGGGGATGGGTCCTCAGTCTTTATGACGCGCTTAACACAGACACTGAACAGGATACCGTGGTGTGGTGGCTTTATGATAATAAGTTTTTATAATGATGAGACCAAACCAGGAGAGCAAACAGATACTTTGCATGTGAAGTGATGGCAGATGGCCTGCAGCAGTGTAAGGAAACGTGGTAATGCAAAAGAAGAATACATAACAAACACGAGTGTGAATGTGTGACAAAACGAATAAACAGTCAACAAAATTTACGGCTTTCTAGCCTTTCCTCTCTTCTCCGTCCTCCCCGGCACAGGCAAGTACGCGCCATTTATTGCTTCCGCATTCGTAAACGTATGTTTTGACCTGGACACGCCGCTGGATAATGACGTCATTAAACGTCACTGCTACTCGACCGTAACCTACCAGGCGTACAAAACATCCTTACTTTGCATATTGTCCCCATAAATGTCACTTAAAAGGAGTTTCAAATAAGGACAGATGAGTTAAATATGAATACTGAATGAAGCGATTCAACTGACCAAAAGAAGAAAAAGCAAATCAACAGGTCCAATAAAACTCCCATGACCACCATATACGGAAGACGATGACGACACAGGCTTAATTTTTTTGTGTTTATCGAGTCTTTATCATTAAAAGTGCTTAAAAAACACATATCCATATAAAGCCTGCTGTGCTTAAATCCAATGTTTTATTTCCTAGTATGAATTCAATTGATTGATTACTTTTCTAAACAATGTTGGATCGTTATGCCGTCCAGAATGTATTCTAACAAATGTATTGTTATATAAAATATGTAATACATTAGTTATCTACTCAAGAGATGGGTGGAGCAGCCAACAAAATAACTGTACTCATTAAAGAGTATTGTTACTTTACAACAATGTTCAGTATCGGTTGATATCGGAATCGGAAATTGAGATTTGGACAATATCAGCATATCGGTTATCTGCAAAAAAAGCCAATATCCAACATCCCTAATAATATCATAAAAATGTCGAACTGCGCTTTAATATGATAAGAATGCACCGGAATCGCCTGTCTGCTGTTGGGAATTGCACGTGTGACCAGATAAAAGCACGGGACACATCTTGTGTTGACGCACACTTTGCCCCTAGATTCTGTAAGGCCTCTTTGATGGCATCATTTACACCTTAAAATGAAATCACATCGTGTGACTCTTTGTGACAATGATTTATTATTCCTTTTAATATTTACTGTAGCACCAGAAAGCACTAGCCTGTCATCACACCTAATAGCTTAATCATTATTATCATCGTTGTATGTTGAGTTCAAACATCTGGTACCGGTCCGAGGAAGGAGCCAAACCACACCGAACTTTCCAAAGCAATGATTTAAAAAAAAAAGGAAAAAAAAGTTTTGTAACTAATTACATTGAATAATAGAAAATGTATATCAATTTGGAAATAAAGGCTATTATTTTGTTGGAAAATAATATATTGTTAAAAGCCCAACGTTTTTGCATTTTTATGTTGTTTTGTTTCATATTTCGCCGAGTGTTTCCCAGCGGTCCTTGAACGCACCAAAGTAGTGTACACTGTGTCAACAGTTTTGAGACTTGTGGAGTAACTGTTGGGTAGTAAAGAACTACAACCACGCCAACCACGGATTACACCATCGAAGGGCAACAGAGCTGTCTTCTTAGTAGCAAGCTAATAAGAAGACACTTGGCTTCACGTAATGTATTAATAACACAAGACACTTGCGCCATATTGTACACTAACCAGAAAATGTTTGCAAACCAAAGAGTTCCATTGGATGTTATTGATCACAGCCAGAGGCCCTGAAATAGCTTGAAAACAGATCTTGGAGGGACTTGAAATGTTCTTGAAAGTGAACTTTTTTATTTTTTATTTTTTGCACAATTACGAGGCATTGGTCCCTCATAAAATCAAGATCCTCTTCTCCGCCCATGTGTCTGTTTCTATAGGTGAATATGTTCACAAACCAGGGTACAGTGATCCACTTCAACAACCCAAAGGTGCAGGCGTCCCTGGCTGCCAACACCTTCACCATCACTGGCCACGCTGAGAACAAACCGCTCACAGAGATGCTCCCGGGTATCCTAAACCAGCTCGGAGCGGACAGTCTGACCAGCCTAAGGAGATTAGCGGAGACACTGCCCAAGCCAAGTAGGAACAACAGTTTGAACTAGGGTTTAGCGAGTACACCACTATCTGTATCTGGATCTGTACTCGGAATGGGCGAGGCATAGACCGCGAGTGGCCGTGGTTCAACCTGAAATGTGTAGGGCTTAAATCGGTACATTATTTTAAGTTTGAAATTGACATTAATTGATCAAAAGTTGCTATTTTTATTGTTTATTGTTTAGCTATATGTACTGTGTAATTTATTTCTAGCGTATTTAACGCATACACATCATGGCAAGCCACTGCTCTCTGTTATGACGACAGACAGCGGCCCAGTGTAGCACTTCACAGAGACTGACACTCTTTTATAACTTTATTCTGACCTGAACACATCAACAGCAGTGCAGTTCAAACACCATATATGTGTTTCCAACTCTAAATAAACGTCTCTTGTCCATTCGTCATTGCAATGACACTTCCTCGTTGTCACTAGACAGGCCGCGAGACGCATTCACGGACGCTCCGAACATCACAAGAACGTCCTTATTATGCATGTATGTCTAGTCTAAATCGGATCACCAACAAGGTGCCCGCGGGTAAACGTAGCTATCAATTACGACGCGAGGTGGGGACATGAATGCACCAGTGCAGCCGCGGAGCTTTGAGAGTTGTTGTCGTAACATGGACCTTGTTTTTGATGTTCAACTAACTTTGTGCGTCTACAAATGTGAGAAACCTGGTTATTTGTCATTCATTCAATGCTACACGCTGTTTGCACAGTGATATTATGTGTTGTGTGCCTTAAGCATCAAGCCACCGAGCTGGTCACTAACTGCTGAGCAAAGTTAGCCTCGTCAGCATCGCCACCAATTTATTATATGGTTAGCATGCTATTTCAATGTGTTTAGTGTACTGCTGATAGCTGAGATGTTACGTTGCTATTCATTTGCGTTTATGCTTAGGGAGGGCCGGTCGCTTTGTGTGACTGGCCATTCACAGAGCGTGAAGAATGAATACATAATGAGGATTTTCCGTCATCACGATTACGGATAATGACGAGCTGTACTCCTTTCAGGCTTGTACTCTGCAAAAATGCATTATCCATAACGGATACTCGTCTACAACGCTCATCCCTAGTTTGAACCCACCCTTTGTATGCGTTGGAGTTGTCTTGTTCACCTCTCATTCGCAATGTTTGTGTTCTTTTCTAGGCGGGGACAGCAAAGTCCCCATGGTTGCTGCAGAAGAGGACGATGATGAAGTTCCTGGTGAGCAAAGGCATCCTGTGATTTACACCACAATTACAAACAACCCATTCTAACTACTCTCGCATATATTTCAGATCTTGTCGAGAACTTTGACGAGGCTTCAAAGAACGAGGCGAACTAAACAGACCCCAACAAACACTTTGTCGGCTCTTAACTCGCCTCATTTTGTATTTGCCCATCTCAACTGCACGTCAAGTTGATTTGGGATACAAACAAGTAAAAGTTGCTACATGGCTCTGCGTTTCCACAGTATTCTATTTCCACTGAGGTGAATGTGTAAACCTTGTGTTGTTCTCAGTGCTGCCACTCCTGCTTTACAATACCAGCACACTCAAAATGTTCTTGTAGAACTAATCACGTAATAAATATTACATTTCAACCCATTCATATTACTTTACTCGTCTTTTTCCAAATCAAAGATGATAATATAATAAAAACGGGGGTTCAGAAGGTTGTGTTAATGTCCTCTTTCTAACAGAGCTCACAAAATAGACAAATCAGCACCATAACAGCAAACCTTTTACACAGAACCTAGTGACAAGGCAGGCAATTGCTTTTAACACAACATTGCAGGATCTGGTGTTAAATGGCGTACCCTGGTCCCACCTAGGTGCCAACCTTTGAAATTGTTTTTGGATCGTGTTTGATTTGAACACTTATTTTGAACATGGTAGTCAAAATAAAGACAATAAAATTAAGAAATACATTTAAAAAAAAAAGATAAGGAAGGAAAGAAAGAGGAAAAACAAATCATGCACTCTCTTTTTGGCGATTTAATCTATATGTTCTAAAAGGAATTGGAAGAAGTAAATACTTGTTGGTGCAGTTTATACAGAACATCAACACAGGAAAAATGCCACATTTTAGCGACAGGGTTTGTTTCAAAGCAACAGGGCAAGGGAAGAGAGTCCTGGACATTTGTGTAATGCACCATTCACACAGTGATACACTGTGATATGTCCTCCAAAGGTGGAATATAGCCAGGTCTAATTATTTCGTGTTCATGCAATGAATACAGATCAACACCTGGGAAAAATGTTGACCTGTAAAAGGGGGTATTTTGAGGGAGTCTAGAAGATGACGCATAAAAAATCATTTAATCTGATGTGAAGTGGGAGTGGGGTGTCCCAAAGATCTCAAAACCGCAAAGAAATGCGTCAAAGGAGTACTGAAAACACATTTTTCATTCAGTTTGTAATCGCTGAATAAGTAATATGAACATGTACAGTCTATTCAATGGTCCAGAACATTACACATTACATGTACATCAAAATATCATCTGCATCATGGCTCCTCTATCATTAAAACAACTGAACCCCACTACCTTCAAATGGTCACGTAGCATGTCAACATTGTCAGTGATGAATAACAACGGAAAATCATGACACATTATCAGTAACGCTGCCCCACAGGAAACATGAGTTGCAGAGTTTACACGATGAAACTTGTATTACACATGACAGGAACTTGTGACGCATGTGTCGAGATATGCATGCGGGGAGGACTTCTTCTGTCTTTGATGACATTTGCCGAATAAATCGAGGTTGCCCTAAACATGACTAAGTAGGGGAAATCCTGTATGGAACACATCTTTTCCTCAAGAGCTCTCCATTTGCGCAGTAGATTTGTGAAATGTTTGTGTTCAAAATGGTTTATATTCGGTTTAGATTTATATTTTGATATGAAGTGTAGAGTCCATTTCTTCCGCGTATCCGGGTCCAGGTTGAGAGAGCAGCAGTCTCAGTAATAAAGTCTAGACTTTCCCGTCCCCGGCCACCTCTTCCAGCTACACCGGTAGGACACCAAGGAGGTCCCAGGCCAGCTGTGAGACATAAACCCTCCAGCATGTCCCAGGTCTGCCTCGGGGCCTCCTCCCGGCTGGACATGCCTGGAACACCTCACCAGAGAAGCATCCATTACCGCAGACGCTGCACCGATCTGCCTGTCAATCTCACGCTCCAACTTTCCTTCGCTTGTGAACAAGACCGCAAGATACTTAAACTAGTCCACCTGGGGCAAGACCTCACTCCCAACCCAAACGGTGAAATCCACCTTTTTCTGACTGAGAACCATGGTCTCAGATTTGGAGGTGCAGAGTGTCATTCCAGAAGCTTCCCACCCAGCTGCAGACGTCCCCATTAAACGCCGAAGCTTGCAGCCTGATGAGGAATTCACCAGAACTGCACAGGTTGTTACTGCAATCCTCTTCCACTCCTCCATGATGACATCACTGGTGGATGTTAGACACCTTGAGCTCCCCCACCTTCCTTCCGCTTGAGGATGCCCAACACGTGCTCAATTGGGTTCAGGTCTGGAGACATACTCAGGCACTTCATCACCTTCACCTGCAGCTTCTTCAGAAAGCCACTTGTCATTTTGAAGGTGTGTTTGGGCTCACTGTGCCGGAAAACTCATGCAGTCCCGTTTCCCAAGGGAGGGGCTCATGCTCTGCTTCACAATGTCACAGTAAATCCATTTTTCCCTCGATGAACTGCAGATCCACAGTGCCGGCAGAAGTCGTGCATGCAGCTAAAGCCATAAAAATGTTTCAGTTATTTTGATACTCACTTGTGTTGCCAGCTATTTAGACAATAATGGCTGCGTGTTGACTCATTTTCAATAGATAGTAAATCTACACCGCTATATAAGCTGTACACTGACTACTCTATAGTCAAGTTTAATTTCTATACTGCTATGCTTTGGAATTAATAAAACCGCTTGCTGAAATGTCATTTTTTGGGGATATATGATAGCTGGATACTTTAGTGATGTCCAAGACAAATATATAGATACAGTACCATATATACTATACCATAGAGATATGGTAATGGTAATGCTTTAATTAATTTTGAACATGCATATAAGTTACATTGGTACAGTTCACGATTGCATAGGTCCAAAAAAGAGTAGGAAGAAGCTACTTTTCACATCAATTACAATACATTTGTACACTTTCTGTGCTTTAAATGTACTCTGCCAATTTTAATACATAGAAAAATGATAAGGCAGTGTATAGAGTCATTAATCATCCATCCATCCATCCATTTTCTATACCGCTTCTCCTCATTAGGGTCGCGGGGGCATGCTGGAGCCTAGATGACTTCAGGCGACAGGCGGGGTGCACCCTGGACCGGTCGCCAGGGCACATACAGACAAACAACCATTCACACTCACATTCATACCTATGGACAATTTAGAGTCTCCAATTAACCTAACATGCATGTTTTTGGAATGTGGGAGGAAACCGGAGTACCCGGAGAAAACCCACGCACGCACGGGGAGAACATGCAAACTCCACACAGATATGCCCAAGGGAGATTCGAACCCAGGTCTTCACGATCTCCAGACTCTTAGTCATTAATCAGTCAGTGATCAATTATGGTAAATATCAAAAAATGCCTGATCTTAAGATTAAAAAAAACAACTAAAATTAAATAATTTGTGTTTTTGGCCTATGTCTCCCTTTTCCACATAATTCTATGGAAATTGTTAAAGTAGTTTTTGCATAGTCCTGCTAACTACACAAACAAGTGATGATGATGTCTTGTTGGGGAAAATAAGATTGTTATTCTGTTCATTTATAGAATAGTACATACTGCATCAATCAAGGGCAAACCCCCACCCTATTGAACGCTTATGAATCACTTATCAGTCATTATTATCTTATTATCTTCTTAGAAACCGCTGGTCCTTTACTAAATTTGAACAGGAAATGCTATCTCTCAACAGGCTGCGGCCTTGGTTTATACTATGTCTCTTAGTTTCTCCCTCACCCACTCCGCAACGGTGCTGATGTTTTGCCGTTGTGCAAGAGTATAAAAACGAGATTCTGGGGCCAGTTGTGCCACATGACAATCAGTGTCAATGCAGTTGGACTTCTGCTCTTGCTCTTTATTTATATTCAGTACTGTTTCACCACAATGGTAAGAAAAGGACATTAAATTACTTGTGTTATCATGAAGTGTGCTAATTTGAATGGATAATGCAGTATTTTTCTTCCTCAGAGGTCAATGTTGATATTTGGACTCCTGTTCCTCAGCCTCATTAGAGCAAATGAACTAAAGTACTTCCCTAAAAGCTGTATGTGTTCTACACTTTTGTGCATTATTATACAAGTATTTTATCCATATGCAAGTCTTCATCTTTTCCCTCCCTGCAGACGTCATGGCCAAAGGGAGTGATTCTGTCATGCTGCCCTGCGGCACAAAATCCCAAACGAACGTCATGTGGAAGTTTGAAAATGGCGTTGTGGACTCGATGGATGGTCCAAATCTGCTGGTGAAACATGTAGATGAGCTCACACTGGGGGAGTACACTTGCTTGAGTGAGAATGAGAAGGCATCTACTTTTCTCCTGATGGAGGATGAGAATGAGGAGGAGCTTGGTGAGATAACATGTAACTGTATTTTATGATTGGTTTGCCTTTTTAACCCTTGCATTGTGTGTCTTTACAGATTCTCTTCTCAGCTGTCGTGCCAGGTCTTATGACTGCGCTTTTAACTGCAGATGGAACGACAATAAATATGAAGCCGTGCGCCTTGGACTGGGCCCACACTGGTATACAAACACATGTCGTGTCACGCTACAGTGACACAACACAAAGCAGGAGGCAGAGTTCTAACATATTTTTGTGTCAATTCCCCCAAAACAGTCGTGATGGAGGTGACCCGTGTCAGTGGGTCTACAGCACCCATCAGAGCCAGGATGGAAGCTTCCACTTTAGGCTGACCCACTCCCTCACACCCTATGCTGAGGAGAGCTCCATGCTTGAGCTCACAGCCGAGGCCATCAGGGGAAACTACATCCTCAGGAGGACCAAGAGATTTTATCTTCGAAATATCAGTGAGTGATGATACCACACAATTACAAATAGGTTGTTTATCATATCATGAAACAGGGCATTATCATGATCCTTATTAGTAATGGGAGTAGTAGTAAGAGTGCTAATACTGTAGCAGTTTTATAGTGGGTGTAGAAGTATGGTATTAGTGTTCAAAAATAACACAAGCAATAGTATTTGCATTATTGTTACTGTTCAATCCTCATTTTTAGTGTTCGTAGTAATACAATATTCACATCAGATATTAGTGAGATGTTATTTTTATTATCTGTATTACTCCAATAAAAGTACTGCATTGTAGTATAAAAGCAGGTGCAGTGATATAGTAATTGTGTTAAAAATTGAAGAATCGATATTATCAGCATCAGTGAGTGTCAAATTATTATTTTTAGTGTTGGTGTCAGTACAGTGTTGTATTACAATCTGCATTAGTGTATCAGATGTTAGTATGGTATTAATTTGAGTATCAATATCAGTATTATATATGTTGAGTTATACAAGTTACACTTACTAGGATTGATATCAGCGTCAGATATTGTGGTAATAGGGTATTATTATCAGTGTTTCACAAAATGAAATGGTTTTCTAAAAAAAAAATCAGCATAATAAAGATTACTATCAGTGTTATTGTTTGTATTAGTTTGAGTATGCGCCTTAGTATTAAACTCAGTGCCACGATTGTGCATACAGTAGATCCCTGCTATTCGCGGTGGTTGCCTTCTCAGAGCACCCGCAACTGGGGAAAAGTTATTGATATGGTATTTTTTGACACCGTAATCAATGGGGCTACTGCACTTAACATCAATTTACAATCTGTCGTTTTGCATCACAGTGCTGTCTATCGACAATGAATTAGCTTGGCACCATGTAACTGCACCACGTCACCCTCAGGGAGTTGCCCGGTATGCCCTGCAGATTCACTTTTGCATAAAATAGTATTGTTTCACGTGTTTATTAGTGTGTAAGCGTCTATTTCGACGTTTGGTGTAAATATCAAGCTGATTCATTGCATATAAAGAACACCTCCTCACGCAAGATGACGTTTGCAACTGACTACCTTCTGTGCAACTCAAGCTTTACCAATGTAGGGCAAGAGAGATGGGTTTTCTACCAATAAATGGCCTAATTATGGACATTGTAGGCACAAAATGGTGGGTTCTCTCGTAAAAAAACAATCTGGATCACAAATATGCAAGAATCCACTGTATAAAGTACATAAAAGAGTACATAAAAGTTGAATTTCTTCTTTTGTACCCAGTTCAACCGGATAGTCCTATAGTCAGCTGGCAAGAGGTGGGTCGAAACATTAACGTGACCATCCATCCTCCATCCAGCTGGTCCACCCCTCACAGCTTCTTCAGCCTGGAACACCAGATTCAGTATGAGCACAAGGATGACGGCAAGGTGAACACCTACAACTATTCTTTATACAAAGCTAATCTGTAAATGTTTGTGTCTCCCTCACCACTCCTTTGTTGTCTCCTCCCAGTGGCACCTCTCCTCAATTCCCATGATACCGAAACAGATCACCAAGCTGAGAGCCCAATCCAGGGACTTGCTGGTGCAGTCAGCCTGGAGCGAGTGGACCAGCTGGGCTTATACTACAATGTAATCGCTTGACATTGTCTTGTCCCTTTAAATTGTCAGAAACTCAGTGAATTGTTTACTTGATACATGTGATGGAATGTCATGATGGAACGCTGCCATTCTGACACTAAAGCTATGTATTTATTTATATATTATTTATTTGAAACTAACCATCAGAAACGTAAACTTGTCATGTTTATACTGTATCTACTCCATCGGCTCATGAAATGAACATTTCCTCTCTTGCTCAGTTGTTGGTAGGCAGTAAAGATAAATAAATACATCTCATCAGTTTCTCAATAGTATTTAAAATCGGGGTGGGCTTCCGGTTCATCAGGGAAGAGGATATTGGCATGTCTGGAAGTGAATCTTCATATTAAAGGGATAATTTGGATTTTTGGACATGAAGTTGTATGACATCCCCATCAGCAGTGTAGTCCAATATGACAGTGATGCGTTTTTTTCCCCTTGAAATTACTACATTTAAGATGTGGATTTCTGTGTAAAATAAAATTTATTCACATTACAGTAAAAATATACTACACATATAAAATATCATGGACATGAATCATCTCAAACAGTGCAAAATCCATAATAATAATAATGTCATACAATATTCTCCTTGATAAAAAGGGAATTATGTTGGCAAATGAAAGGTAAACTGCACAGTACATAATTTCAACCATTTCCACACAATCTATACAATTAAAAGTTCACCAACGTTGTGTGCGTGTGTGTGTGTGTGTGTGTGTGTGTGTGTGTAACAGGTTGATATAAAATATTAGTCACTGTTTTATTCTTTTTTTGAGTGTGTCTTGTTTCTGGGCTAATTCAGATGCTTTTTAAAACACACTTAATATGAAACAAGAAAGTCACACTATAGTATTTAATAATATTTGAAATAAACATATTTTTGTAAACAGTGCAACATATCCAACTGAAAAGGCACCTTTTCGGAAACTATTAAGAAAAAAAGATCATACCAGCATCCTTGATGTTCATCTTTTTGCCACTCCACTGCAGTTGAAATCAATTCTAAAACAGAAAAAAAGTGAGTTATTATTGTGACACCATTGTGACACAGTTGTATTTCTGTTACCTGGCCCTACGTCTGGGGCACACCCTCCGCCACACAACCCTCCACACGGCGCCTCGTAATGCCGGACTACCCCAGATGTACAGGGCTGGGGTGACCAGCGCGTTGAGGCGCGCCATGATGGCAAACAGGTTGGTGGCCTCATTCCTGAACCTGAGCCCAGTCCTGGTGAGCTGCCTGACGATGATGTTGACGAACGAGGGGCACCAGAGGGCCAGGAAGCAGATGACCACGAAGACGATGATGCGCAGAGACTCCTTCTTGTTGTCCCTTTCGGCACTAGGGGGCTCTCTGGCCAGGTGGTTCCTGGCGATAACGTACAGTTTGATGGTCATGAGCACCTTGATGAGCACGATGATCTGCAGAGTCATCACGCCGAAGGCGTTAATCTGGGCCGCCTTGGAGATGGGCACCATGTTCTGGACCGTGAGAATGGAGTAAGTGTAGATCCAGCAGAAGGCGCACACTCCGATGACCAGCGACCTGCTGATGTAGCGGTTGTAGAAGAAGGGCTGACACACGGCCAGGTAGCGGTCGAACTGGGCGAAAAGGAAGGTCAGCAAGTTGACGCCCAGGAAGGACGGTAGGATGTAGAAGGTCCCGTTCCTGGACGGGTAGCCCTCCTGGACGTCAAAGAGGCCCAGGTAGTAGACCGAGAAACCGGTCAGGGTGTCGCTGATGCTGGTGTTGAGCATGAAGATGAAGCGGTTCTGGACGCGCAGGGAGCGGCTGAAGGCGATGGCCACCACCACCGAACCGGCCACCGGGAACGCGCTGGTGGCGAATAAGATGTGGAAGATGAAGATGAAGAAGTCGCCCGGGGTGTCAAAATCAACCGACAGAGGGATGGTGCCATTCAAGAGCATAGTGGCGCCCCCGCCAAGTAAGAGTCGCTTTCCCCTTTTTAAAGCCTGCATTACAACCTCGAGAGGGGAGTTTTGTTTTGGGGTGAAGTGAAGCATGGACTTGATAATTGAGGCCTTGTCACCATGTCCCAACGGGATCAACAACTTTGTCTCCAGTGTCAAAAAACACTACACAATCATCAGGCCTTGAGGTTTGTTCAATTGCGCATGCATGCGCTTTTAATGAATACTTTGAAGTGTAAAAACAACAAAATATGAGTCACACAAAAGCGGTCTGATCCATCAAACATTTCACTGCATTGATGGAAATGTTTGAAAAGTTTATAACCAAGTCTTGGCTTCAAACCTCACCGGGCACTTCTTCTTTCCGCCATTAGAGGGCACGCTAGATCACCGAATAGCTTAATGTTCACACAAATCCCAAAGCAAAACAATTCAAAGACACCAGGGGCGCATAAAAAAGGGGGTGGGGGGTCGGGGGGAGGGCGTTAGGCCAATTCCAAATATGATGTTGTTATCTGGGTTGAATTTTTTGTCAAATAAAGTCATAAAACGATCAAACATTTTTGGCAGTAAGCGTTAAATCCACATTGGCCAAAAAGTAAACCAACCACCCCCGATATATGCATGAAATGGTTTGGTCTTGCATTAGGGCACAGACCAGTGACTGCTTCATAGCTGTCAGAGACACTAAAATAAGATCAGTTTTTCAAAAAGAAAAGCAAGAAAGGAGGGTGAAGAAAGGCTACAGAATACATAATACTTGCAAACAGTCCCTTTAAGTTATATAGATCGTTTAAGAAGTGAAAGTTAACAATTTTAAAGGGTAGCCTTCAGAGAACATAATATGGCTTGGGCCTCCTGTACTTGATACTTGCCATATCTTGCTATTCACTTGTGTTTCCAGCTATTCAGACAGTAATAAATGTGTGTTGACTCATTTTCAGTGGTAAATCTACACTACTATACAAGCTTTACATTGACTACTCTAACATACATCCCAAATTTTCATTTTTATAGTACTGTCCCTTGTGAAAATACTGTGTTCTGTTAGAAACATTTTGTTTGTCATCCTCCATGAAACAGGAGGCAGCCCACTAACACAAACATGCTACACGGTGACATTGTAGTTATATGTGGTTTGTAAAGTATTGCTAAAATATCATACAGTACAGTCGTGTGAAGAAGTGTTTGCCCTCTTCCTGGTTTCTTTTTTTTTTTACATGTTTGTCACACTTACGTAAATGTCAAATCATCAAATTTAAATATTAGTCAGTGACAACACATCTGAACACAAAATGCAGTTTTTAAATGAAACTTTTTATTATTAATGGAGAAAAAAAATCCAAACCTACATGGCCCTGAGTGAAAAAGTGATTGCCTCCTAAACCTAATAACTGGTTGGGCCGCCCTTAGCAGCAACCCCTGCAATCCAGCATTGGCATAACTTGCAATGAGTCTCTTACAGCGCTGTGGAGGAACTTTGGCGCACTCATCTTTGCAGAATTGTTGTAATTCAGCCACATTGGAGGGTTTTCCAGCATAAAGCGCCTTTTTAAGGTCATGCTACAGCATCTCAATAGGATTCAGGTCAGGACTTTGACTAGGCATCTCCAAAATATTTATTTTGTTTTTCTTCAACCATTCAGAGGTGGACTTGCTGGCGTGTTTTGATCATTGTCCTGCTACAGAACCCGACCTCAGCTTGAGGTCGCGGACAGATGGCCGGACATTCTCCTACAGGATTTTTTGGTAGACAGAAGAATTCATGGTTCCATTTATCACAGCAAGTTTTCCAGGTCCTAAAGCAGCAAAACAGTCCCAGAAAATCACACCACCACCACCATATTTTACTGTTGGTATGAGGTTCTTTTTTCTGACATGCAGTGTTGCTTTTATGCCAGATGTAATGGGACACACACCTTCCTAAAAGTTCAACTTTTGTCTCGTCAGACCACAGTATTTTAGTATTTTCCCAAAGGTCTTGGGAATCATCAAAATGTTTTCTGGCTAAATTGAGGCAAGCCTTAATGTTCTTTTTGTTCTGCAGTGGTTTCGTCTTGGAACTCTGCCATGCAGGTTGTTTTTGCCCAGTGTCTTTCTTATTGTGGCGTCATGAACACTGACCTTAACTGAGGCAAGAGAGGCCTGCAGTTCTTTGAATGTTGTTGTGGGGTTTTTTGTGATCTCTTAGATGAGTCGTCGCTGCGCTCTTGGGGTCATTTTGGTTGGCCAGCCACACCTGGGAAGGTTCACCACCGTTCCATGTTTTCGCCATTTGTGGATAATGGCTCTCACTGTGGTTTGCTGGAGTCCCAAAGCTTTAGAAATGGCTTTATAACCTTTTCCAGACTGATAGATCTCAATTAATCTCAGTTGTGTTGTAACAGGGGGGCAATCACTTTTTCACACAGGGCCACACAGGTTTGTACTTTTTTCTCCCTTAATAATAAAAAGTGCATTTTAAAAACTGCATTTTGTGTTCAGTTGTGTTGTCATTGACTAATGTTGAATTTTTTTTGATGATCTGAAACATTTAAGTGTGACAAAGAAGAAGAAGAAAAGAAAGAAGAAATCAGGAAGGGGGCAAACACTTTTTCACACCACTGTACCTAACGGTGACCGAAAACTTTTGCACAGTACTGTGCATATATAGCACATTGCCATTGCCTACTGAATGTGAATAATATTTAGTAGGCAATGGCAATCTGCTATATATATTGGTAATAATAATATAATAATAATAATAATAAATATAATCAGGTGATTATATGAAAACATCGTGATTATCGGTTTCAACTTATTGCATTTAATTGGTTCAATACAAAAAAATTTGCTGCGATTGGCTGGCGACCAGTCCAGGGTGTACCTCGCCTCTCGCTCGAAGTCGGCTGGGATGGGCTCCAGCATGCCCGCGACCTTAGTGAGGATATGCGGCATAGAAGATGGATGGACAAAAAGATTTATTTAATTTGACATCAACTCAATTTTAACTTTATGTTTTGTGTTTAACAAAATACAACCTGGAACAGGTTAACATGCTTATCTACAGTATATATGACTCGTTTATGGTACACTCACCATATAACATGCATGTTAACCACACATGATATGACATGAAACAAACAGGTACCCTTATTCTCATTAGGGAATGTGCCCCTGTGTGTTATTCTCACTTCACTGACAACTAAACAAGCTCCCACCCCCTCCCATGAAGGTTTGACTGGTTTCCTTCATAAAACGAAGGTAGCGCACTCTTCTTTCACACAAACAAGTCCCAAGTCAGAGCACACAGGCGCGTCATGAAGACTCTGATTCGCTCTGATGACTAACACCAGCCAGGGTCTGTCCCTCTTGTTGCCCCCCACTCACGCCGGCAACATTCTCATGCTGCTCTTTAACATCCTGCTGGCTACGGCCATCATCTTCCTCAACCTGTCCGTGCTGGTGGCCATCCTCTTGAACCAAAGCCTGCGCTCCGAGAACCGCTTCATGTACATGCTGAGCACCTGCCTGAGTGACATATGCACCGGCGTGTCCTACTACTACGTGGGGGTGTTTGATATCAAGGACAGCTTCGACTCCCCCACCTGGACCCATTACATCGTCCACACCTTCCTAGGCTTGTCATACATGGCCATCCTGGCCGCTCAGGCAGACCGCTACCACGCCGTGGCGTCGCCCCTTAAGTACTCCCAGCGTATGAGCCTGAACAGAACCTTGCTGGTCATCTGCGCCTACTGGCTCTATGCTTTCTTCATCGTCGCCGTCCACAATCTGGTCACCAGGGGGGCAGCCAGACAAATCACCAACATAGGCACCTTTGTAGGCAACATATCCACCATCGTCATCATGATGGGGCTCAACATCCGCCTGTTCATCATCGCCAGGGTCCAGCTGAGACGGGATGAGAGTTCCAGGGAAAGGGACGGGAAGCGAGCTTCGGTCTACCTCATTCTGGTGGTGGCAGCCTTCTACCTGGGCACCTGGATGCCCATTTTCTGTCATGTACTGGCATGTAACTTTTCTACTGTTAAGTGTTTCGTCTTTAGGAATGAAGGCACTGACCCCACTCGCATTTTGCCACGGGTCAACGCGGCCCTGACCCCGGTGCTGTACATCCAGGGGTGCGCCCCGCTCAAGGCTATGCTGCTCACCCGAGTATGGAGACCCTGCTGCAGAAGGAGGTTTGTTAACTGTATTCTGAACAACATATGTACGGGTACACATGCACAATTGAAGAAGCTGTATCACAAATGCAATCTTTGCAAAGATAAAACTGCACCATTTTGTTAGAGATATTGATGTAACAATGTGTTTAGAATAGTGGCTATAGTTTGCAGTTGTGTAGAATTACACAGCAATGGTTTCTACTATTTCGATTACTTTATTTAGATACACGGGAGGGGCCAATGATTGAGAACAACTCACATCAGTTTAATGCAAATCGCCACTATTGTTGTTAAATTCATAATAATTCGTAATGACAGAAAAAACAAAAATGAGAATTATTACCATCGTAACAGCAGGATTGTTGATGCAACTGGATTGCATTAGATTAGTAGGTGTACTCAATGGTGTTTTCCATGTACACAAATACAATATGTTGATTGTATTCAAGTGGCTATGATAAAATGATAGTAATGCATGCCTGTCACTCTCTCTCTTTGTCTCTCTGAACAGATTTGAACTCCCAGATGCAGACTAACTCCTTGATGTTAATGTAAAACGCGCTGAATATCAAAGTTTCACAAGCATCTTTGCATATATGAGCTGATTTTTATTTTTAGTCTTACCCATTCCATTTTCTGTACTGCTTGGGCGAGCGGCGGGTTACACCCTGGACTGTTCACCGGTCAATCACAGGACACTTATAGGTAAACAACCATCCATGCTCACATTCACACCTATCAACAATTTAAGCTCTAATGAGCTTAACATACATTTTTGGAATGTGGACGGTAAGCAGAGCACCTGGAGAAATCCCAAATTCCACACGGAGATGTTCCAACAGAAACCTGAATCTCCTGACTGTGAGGCAAACATGTTCACCACTACGCCACTGTGCCTATTCTGTCTTAACATAACACGTTTGCTGCTTTATGTATTTTGCTGAATTAAAAAAAAAATGGCATCAGTACGCTTTTATGTAGATGCTTTGTCAGATGTTGAATTATTTTATTTTTTTAGACTGTATGCATGTCCTAATATCTTAAAAACAAACAAACTGCACTGTATGAAATAAAAGAACACATGAAAGTTCAAGATGCTGTATTGCTGTATTTATTTCCATTAGGGCCGAGCTTACCGACAGAGGTTGTAGGTCCTTCTACGACCACAGGGGGTCAATAAAGTGCTTTGGCTTATCGCCATACAGCCCCTTCACGCATAGTAGAAAACATGAGTAGACTTAAAACATCTGCAATGATTATTATTTTAATACCTTGGAAATGATAAATCATTGATAAAGAATGATCACATGAGATTCATCTGATCGAGACTAGTGGTAAACTAAGTGGTCTTGTGTAGGCTAGTTGGGAGACCTCTGCTAAAAGGAGGAGCCAATAAATAACCACACTTCCGCACATCTGGTGCCCACTTTCTGAACCCTCAACCAACAATTCTTGATTTACCCCCTCACTCATCTGGCCCGGAGGCACATGCTATCCCTCAAAGGTTACAAGTCAAAGTAGGCTTAATACAACAACAAAGTTATTCTTCTTTTCCTTGCCCTACACATTCTTTGCCAATGAAATAAGAAAGTTGTAACGTTTACTCGCATTCATCTCTAAAGTAGCTCTTTAAAAGTCTTTGAAAAATCATCTTTTCAGGTATTGTTGCCAGTGAGGAGGGAAGGGGTTTCCTTGGTTAAGAAAGTGTCCAAACCCTCCCACAGAGGGCTGTTTCTCTCTCCTGCTGCACTCCGGGGCTGGTTCCCATTCAAATGTGGGTCAGGGGTGAGGAAGCGTAACGTCATAAGCTTGCAACATGGCGTCCCGAAGGCTGTGAGATGAGCAAGAGGATGGTAAAGAACGCTTGAGAACCACCCTACAGATGTAAGAAGGTATTTAAAAAGGCATTATTCCTTCTAAATGTGTGTCGCTTTGTTTGTGTAAGGTCCGTTTTTGAGAGGGGTTTTATTTCTGTTTGGTTCGTTGGGGGGTTGCTTTGATGTGTTTTTTTCCACCACGGCGTGCCAGCATAAAAAAGGGGCTATGTTGGTGCGGATTCTGTCTTCATGCCGCATGTTTTTAGAATCAACATTATCGACCGCGCTACAAAAGAAACAAGAATTGCTTGCCAATACTGCGGCGTTTATGTTGGTATCATGGGGTTAGAGACGATGCCCTTCTCCGAGCCAGGTTGGATCTGAAAATTACCAGACTGGCAGCGCATAAACGCCAAAAAAATATCACGTCATTTACTCGCTTTATAACAAAATACCATTAAAGCATTGTCGAAATCTCACATTCACACTAACAATCTGCTCATCGGCTCATGTTTTTCTCACTCTGTGTTCCCTTTTAAAGAAAAAAACAAAGCAGGACTGCATTCTACGCACCTTACGCAATTATAATACTCACCTAGCTGGTGCTGTTGATACAGTGCTTGCTGTATGATGCATTTGTTGTATTCAGGTTAATCCACCTTTTTCACCGCATAGGAGCAATTATGGCGAAAAACCGCACCGACTGGCAATTGTACCAATGCAGCACTGTGTTGAGAGCAATGGATGCAGGCTTGGACTGCCGCCTCACACCGACCATCTTTGTTTTGCCACCGAAACTGCTCTGAACTCGCCATTCCAGTAGATTTAGATCTCATTTAGAGGCCAAAACAACTCATCTTTTGAGTTGGCTCTCAGGTAGAGAAGGCTGTTCTCATGTGATTAGTGTTATGAAAAGTACCAAGGTGCATAGAGAAATAACAAGGCACATTTGTGTAACTTGCTTTGACTGACTTCTCTTTTTGTGAAACCAACCAACTTTTTTTTTTGTTTTGCTTTCCAATATTTACTGTATATACATTTTACAGTTTTGGCTACCGAGGGTCGTGCCCATGCAAACGGGTGTCTCATACATGTGTGAGCCGAGCCAAGCTGTAAACTGTTCAGAATAGATCACAAATGTGCTGTTTTTTGTGTGACATTTCCAGTTAGTACAGTAGTTAATAGACAACCCATTTTCCTAATCTAAAGCATGACATGCTTTTGCAAAGCCCATTTGCTGCTCCTTGCTAAATAGCGTTATCTTTATTCCATGCATTGGTCACTGTCTCTTGTCTTTTCTTTATAAATGAAACTTTTTAATGATAGCTGATAGCTGTGAATATATGTGGGTGGGGTTCCACCCACCCACAATTGTAACTCCCTCTGGATGCCAGCCTACAAACTGGGTGAGCAACTTTAATTGTGCTGTGCAAGGTGGGACGAGACGAAAATGCGAAATAAATTATACATGTTTGTGCACACTAGTGTTAATTAGGTGAAGCTTGAAAAGCTGATGGAGGAGGAGGTATACAACTCACATAGCCTCCAGTGTTTGCTTGGGCTGCATGCGTGACAGAAGACATTTTGTTTATTTTATCCCTTTTATACTTGCAAAGATGTCTTACTAAAACTGGGGAGGGAACTTACAAAAAAGAATACATTTGCTGCTGTGCTGGTTGTATTTATTTGCAACCTGTCAATTTACAGTGGAACATCTGCATTGTGCAGCTGTCAAATGTCATACTTGCACTTATGTGTCGATGTAGGCCACTGCAGCGGTCCAAGACGAGTCAACTGATCAGTGTGACAAGCTTAACTGATCACTATGGAGTACAAAGTGGGGCCTGGAGGTTAATTTGAGGCCTGTGTGTGTGTGTGTGTGTGTGTGTGTGTGCCTCATGATCGGCTACCCCCTCCTCTCTCAACACACACAGTGCCCTGTGTACATTGTGATCGTGGCTTACAGTGGTGTGTGTAGGCAGCACATTGCATTAAGGTTACTTAGCCTATATGTTCTGCTGACATGCGGTCAAGGACTTAAAGGCTGGGCCCTTGCGTCCATACACGATATACGTACAGTATGTGTCCTGCAATGTCTGTTGGACAGTTTGGTTCCTTCAGTGGCTAAATCACCACAGAGCAGGGTTGCTGTTGCACTTTAGGAACAAGAAGAATTCATCTTTGGAATGTACTGCTGATAACCAGAAGGTTATGCAGTGTTTAAAGACTAGAGGAGGAGGAGGAGGTGGTCACTCTGTAAAATCACAGAAAGGTCCTTCCTGACCCAACATGCTCTCTGTCCCTAGCCAAAGCATTCACTTTTAGGTCATGTGGGCCTGCCGGGTTGTTTTTTTTTTTGGGGAGCGGGTGGCTTGCCTTATCACATCAACAAAGTTCAATCTTCCAAGAACAGAGTCAATCATGTTCAGTGACTGATTGCTTTACTTCCTCACATGGCAAAAGATACTACACTATGTGCTGGTGCCAAGCTTGATTTAGCTCTCATAGTTCTTTTGTCATTGAACCAAATGCCAAATTGAGGAATCACACTGACGTTTTCGTATGAAAAATTTTAGGTAGAGTACAGTTAAGTACTAAGATTATCTTCATTGATACTTTTAACAGTAATGTTCTAAATCACACAGACAACAAAAGACAATTTAAAAGCCCCTCAATGACAAATCTGTCTGGACCAGGAAATCCAAGTCAGGGGTTTTCAAATTGTGACAAAGTGAGCCTATGAATTTACTCTCTCACCTTAGGAACTAAAAAGCAATTAATATTGCCTTTAAACATAACTGAAGTCAGCGTAACAAGTTTCTCTTTTTGTCAAGCTGCTACACCAACCATGAAGTCTTTGGGTTAACCTCACACTTTGAAAACTGAAAAAACTAAGAAAAACTGCTACTACGTTAGAACCTCTAAAGTCAAAAGACCTGGGAGATGTACAAATGGGAATAAAGCCAATATTTGGTTGAAAAATATCTCTAAAGGCGTCAGAGACTTCACCGCACAAGTGGTGTCTTCTTATCAAAGTGAAGGTTAGGTTGTTAAAGGTTACAGTGGTTAACTTCTTTTTTGCACTTCAAAATAGTTTGTGCGAGGCAAAAATCACTGTTGCATTAAGTTTTGACATTGAAGTTAATGGGTCCCTGACATGAGTCATCAACTTTGCTTAAATATGTTATATATTGTTTATAATTATTTTCTACATTGTTTGATTTTTGAAATCAAACTGTAAATTTGCAATAATTACATTTATAGTTTACATTTACAGTATAGTTATAACTGGCTCATGCAGTTCAGCATCATCTCCGGAAGTGACATCATCTGGGTAATATCGCTCAGGTAAACTAACATGGCGGCGTACAAGACAAAGGATGTTTACAGTGATTATAGCAAAGATTTGAACTATGTGTCAATAGTTTTCGAGGAGAAAGAAGCATTTGGAGATGAACTTGCAGAACGTTGACTTAAGCCTTAAGACACGGAGATGAAGATTGGTCGCAGTGAAAACACAGACTGGTAGTGTAAATTACTCTGGAGTTGCTTATCCTTCAATTATTTCAAAAAATCGGCTACTTAATGAGCGTAAAGGGTTTTTAATAGCCTGTTTTACTGTATATGTGGTCAAGGATGAATGTTGGCTGCCGTCGCCGCCCCCACCCCTCACAGTAAACATATCGCTATCAAGAGGTGTTTATATAACATGTATAATGCTTTGCAGCCTTGTCGCTATTGTGGAATAGTGTTTGGAAGACATTATGTAAACAAGACATGACTTACTGTCTTGTGCCAACTGTGCCATAGTGGTCATTTTTTGTTGTCTTGTTTTTTTTTCCTTTGTACCGGCAGAATAGCATCCTTTTTCAAAATGCGTTTACACCATACTTTCAAGCCAAATCCTTCTTGTAAAGGTGTTCTTCAACGCAGTCGTCAGTGAAATGATGACTGCAAAGAACCGAACTCGAGGTGGGCGTCCATCTGTCTCTCGTTCTCAGCACTTGCTTCGTCCATTGTTGTCTTAAACATTCACCATTTAGAAAAGAAAAACTCACCTTATCACTTGTCTACTGTGAACATCCAGCAGCAACACAACATTTTGGCATGACTACTATTTTGATGAAAAATATGCTGAACCAAGTCGACGATCTACCTCGTGTTTGTTTACTCTACGTTAGCTGAGAGGTGTTACCCCGATGGTGTCGCTTTCGGAAATGAGGCTGAGCTGGCGCCATGGCTGGCGCCATGTACTATAAATGTCATTTTCTGAGTTTACCGTTTGCTTTCAAAAATCTAACTATGTAGAGCATAATTACAAACAATGCACAGTATAACATATATAGGCAATGTTGATTAGTCATGTTTGCGACCCTTTAAGACTTACCGCTGTTCTTAGTATTATTTAGGGATAGGCGCAGTGCGGTTGATGCACAAAATTGAAATTAGGTGAAAATGAGCATAGGCACTCTTGATTCAGTCTCAACTAGTTTTCTGTCCTTTTTTTTTTAATTTACACACATTTGGTTTCTCCTAAATTAAATATATGTCTTTGTTTACTGTGCCAAATTACTACAATATAATTACCATCGATAGGACGATAAAAGTATTTTTGTTTCATAAAATGAGGTTTAGGCTTCCTGTCATGTGTCTTCCAGCAATAGCGCTGCATTTAAATGCCCGTGACTGTTACAAATGTGAAAATAATCACATGCCTTCAGTCATCCTTAAAGCCTTCCTGTGTGTACAATGTGTGTACAACCCTTCTTTTTTAATGTTTCTTAATGCACCATATTAATTTTGGCCCGTGGCGAGCCACAGTCTGATTGAATCATTGGAATTTGGTTTGTAATGTACACAAGCGAGTGGGGGTGTGTGCCAAAACTGACAAACGTAAAGTGTGTATATATACAGTATTCGTCAGCGTATCTGTGGGATGAATAGACTTGTAGATGTGTCATGTGTGAGATGGAGTGCGCCTCCTCTTTTCTTTCCCGGTTGCACAACACTGGCACATATGGGGTACGCAGCGGCCATCGGCCCCCCTCCTGTGATGAAATGGACGGGGCTCTTTTCATTCTGCTGCACCCCGGGAAGGACTTGTTTGTCTGCAGCACGGCTGAATTGCCTGACACATAAAATGAGTCTTAATTGGAAGGCTTTGACCGCGCTCGCAGTGGAGATACTGTAATGCATGCGTTTCCCTCTTCAGGCATGCAGCACTGTGAGCATTTATATCCAGTAATTCAATTTTAGTCCCTCTCCTGTAGATTACCACCAGAATGAAATCAGTTTCCCCACAGATCCTGTGAACCAGGTGTTGGACTGAGTCAAAAGAGTAAGTGTAGGCAGCATTTTTATTAAACCAAAGGAGAATGTTTTGGTTCAGTTTGGTACCCATTTGTTTTTGTACCATCCTACCTGTCAGGACCATCGATTTACCCATCACAGTCGTATGGTACGGTTTGTTTGTGTAAGCTCGACAACTATTTTCTTTCTCATTTATGGATAATGTTTGCATGAATCACCATGTATTGAATGTTCCTCTTTTTGTTGAACTATTAGGATAATGTGTCGTTGGTAGCCATGTTTCCATTAGGCAGTTAAGTCAAATCCTGATTGTGTTTCCACTATGGGTTGTGATAGGGGGATGGTGATCTCCTCGTCAACTGCATAAATATGAGACTTCAGTGGCAAGATGACCTACAACTTGCCAGTGAATTGAACACAAGAACTGGAGCAGTGCTATATGCAGACATCTGTAAACAATCAACAAAACATGTAAATAGAACCAGAGCCTACTGTTTTGGGGAATGCCGTATACCATCCCCAGAGTTTGACCCCCGTCAGTCGTACTGACTTGAAATGTCTCACACAGCTCAATACGATTTACAAAACACCTATTGCAACTTTAGGGTGTTTAGATGAGTCACCACACACCTGGTGTACACCTCTAGGGAACTGACAAGCACATGTCTATAAAAGATGGTTGTATCAGCCAAAACGTCTTTCCAGGGACACGGGCCGGACTTCGCAATTAATTGGTCATAAGTCAGTGACTAGTCTAATGATAAAAAATTGAGGACATCAGAATTGCATGCATGTCAGCAAGTCTTCCAAAGCATTGTGAGCACAACACAATAAGGGGGCACTTAAAAAAAATATCATGACTTTAGCAGCAGACACAGCTATTGCCATTCTACCTAAGCTCCTGTTTGGGGAATACATTTCCGAGGTTATTGCTGTGAATGTATTCTTAATTTGCACTACTCTGATGGCGGCAGTCTTATTGCAGACTTCATCTCTAATTATGCTTCTTGCATGCTGTAGGATTCTTCGTGATCCACTCGTTAGAAGGTTGTCGTTTTGTGCCTGACGCAGCAGATATTCCGCAGGTGTAGGGGAACTTGCCGTAAATGGATGATTGAAACAGGCAAAGCTCAGCTGCTGTATTTAATCTCCTTATTGTGAGCCTTCCTTTCACTCACGAGAGAGCCAGAGTGAACTGAAACCTTGATAATTGCAATGCCCGCCTTCAATCTTGCCTGGATCAGCCTTGCCCATGAAGCCCGGTGTCGGCCATGTTGAGATGGCTCAGAGGTGGTTGCTCACTGTTTGTATTTCAAACTGGCTTTGTACCATCCCCCTAACCCTTCCCCCAACTAGTTCTGCCCACCAGCATACTCTCTGGGTGTGTGTATATGTGTGTGTGCTAAGTGCACTGTCTCCATGACTGTGTTTATGTGTGTGCACTGAGGCCTTCTACATGTGTGCAATGATAGGCTGTTTCCCTTTTGTCTTCACATCTGCACATCTGTCTCTACACAATACGATCACTGCCACAGTTTACCAAAGAATGGAAGGATAACCTGACAATTAAAGTTGAGTGTTTTTGTTATTCTAGTCTCTGTCTTTTCTTTTGGATGTTAGCTGATGACCTTTCACAGTAGTAGGGTGTGTTTTGTTATTGCGCCACAGGACTTTGCCTCACCTCTGCCCTCCCGCTGGGCTCCCGATCCTCTGTTCAGGAGATTAGTGCCACAGCCCACTGCTTACTCCGTCACCTTCACCGTATGAAGGTTGCGGCAGTGCTGTCTTTTAATCCTTAAACTCCTTAGGGGTGAAAAGGGGTTGCTACTCTAAGGGTTACTAAGTTTTTTAAAACTGAAAATAGATCAAAACAGTGCCAAAGGAAGTGAACAAAATTAAAATGACAAAATGTAAGCAAATAAAATATTTTGTTAGCGTGTGAATGAATTATCAGTTATAGACATGGAGAAGGGGTAGGATTAAACGCTGTTCAATCCCAGCCCTTTTTCAAAAGACAATCCCTTCAGTACAGTACTGGCCATTTTAGATGATTGTGAGTGATTTTTCAAGGCACACAGAATATTTTTTAATTTTTAATATATTTTTTGCTATAACTATATAAACATTGAATCTACCAAAAGAAAAATTATACTCTCATCTTTCATCAGAAAAAAAAGCTAGTTTCTACCTTTTTCCGTTGTTTAGTAATCAGCAGTAGAGCATAGGTAAGTTTCAGGAAAATATCAATTCCAGACAGCTTTTTGTGAAAAGATGCATTTCAAGCATAACTTTCACTTTGACTCAATTTTTTTTGTTTTTGTGACAGCTCAAATATCTAAACAACTGTATACCACAACATAAACAACACAAAAAAGGGTTGTTTTACATCAAAATAACAATTTATTTACAAATGTAAGACCATGAACTATTTTTACATTTTTCACTTTTGGAACTAAAGTGTGTGCATGCGTGTGCGTGTGCCTGCGTTAAAATTTCCCTACAACGTGTAACTTCTGCACGCTTCCTCCATGCTCTTCCACTTCCTCCTTGCTGTCGAGTGTGTTTTTACATGCAAATGATCTATGCCAAGCTCGTATCACATGCGCTTCTGCCACCTTGTGGTCGTTTTTATGGCTTAAAACAACGTGACATCCATTCGTGTGCAGTTGCATCATAACTTCTTTTTGCCTCTCACGCAAAAAAATGCAAAAACTGCGTCTTTGGGATCGGGCATTAGGCTTTATAAAAATGTATAAATATGTCTTTGGTATTGAATGAGTTAATGTAACTTTATTAAACATGTCTGAAACAAATTAATCATACCGTGATACTTTGTCATTTGTTTTGGCGTTTTAAAGCCTGAAAATGAAAGATGTGCATTACAAGTATTCACTCTGGGCATGTACAGGTACAGTATGTCACAGTCAAAAACGGTAATGGTGGAGCACTGCACTGTATCGCCTATCGCCAACCAACCAACCACAGGCTTGGCACATGCCTGGCACACGCAATACATCATTTCTTGTGATTTTTACTGGATTGAACACTAAGGCAAATGTTCTATTCATTCTGTCATGTAACCATGGTTGCCTTAAATGAAGTGAAACCAGATAATACAGATCTAGTGTAACCAGTTTTAATGAAAAGATGATTTGCGTTAATTTATTCCACTGTAGCTTTTTCCATAGCATGCCTGTCAAGTTTTTGCACCACCCCCGTCTGCCCGAAGTCAAGGTTGAGGCTAAGCAGCAGGGTGCTCTAGAGTTTTCAGAGCAAGGCTGCCCCTCTATCATTAAGTCACAGCCCTTTTTCGAAAAGGTCAAAACTGCAGGCTAGGTAAGCTGATCCTGTGCCTGCAGCTTGAAGGGCAACATCTCCCCTTGTCTCCAGTCAAAGCCCCCCAAGTGCTGGCTTCACTTGGTATGTGGGGCCGTGTTTGGTAAGAGCATGTCTTGTTTCTTAAGGGTCAATAATTCCTTTAGGCCCTCCTACCCTGCTATCTCTGCATCTCTCAGCTTCCCTGCCAGGACACATCATGCCTTTTAGCAGACAGCTTAAAAATGCAGGAATTAACCCTGCTGGAAATCTACCACCAACTATACATATCCATGCGAGGTTATGAATCTGTGTGCATTTTCCCACTAGATGCCATTATCTCATGCTTGATCCATCCTGTTTACGTTTCATCTGTGATTAGATATATAGGCTCACAGATGGAGCGGTAATGATGGCGCAGGTCTGTTGGCAATCCCACCCCCTGTGGTATTAAGCCTGTTGTCGTGGGCATCACCAAAGGAAGAGGAGCTAGGCCTACACGTGTCTCACTCTAGCTGCATATAGATCAGCCGTAATCCATTAGCAGCTCCCTGGAATCCAGCCGGCAGAGCACAGCACAGCACTGGAGGAGCCAGGGCGAGCGGGTAGCCATGTGGGTGATTTTTGGGGGGGGGGGGGGACTAGGGATGAGAAAATGAGGGGGGTAGGGAAGGGCTTTTTTTCCCTCCTGGGCTGCCTTCTCTATGCTGGTCCGAGCCCGCTTTTTATGTCTGTTTGGTGGGAAAACCTCTTGAATCCCCCCACCCGTAAAGCCTGCAGAGGTGTGTGTGTGTGTGTGTGTGTGTGTGTGTGTATGTTAAGCAAAGGGCTTCAGTGATATATGGCTTCCTGGTTGGCATCACCATAGAGGTCTTTCTTTCTCCCATTATCGCCTGGAGGGTTGACTGCCACACACCCAGGTAGCACATTGTGCAGTTAACTGTGTTGTGTTCCAGAACGGCTCGTTACGATACATGTTGGGAGAAGAGTGTGAACTCTTGCTAAGGTATGTCTACATGTCTGCTGGGAGATCGGTGAAGGTTGGGGTTGGCTAGATGCGAGAGAGGGGGGAGGGGATGAAGACCATGAGTAGAAGTGTCAAAGCAGAGTAGGCAAGTCCAGACCTGGACCTGCCATATAATGATAAATCCAGCTGATTTGTATCAGCCAGCCTAACCATGTTGAACTGAAGCAGCCAGACACCAGTTAACAATTTTTGCTACAGTGGAGGTTTGTTAGCATCTAAGGCTCTTTTGTGTTTTTTGTTGGTTGCACAGGATTGGAGTAGATTGAGGTACTGGCAGGTCAGAAGCTCCTGAAAGAGATGCAGGTTGTCTTGACTCAAGTGGCCATTTACATTACATGTTTGATGTTTTTTTTTTTTTTTTTTTAAACAGAAAACACATTCAAGTCATTTTGATCTGGAAAAAATGGGCCTTCAAGAGGAGGTTTTTGAAAATGGAAGACGTTGTGTTTCCTCTACCGTATCAGTTAGAGGTGTGCCCCGCGTGTTGCAGGTGTTGGCTTTGTGGATTCTGGAGTCCTTCTATTTCTTTTATAAAATGTGACGGTTATTATGTATAACTGGCGAATTGGCATTCGTGACTATCTTTCCACCAAAACCAGCAATGGCCGACCACAGCACTGTTGTTGCATATAACACTTGTCTACAAAATGTACTGCACTGCTACTGTGTCACAGCAGAGTAATATTTATCATGTATACATGTAGAAATGTGTATGTACTTGGGGTGCAAGGGTATGGTATCCTTATGTTTTGGTATGTACCTTGGAACAGTAAGGGAACAAAATGCAAAACACATAACTGTTTAACTTTTGTGTTCATTGATTTTTAAAATGAAGAATGGAAATCGAATTACAATCTACTGGCAGGTAATGCTCAAAATAAATACAATTCTCAACTACAAAATACAAATATTGGGTGTGTCCCGAACCAATCTTGACATCAGACATCTCTTATCGGCAATAAAACAAGTATCTGATCGGATTATATCAGCCTTCATCTAAAATCTCCGATATTGGCACTCCGATACAAGCAGTCAATTCCAGACTCCGCTCCAGCACGTGCACTAACGTGTTAGCACAAGTAGTAAGGAACTGTGTGGCAGTATTTTTTTGGTAAAGCCCCAAATAGACATTGCAACTACGTGCAAAACTTGCCATGCACAAGTTTCTCGCGGTGCCACAGAACCAGGAAAGTTCAATACGACAAACCTCATCACGCATTTGAAGCAGCATTACATGGGGAAACTTCCAAGGGACGGCAAAAAGTCATTCGCTATTGCAGAAGAGAGCCAACCACTCTCATTGGTGAATAATGTCAGGTTTAAACGTTTCGTTGAGCGCATCGAACCTCGCTATATTATGCCTAGCATAAGGATGCCGATGCATAAGGAAGTAAATGGGTCAGTTTTTTCTCATACCTACTGTTGCTGACTATTGTTCTGTTAGGATAATACCACTTGATACAGCCTTTTCTAACATTCCACACTACAAAATAAGTTTAAAAAAAGTATTTATGATTCACGCTGATATCGGTATCGAGTGATATTCAAGGCCGCAAAATTGGTATCGCATTGGAAGTGGAAAAGTTGTCGAGACACCCCCTACAAATGCTGTAGCAAAAATTTAAGGATCTAGAGGGCTACTTTTGTGACCAATCCAATACAGTACATTTTTATTTAAAAAAAAAAAAAAAAGTTTCACATAAGGACAAGCATTTTGTATTTCTAAGTTGCCAGCTACTTATGTGGAATACATATTACATTTCCATCTTTTGACTTCAAAAGCCCAATGGAAAAAGAGTTTTGTATATACTAGGTTGTAGTCATGTAAACATACCCTTAGAGCATGTACATTATGCTTCTATTCTCTCTGTATGAGGTCGGAAATGTAGTACTGTAAGTGAAGCTTTTCTGGTTTTGTGGGTTTTTGCAGTAAACTTTGGCTTGCCTTTTGCATTTACTTGGCAGAGTTTAGAGAACTGCTCTACCAGCTGACCCGCCACCATTAAATCTCTTGGTTGGCTCTGGGTTTACATGGCTCATATTCACATGTGCGGTATATACTGATTGAGTTAAGCATTACTGTGTAATCACTTGTAATGCAGTGCTCTGAGGAGTATTAATAACGTGTCTCCCAGGGCTTTAAAAAATATGTTTAAGTGGCAGAACCAAAGCTGATTTTTCCGCTGCTTGGCACATGTCGACTCAGTTGTTTACATGCACTTAACAGCCAGATTCCTGAATTTTTTTTTTTTTTTCATTTTTCACACTATGTGGAGTCCCTATTACGTGCACTATCACGAATTCAATTGTTGGCCAAACACTGTGCGCCTTCAAAACGCTAGGGGGCGATTGTCATCATTTCAGTTCCTTTCGCTCTGTGGGTAGAGGAAGAGAGTGCTACATGCCAATAGCTGTCACTCGTAGAAGCTGTTGTTCAAATGGATAAAATAGCTTTCCACAGCTCTTGCGTGCGGCTGGCAATGTTCTGCCTAATTTTTTGTGTTTGAGCGTATACACAAACCCTGAGAATTCCTTGGACCTCTGTGAGCGCCATCAGACGTGCACACTGTGGCCATACCAGTATGACACCTTTTACAAACCCGGAGAACTTGAGGTAGTCCAAATTCCATTTTGTTGCATTTTGTACTAGTATGGATTAAAACAGTAAGGCGTATTTCTTAATGTAGCTTTCTTTATTGCTTATACATCAGACAAACCAAGTCATGGAACTACATCATACAATTAATCATCTGAATCTTGTAGGAAAAACCCAAAGTTTATGATTTAATTTTCAATTTCTTTTGTTTGCCATTTTATGTTGTCAATTATGTATTCTTGAATTTCCATATTTGGCTTTTCACCTTCTGGTTTGCAGCAGTTTGTTCTGGCGCTGTGACTACTGAAATTGATGCCATATTTGTTGTATATGTTTACGTCTGTCTAAATTAACTCATTGACTGCCAGCCATGTTCACAGCAGAGAGCTCCATACTGCCAGTTTTGAGGCATTTTTGCTGAAATTTCAAGACCCACAGAATATTGAGTTTTAGGACTACATAAACATTGAAACTATCTAAAGAAACTTTAGACTCTCCCCTTTCATCGTTTCTAGTCTTTTTGGGTCTACATATTGGTGGTAGAACATAGGGTCGTTTCAGCAAAAACACCTGATTTTGATCAAAAAACAGAAAACAAGCTTTTTCTGGAGAGAAGCAAATTCAAGCAGAGTGACGGTGGGGTCTGCTGGATGAGGGGATGAATCCCTGCTGCTGACCGATCCAGACAGCAGCCACTCGTCAGAAAAATCGGGGTCGGGTTCTGAGTCACCCGACTCTGAACTGCTTCCGGTGTCGCACCACATGTCTCAGCAACGCTAACCACTAGCTTGTTGCTTCGGCTGCCATTGTCAGCTGCATTTGTGTCTACGTCCCCTACATCACCCATCACCTATCTGTCACGATCGCGTCACTACTAAAAGCAGACCCAGTTATACAGTTAGCTACTGTAAATGTCATTGAGGGCCACATCACAGTTATGGCTGCACTCGAGGGCCATTTGTAACTGTCAATATATATGAATATAACCTCATGATATTATTACATATTTGCATTTGATTCCTGTATTATATTTTTACTAACAAATTGATGGATACCTTGCTTTGAAATGGGGAAGTGAAGTGAGAATGTCAAGGGGACAAGCACACATTGAAGTATTTATTTTGGTAACCAAAAATGCTTAGAGTATCTTGATCAGATAATATTAAAAGTTTAGAAGAACTGCATGCAGTACAATTTTCCTGTCAAAATGAAAGCACAAATACATTTTGAAGGAAAAAGGTGCATTATTACTTGTAGTATAAGTGCATTATTGACAAACATTATTCCCAGGCTTTCACGGGCCACATAAAATGATGAGGCGGGCCACATCTAGCCCCCGGGCCTTTGTTTGACACATGTGGTATATGCTAACCTGCAAAACAGCGGCACGTAATACGTACACATACCGTGCTGTTAATTACGTTAATTCGTTGCAGAAGTAAATACGTACGAACTGAATCTTATCATTGGCTGGACAGTGTGAAATGGAAAAAATACACTGCTCAAAAAAGTAGAGGGATAAGCAGGGCTCTATGAAATCCATTTTTATTTTTCCCATATTTCTTTGTTTTTTTCCTAAATTACGTTTTAATTTTTTTATTCCTTTTTTTTCTCTTTACACTTATTTTATCACCATAGATCGATTGTTGTGTCAGTGAATAAAATGACTTAAATAAATGCAAAAAGCCTTACATTTATTGATGTAACACATCTTTGGACAATTAGCTAGCTGCTAGCTGATAGCTAGATGGCCGTGGCTGTCATCCTCATTTCACGCACGAAGTCAGCGGGCATCCTAAAACGCTCGGTTACATTAACTAAAACACAACTTATACAGCCTAAACTAAGCTAACCCAGGCAGCGTACATTGGCCATTGCTGTACATGAGCTCACACTCACGCTTGGTGACAAGTGTTCGCTGGCCAACTTACTTCAGGAGGCGGCTGGTTAGCGTTTGTTAGGACTTGCCGCTATGAATGAGTGGTCCGCTGCGGAAATATATCCACACACAAACATTCTTTCTCCTCACGATTGCAGCATTTCATTCACAATATGTCAATACCTGCGAGATTCTGCGTTTAACAGTAGAAACGGTAGAAGTTTCCTAGATTCCCATTGTTTTTTTTGTAAGGGAATCAGGTATAAATTAATTATGGGTGTAAACAACAATTAATGGCAAATTAATTCACATTTAACTTGCAGTATTAAATTATAATGTATTACTATTATGTATTATTATTATTATGTATTATTTCACTACAAATTTAACATGATCTGTCCCATATTTATTGGTTTATTTATTTTTGTCTTCGTATTCTTTATTTTTCTTGTCTGTCATATCTTGCCGTGGTTGTTTTTATTTTATTTTGTCAATTAAGTGATTAAGTTCATTATGACATTTTTGCAGAGCTGCTGGAAATGTGAGATCAATAAAGTATCTAAGTGCAACCAACACCTCAGGTTGAATTAACAGGAGGTTAACCTTTTCTGCTCTCATTTTCAATACTCAATACATTTTCAATAGTAGTGCAGTAAGAGCTGATGTAAGCTTGCGCTGCTGCTGTAGCGACAACGAGAGGTGCCTGGATGGTCAGCGTTGTGTGAAATCCCATGGCGGCTTTAGTACGTGGTTGGAGAGATTTGTCATGTTGCCGTGGTGTTTTACTTGACCTGTACATATCCTACAAACAGCGAGCGACTTATTTAGAACATCTCCCTCTTTGCAAAAGCCAAAGTGTTTCCACACACTGGACCACAATGGTGGTTTAATTATTTCTTACTCGCTAGCTTGTCCTCTGCCATCCGCCATGCTACGTTTTGTTGTCTGCTTGCGTGTGGCAATGACTCCACAGACAGGCAGACTGAATCGAGTAACATTTAACGTCTTTATCATTAAAACGCTAAAAAAAACACACATCCATATAAAGCCTGCCGTGCTTAAATCCATTGCTTTATTTCCTAGAATCGATGCAAACGATTGATTACCTTTTTTTAACTACGTTGGCTCGATATGTGTCGTCCGGAATGGCAACTTTCGGAACACAGATTGATGTAACTGGATCATAGGAATATAAATCAATACACCGATGTAGTAGATGAATCGTTACACCCCTAATAAATATACATAAATGTACATAAACGTGGAGAATTCTTAATAGGTAGCGCCAAATAGAGCTTTGGCGGTCAAAAGTCATTTCTGGCAGGCTACCACAAATAAATGAATGTATGAGAACACTGTCTTGAGTTCCAATTAAAACATTACATGGTGCTTACATTGACTGTGCTGCAGTAATGCAGTAATATTGCTTCAATGAACAAGTGTTGTGCAATATCTTTTATTCATTGAAAGTTGTGTGCAGTGTCAAAATAAAGCATGTAGGTTTAAAGTGGATGAGTTTCTTCTGTCCTAATTCTATAAATGAGGGCCTCTCTGCTCCCTGGAGGATCGGGTGGTGTAGTCCTTGTCTTTGAGCCACACCCTCCACCCCCACTGTTTTACTGCCCCATCTCCTGTGTAGTTTTACCTGCTCAAGTGTCACCTAATCCCTGCCCCCCGGCCCTGCCGTGCCACCGTCCCCCACCCCCTGACAATGGCGCAGAGCTGACATTACCATGACCTAATGGAGAGTAGGGCGAGCCCAGTTTCCAAAGAGGGCATCCCA
Organism: Dunckerocampus dactyliophorus; assembly: GCF_027744805.1. Lineage (NCBI taxonomy): Eukaryota > Metazoa > Chordata > Actinopteri > Syngnathiformes > Syngnathidae > Dunckerocampus > Dunckerocampus dactyliophorus. The sequence continues at coordinate 9,461,987 of NC_072822.1, read as the reverse complement.
CTGAAACCAGAACCAGAGTTCACTCCTAAAAGAGGAGGCACTATTTTTTTTTTTTTTTTTTTTTTTAAAGAAAGGTTGTTACTTTACTCTTTCTTATTCTCCACCCCTTTGGCCTTTGAGCCAGACCAGTGGCAAAATGTCATCAGAACTTGATCCTCACATGGTTGAAATGTGTTTAAAAAGGAAGATGAGAGGTGGCAGAAGGGTTCCTGTTTCTTGGCTGCAGTGTGATTCTGTGGCACATTTTGGCCCATTTCCCTGTGACAGCGTTTTAGAGTTTAGATGGATGTCCTCAAAAGTAGCAGCTATGACACATTTGTTGATGTTTTAAAGGAACAAGCTTTGCTTTCACATGCTATCACCTCTTGGTTATTGTTTGTTGGATTAAGCAATGACTTTGTCAGCTCGATCTTTGTCCCTGTTAAATTTTGGTGCAGCTCCGATTTTGTTTCGTTGACATTGCAAAATAGGGCATTTTGCACGTTTTCCTTTAACAGCACACACAAACGGCAGGTGAGAGGAGTAAGAACTGAGAATTTTCTTCCCAGATCAATAAAGAACTGAACCTAAGCTTCTATGGATTTTGGTGCAAATTAATGAATCGCTACCATTCTAATAGTATTGTTTTTTTTAAATGATAAGAGTCACAACACTTATCAACTTTTTGTTGTCTCTGTTTACAGCTTCAGGTGGCATTCGTGTAGGAAGAGCGAGACGGAAGGACAGACGGAAGGTGGAAATGGAACTGCCAAATCATGCCAAACAACTGCTGCTGCAACTCAACCAGCAGAGAGCCAAGGGCTTCCTGTGTGATGTTATCATCGTGGTGGAGAACGCACTCTTTCGTGCCCACAAGAACATCCTGGCGGCGAGCAGCATCTACTTTAAATCTTTGGTCCTCCATGATAACCTCATTAACCTGGACACGGAGATGGTTAACCCTTCTGTGTTTAGGCAAGTTCTGGACTTCATCTATACTGGTAAGCTGCTGTCCTCGTCGGACCAGAGTAGTGAGCAGAATTTCAGTGCCCTCTTAACTGCAGCCAGCTACCTCCAGCTCCACGACCTCGCTGCCCTGTGCAGAAAGAAGCTCAAGCGCAGTGGTGGGAAACCTCTTCCAGGGAAACCCTCCACTCCAGGTCCTCTTAGCCGCTTACGCCTCAATAACCAGCGCCTTTCCTCCTCCACACCGGCTGGGTCCAACAACCACTATCCCCCCACCCCTTCAGACGCCGACCAGCCACAGCCAGATGAAGGCCTTCGGGACAAGCTCTCAGATGATGAAATGTTTATTGGCAGCTCTGGGAGGAACGGCAACGGGGGGAATGGCAGCAGTAACGGTAACCTTAGCAGCGGAGGAAGTGCGGGTGAGCCCGATCTTGGGCTAGACCTGACCAAAAAGAGCCCCCCGTCTGCGGGCACAGTCACAGATGCCCTCAGCCCCCACAGCAACTCCCAAGAATCCCCTCAGTCTGCCTCAGTATCCACAACCAACAGTGCCTCGCTGGATGACTCCTCGACCACCCTCCCGGGCACGGACATTTGCAGCTCTGACCCCACTGAGCTCAACTGTAAAGCCGAGGACATCCAGCACGACGGACCCCCACCTCAGAAGAAATCCCGGCAGGGTGGGCGCAAGAATGAATGGCCCAAGAAAGAGGCGTCAGGACTGAGGTCTGATGATCATGACAGGCCCCTGGTTAATGGAGTGATTGTGGCACCAAAGGATGGCCGCTCCTCTGGTGGGGCTGGTGGGGGCAGTGGTAGCAGCTTTAACTCCGACCAGACCCTCCAGTGTAAAGACGAGGAAGAAGGAGGAGAGAACGGCCAGGACCACAGTGAAGAGAGCGGTCAAAGTGATGGAGAGGGCGCAGGAGGGGGAGGAGGGGGCACAGGCAGGGGCCACCATAACACCAACTATGTGTACCGCCAGGAAGGTTTTGAACCAGCATTTGGAGACAACCTCTATGTGTGCATTCCCTGTGGAAAAGGCTTTCCCAGCTCAGAGCAGCTCAACGCTCATGTGGAGACCCACACAGAGGATGAGTTGTACATCAAAGAGGAAGGGGGCACCTACGTGAAAGAGGAAGATGAAGAGGAGGCCGAGGATCTTTCCACGCCTGTAGGGCCCTCCAACTTCGGCTCGGAAACGCGCCCCTTCAAGTGCACCGTCTGCAATAAGAGCTACAAGGACCCGGCAACGCTGCGCCAACACGAAAAGAGCCACTGGCTTACCCGGCCCTTCCCCTGCAACATCTGCGGCAAGATGTTCACCCAGCGGGGCACCATGACGCGCCACATGCGCAGCCACCTGGGCCTCAAGCCCTTCGCATGCGAGGAGTGCGGCATGCGCTTCACTCGCCAGTACCGCCTGACGGAGCACATGCGCGTCCACTCCGGGGAGAAGCCGTACGAATGCCAGCTCTGTGGCGGGAAATTCACTCAACAACGCAACCTCATCAGTCACCTGAGAATGCACACCTCGCCCTCCTAGAAACAAGCCAAAGAACTCTGGGAATAGAAAGACAAACAAAGAAATGCACATGTACACGTTTAACACACTTCTACAAATTACCTTTGGTTTACGACGCCCTGGCTAAGTGAATGTTGTAGCCACACTGGGCAATGGTGGTGATGTTGGTTCATCATCAGTTTAAAGTGACATGCGCTCACCTCTCAGGAGTTCTAGAGGGACCGTTTACTCCTCTTTCTCTCTCTTAACTGTCTCTCTGCCCCAAGTCACAAAGCTGTGGTGTCATAGCTTTGTGGCTTGTGGTCTTTTCAAGGCCGATAAATGTGAATGTGGGTACCAATGTAATGTCCAGCCCTGATGTCCACCTCATGCCCCTCAGCAGGCCTCATCTCTTCTACCTTTTTGAAAGCTTTTTCTCGGGTTGTTCTCCAAACTTCAGAAGTCCCCTCTGCTCTCCAGCGCTATTCTGACCAAAAAGATGGAAAATAACCCAATGAAATCACTACTGGCAATAATTCAGCAAAAACAAAGAGTTTTTTTTTTTTTTACTTTTAACAGCTTTATATTCTTTTATGTTAAGCGATGGCGCAGGTAAGACGGGGGGGGGGGACTGGGTTTGTGACAACCTCCATGCTTTAACTGAGAGAAGGTTCCAGGTAGGGTCATGTTGGGTCAGGTGTTAGTTTAAAGTAAGATGCTTAAAAAGGTCTCTTCATGGCTGTAATCCAGAAAGGACGTTCACTCTTTTCCCCGCTTGCCTGCTCGTGCACCTGGGAACCAATAATCCTGGTTTGCAAAGAGGAACCTCTTGAGGTACTTGTTTTACTTAAAGAACTTAATGTTTCAGTGAATGTTTAAACTGGAAGGTCTTGGGATTTTTCTTGTGGTGGGGGAGGGATTTGGGTTTGGGGGGGTGGGGGGGGGCTGTTTTTAGAGGGGCTAATAAGAGGGTGTTTTAGACTGAACAATTCGTTCAGTGGGTACGTTTATTTTGTGTCTGTATAGCTTTCCTCCCCTTGAGAAAAAAAAAAAGAAGTCTATTTATATGGGCTTGTGACCTCGCTACCTCTGATTACTCTTACAAACTCTATATGTTGATTAGTATGTAATTAATTGTAAAGAAAAGTGTGTAGATTATCTTCACTTGATGCTTTAACCTGCCCATCTCTCAACACAGGTTTTTAATACTCAGATTTTATTCATTTGTGTTCTTTTTAGCAGTCGCGTTTACTCCAAATACAATATAGCTTTTCGGGCACCCCCGCTCACGGTGGTGCCGCCTCAAAATGTACTGTAGCGTCTTTCTGAAGGCATGTAATGGTTAGTTGGTTTAGGTGTATAGTGTTCCAAAGATCTTGTGAATGTGGAGAACAGAGCTAACTAACAAACATTGCTAGACAAGTTCAAAACCAAAGCTTTTTTGTTTTTTTATTAAAAAGATGTACTTAAGAGATATAGCATACTAAATTATTTCACTTTTTGATTTTGTTTTGATTTTGCTGTATAATACAAATTTAAGAATTATATCGTAAGTCCATACAAAGAAATCCACTCTTTTGGAGTTTAGGTCAATGACTCTGAGACTGAGGAAGCTTCTTGTGGTTTGCAAGGAAAGCTTGTGCTGATTGGTGGGCCGGTGAACTTTACCACCTAAAGAAAAGAAACCGCTGGTAAAGTTGTTTTTTTATTTTAATTTTTTGCTTTGTTTATATCCAGAATCCTTATCACTTTATATTCCCTAACTTTAAAAACAGGACTTGATGACATGATGTGTTCTGTTCAGACCAAAAAAAAAAAAAATCCGAAAAAGATAAAAATATAGGACTTATAATCAGAATTTTAATGTGAAGTTCAAGTTGCTTGTTTAGTCCCTTTTGAGCCAGACTTGTGAAAACTTGTAACAAGAAGGGAGAAGCAGAGATGCACTGGACAGCTACTCCTGCAAAAATCCTGTTTTGTTTTTTGATTTTTTTGCTTGTCGTCTCTAAATGTGCTCCACTGTATCACATAATGGTTTGAAGTTATTCGAGCCGCCCAATGCTTTACCTCATAAGCATGCTTCAAATTGGGCCATCTTGTCATTGTCACTAAAGCCTGTCCAGTGTATCCATTCTTAACAGTTACACTAGCCCTTCACTACAAGTTTTTGGTATAGGCATTCCTCTTTTTGTTTATTGGTTTAACTGTCCTTGAATTTTTTTTTTTGTTTGTCTTGACTCCTTTTTTTATCCTCATGGTCTGTGAATTGTTTAAGATGTCGGGTTTGCAGCCACAGTTACAAACATCATTGCTGTCTTTAAGGTACCTGCATCCCTGGATTAGTTATAGTTACTACTTGGTTGGCTGTTAAGCAGTTACTAGTTAGTAATTGCATGGTGCATACATGTCCCTCCCCACCCCCCCCGACTACAAACGTGCATCCATCCTGTTCAGTACATTGCCTTCTTGTACCTGTTAACGTGCAGCTTAATGTCTGTCATGCAAAGGACGTGTGTGTGTGTGTGTGTGTGTGTGTGTGTGTGTGTGTGTGTTTTTTTTCCTTTGTTGTTTTTTTGTACATGATATCCAGCCATTGCTGCAATTGCTGCATTTGAATGCTTGCTTGTCGGACATAAACGAAGAAAAACTCCAAACTGTGACCATACTACTACTAATACTACTATTACTACTTCTACTAGAACTACTACTATACAAAATACTTCAGGGATTGTTCTGCATATGTGAATGCAGGCCATCAGCTACATTTGTAAGACATAGTATTGTATCAATTTCTCTGTATTTTAATCATGGGGGGGAAGCAAAAACACTAGTTTCATATGTAAAACAAAAAAGGAAGGGGGCGGGGGGGCTTTTTTTTTTTTTCAACTAACACAAAGAGCCTTGACAAAAGGTGAGGCAGCTCAAAACAACCATTTTAGTTAATGACACAGTATGTTCATGCATAGTTGCAAAGTTGTACAAAGAAGAAATAGAAAAAGCTCATACCCAAAATCCACAAACTATTTTTTAAACCAAAGCACATTTGAATGACTATGGAACCATTTGTGGCTCTAGAAAAAAAGAAACATATGTATTTATCTCATTGTTTACAAACTTTTACAGTTCTTACAGACCTCACTCGAGGCCCGGCCAGTCAGAGAGACCTTTTATTTTGTTTTGTTTTTGGTTTTTTTGCTGCTTTTCCACAGAGGTTTGCTGCCAAAACAAAGCATGGGGTGGACTGCTGCATATTCAATTAGAGCGATGGGTGTGTTTGCTTTTAGGTGCACTAACCCCACCCTCTGCCAGCTGGCTTTTGGGCTGACCCCATGCCCCCAATCACTCCCTCCCTTCATGCCCTCTGGCCTGTCTGGGGGGTGGGCAGTGCATCCTTGATGTGTTTATCAAAAGGCATTGTTAGTCAGGGTCTTTAGCTCCGTGTTGTGTATCTGTGTTTGCCCTCATGCACTTGACGGCCGCCTCTTGGCTCTCCAGTAGTAGGATGGGTTTACGGTTACGTCCCGCCACGACATCTTTGAATTCAAGTGGAGAATGTTGCTTTGATTTGTCCACTGCATGTAAATGAGAATTATCTGCTATAGTCTTAACTGTGAATGTTTTTTTAAGCTGTGTTCTGTGGGTCAAAGCAGCACAAACCTCTGGCTGGCTGAGCCTCCTTACAAAGTAGGTGAAAACACTTATTGACAGTGTTTTCACTCTCTCTCTCTCTCTGTCTTTTTTTTTTTTTTTTTTTTTAAATCAAATGTCTATTGTCAGTGGTGAATGTATTTATTTGTGGTCCGGCCCTCACCTCGGCAAAGAATTTGCTCAAAGTGTGAGTTTGAGGTGGAGGCAGGACCTCTATTTTTTTGTTTTGTTTTGTTAATGTTTTGAGGGTTTCAAGCTGAGAATCAAAAATGCGACACAAAACAGCCATTAACTGCATTCTGTGACATTTTGGGGGGAATTTAGTTATTTTTGTATCTAATTTCTCAGTCTTTTCGTGTAATTCTCTGCAAGAGTTTTTGTTGTTGTTGTTGTTGTTTTTTGCCCATCTCACTGAAAGCCTCATGAGGGGCCTTGAAGCCCTCATGTGGATACAGACTGGAGGCCACTATATTGTTTTGGATCGCTCTCCCTGGGTGTTGCCATGCATTTTTTTTATCCTCCGACAAAACACACATGCACATCATTCACTTGTCAACCGCTGGATTTCTTGTCTTAATTTCTAGCCTGTAGCTTGGTTAGTTTCACTTTTTTTTTTTTTTTTTTTAAATCCAAGGATTTATTAAGTGCACTTTTTTTTTTTTTTTAAACCTCCCACTCTGCTTTCACATCAGTTCCTATTGACTGTTCTTTGTCTCTATTTCTACTCTCTCATTTGAGTCTCTTTGTGATATATGCTATTCACATATCTTCTTGCAGTGTTAGAACAGCTTTAAAATCAGTACATACAACTGGACCTACACGCCACACTAGGCTCCACTGAACCTTTTCCACTGCATGGTGCCCACACGCCTAGCCAAGAAGGTACTACCAGGTTTGGGTGCCGAGCCGATGCCACACGGGTGACGTAAACCACTGCCGGCTGTTCGTTGGTCGAGTAGATTCAACATTTGAGAAAACATGGCTTGAAATGACAAAAATAAACACGCACGATAACCTTCGCTTGACCTGTTGCAGCGCCTGCAGTATTATACACCACAATGTCCAATTTGCTGCAGCTGTCGCCTTTACTTACTGCCCTTATTTTCCTCCTTGACAACATTTGCCAAGAAGTAAATACAGACGATCCTTGTTTGTCATAGTTTTTGCAGTTTTCCATGGTGCTGTTTTGAGGAGGGGGGGGGAACATCTTGAAATAAAACGAACAGATGCGCACGTTACCTTTAGTATTATACTCCACAGTCTCCACTTTACTGTAGTAGAAAACTATGGTGAGTGTGCAGTGTGAAAGCAGTAAGCAGTTTTAAACATCATAAAATGATGGCCACTGGTGCTATCATTAAACCTGATTTGTAGCTTTATTTCAGACACACCTGAACCACTTCCTGCTTTTCACCGCCGCTGTTTGATCCGTTTGTGCACAGTGACATCCTTTTTTGTTTTCTTTTTACATTTCAGTATTTACAGTACCTGCAGTGATTCATAACACCAAAAATACCTCATCCAGTGTTTACAGCAATGTGCTCCATTACGCCTAGTTATTTTTTTCGTCCATCTACAACCAAAATAGCTCGTTGTAGCATCAGATTTTCTTGTATATGTCTTATTCACACCGGGTTACGAATTCAAGTGCACTTCGTTGCTAGAAATGTTTTTAGCAGCTAAAAAGATGTGATGAGTGCAGCTACCCTTGGAGTGGATGTACAGTATCAGGCAGGTCCGTTTTCTTTGGGAACAACTGCTCAATAATGTATCAGGATCTGTGGGCTGAGAAGCTCTGCATCAGACATGTAGGGTCTTCGCTGATGAATAATTAAGCATAAAAAGCTCCTCGCGATACACACTTTCCATGCAAAGGTGTGCACACTCCTTTGCAACCATACACAAACACAAGGCAATCTAAAACCACAATGCTAGCTCACACCCACGCATCAGTATTTTGAAGGGGATTTTCTGTCTTTTCTGTTGGCTTTTTGGCAGCACCCAGGCTGAGCATTCTCTCTCCGTTCTTCATGTCCGCTCCTTCGTCAGAGAGCTCTCGTATTCAGGTCAGAGCCACCGCCGCTGTGCATTGCCAAGGGGCTCGCAAACTCTCTAAAAGTGTCATTAAAGTGTACTACAGCTGACCTCAGCACTCACAACCTTTGCAGTCTTAATGTACAGCATTGAGGAAAAAGAAACCGTTATTTTAAGATCTTTTCATTAAAAGCTTGATTGAAAACCAAAACTTGCTTGTTTATGTTTTTTCTTGGTGGTTGACAAGGTTTACTTTAATGTTCCACATACAGTAGTCTCCTCACATCCTTTCACGTATCCTTAATGGTTTATTGTATCCCCAGTTTGTGTCAATGACATTTAAACCATTACCAAATGTTATGTTTCCGACATGCTTAACAAGTTACGTGAAGGAACGTCGCAATTACATTTGCACAATTCAACATGTCTGAAAAGGAGTAGGAAGAAGCAGATCACATTTTAACCCTACCCCTTCAGCAGATGACCTTACAGATAATTCATACACACCTGAGCTAAATTTTAAGACTGAGAAATTGCAAGAATTTACATTTTGCACTGTTGGATCTTATGGAGGTTCTAAGAGCTTCAAAATGCAAAAAGAAGAAATGGTAATGAGACAAAACATTTGAGGAAGCAATTTATTGCAAAAAAAAGCATTAAAGTGAAATAGGCTGTTTATCAGCTGACCAAAAGTTTTAAGACCATAGCTTTAAAAAAAAAAAAAAAAATTGCTTAAAATACGAAGTCAAAGAACTTGTGAGAACTAATTAGTAGCTGCGCCATTCTTGTTAATCATCTCAATAATTGGTTTGGTCATGCTTGATGCCAGTGTTTCCAGGAAGCTCATGGAACTCCTGCAACTGATGTCCACTTTTGTAAACTTCCTTTGCCATCCATCCCCAAATGTTCTCAATTGGATTTAGATCAGGGGAACACAGGATGGTCCAAAAGAGTGACGTTATTCCTCTGGAAGAAGTCCTTTGTCAGACGGGCATTGTGAACTGCAGCGTTGTCCTGTTGAAAAAGCCAGTCATTACCACACAGACGAGGGCCTTCAGTCAAGAAGGATGCCTCCTGCAGCATCTCCACATACCTGACATCTGATGCCCCTGCACAACCTGAAGCTCCATTGTTCCATTGAAAGAAGAAAACACCCCAGATGATGTGTTTTCCACTGTGCCGTGTGGAAAACATGTCAGGTGGGATCTCCTTGTCATGCCAGTAACGTTGGAAGCCATCAGGACCGTCAAGGTTACATTTCTTTCTCATCAGAGAATAAAACTTTCTTCCACCTTTCAATGTCCCATCTTTGGTGCTCTCGTGCAAATGCAGGCAATTTTGTGACGTTGAAGGAGACGAGGCCTTTGAAGACGTTTTTTTTGTCCTTAAGTGTTCTCTCAAAGATGGCGTCTGATGGTTATTGGACTGCAATAACAACCTTCGTTTGGGCCAAGGATCGTCCAGTGTTTTGATGGACAGCATCAAAAACACAGCTCAGGCCCTCCCACAGTTTTTTGGCCCTACCGCTTGACTTTTTTGTTCCATAACTCTTGGAATCTTAAAGTTTAAAATGACTTACCGTACTGCGTTCATCCTCAGCAGCAATGGCGCACTGTGGAAGTCCTTGCTTATGCAGCTCAACAATCCGACCGCATTCAAAGAGAGAAAACTTTTTTCACCGTGTTGAATACCTGACAGAAAATGACATGGAAACCACATTTTTGCCAATATTTTGGCTTTTAAAGGCTTAAACTTTTGATTAGCTACTGAACAGCCTTTTACACTTTAATGATTTTTGCATTTTAGAGCTCAACGTAGAGCCTCCTTAAGATCCAACAGTGCAACATGGAAATTCTTGCAATTTCTCAACCGGTCTTAAAATTTTGATTGGAAGTTTGTTTAACATGTAGGCACTTACAGTAATGAATGTGCACATTCTGTCATGAAAAATTTTGTTCACTTGTCGTGTTTAGGCGTCTGTGTTTTGTAACGGGGAGAGAAAAGAACAGTACATAGTTTATGCAGTGATGAAAGAACGAAAACAAAAGATGACGATAAAATAACAATACATAGAATTAATAAATAGAAAACCAAATAAGTGCAGAATTTAAAGATGACTGCAGAAGTAAATACTGGAGTAAAACATCTGACAAACGCTGTATGTGCTGTAGAGATATCCTCATAAGGATCAATAACTGTTGCTTGATATTGTTGAAATTGGCATACATTATTAAAAAACTATATTAGTCATTTTTGCAGCGCTGTTGCAGTCATTTGTTGCCTTCTTCCAGTTCTCCATTTAACCTGATGATGATGATAATAATAATAATAATAATACATAACTGGTGTGGCAAGTGCCTTCAGTTTTCTACTTTGACCTGACCTTATTATAACTTGATTGTTGACTGACGGTTTAACAGCTTTTTCCAGTACGTATTAGGGATGCCCCGATTTGATCTTTGAGATCGGGATCGGCTGCCGATCTGCTGTATTTCGAAGATCGGATAAAATCGGCTTCCGCCACAAGATTGGGCCGATCCGGTTTCCGTATAACGTTCGTAACTGTGGGCCACACTCCAACAATGTAGGTGCCTCAAAGACCTCAAAGCTGATTGTCACTTGACTCCCACCACCTGCAAGAAAAAGAAAACGCAACACCCCCAGGCAGACATGTCCGTGGTGTATCGTGGTGAACTTCACGTCGGAGGTGCGAGAAAGTGCCGCTGTAACCGCTGGTTGTTTATACTAGAGACCGTCAATAAATGACTATTGTGTTGAAGAGAGCTTATTAAAATAAAAAAAATCATATATTTAAAATCACACCACAAATTGATCTATAACCATGTCAAATGATTAGCCCTACCCTAAAAGTATTTTTGCACGCCCATTTTTTCCAATTTGATCTTTTTTTGAATGGACTTTTAGTGGATCTTTGAGAGGTTTGTTCCAAAAGCCAAACAATATTGTTGGTCATGCTGTGTAATAAAAAACTAAATTATTTGTAATTCTTTGAAGCACTTTTTTCATAACCATATTCAATTGCACAAATTCATGTTTGTAACAAAATGTATTTAAAAAAAACAAAACAAAGAAAAGGAACTGGATTGGATCGGCAAGACTATTAAAAAATTCGTATCGGGACATCCCTAGTACATATACGTACATTGTGCTCGTCTACAGTCGTGCATTTATGGTGTTGTTCAGCAAATTGAAGATGAAGTCCTGAGGCGCTGCTGTCATTTGTTACGTCTAATGAGCAAACGTACCAAAGGGTCAACACTTCTCATTCAACTATTCCTACTCCTTTTTGGACATGTGGAAGTGTGAACTGTACTGTCTGATGTACTCCGGGTGACATGTATGCATGTTGAAAATGAATGAAAGCATTACCATCACCAACAGTATGAGCAAGAGGCTCCAAACATTTGACTGCTACTGAACATCTGCAACACAAAGCTAGTGAGCCTGTTTCATTGTCAGCGCTAACGTCTTGATATAAGGGCAGAGCCAGCTGAGGTAAACAATTCCAGCCGCCCTTAACTCCTCCCCTTCACCACTCTCCAAGCGTTTTTTGTTTTTAAACTTCTCTTGATGACCGCTCAGGAATGCCCGAGCATCCCTGACAGACCATAAACACACGTGCACACGCCCTCCTCAGGTATGTAAATGAGGCCTTTTGAACCTTACCTGTGTCACGGGACACAACGTTAGTTACGTCTGCACATTCAGTTGGGATCTACAAGACACTGCACTGGAAAGTTTGGACTTTAGCATGTTTGGCTGCGTTGCGATTGTTTCTGGTATTTTTTGTTCCCTTATTTAGCACCGTAAAATACAGCTCTGCACGTCTACGCCGCTGTAAACTATGCTGCACAAATTTAAATAAAAGCAAGGTTAAATGTCTGAAGTCAAGGTGAACATTCTTATTTTTTACAAAAAATATGTAAATGTATTTTTGTTTTTACCAGGCACTTACACATTTGCTAATCTTAAGTCATGTGCACTCAAATCTGAGCTACACTTCTTAAATTAAGCAAAGAAGTCTGCCAACAGAACAATAAAAACATTATTTATTTTGCTTTTTTCAGAATTATGTCTCACATATTTGTACATTTTAGACACCCCGGTAAAGTACATTGATTTTCCAAAAATACAAACTAAAAATACAAGAAACATGACTGTAATATTGGTGGAGCTGAACGAAATATTTTTTGAGCAAACTACTGCAAAGGTATGAGCTTGGCGAATAAAAATGATTTACAATGGCGTTGAGTAATTTGGAGTGCAAGTGTATTATCTGACATATGCAAAATAGGCTAACATAGTAACAAAATATTTTTTGGGTCAAAAATTCCTTAATTTTAGATGTTTGCAATTCAATTTTGTTTGCAATTTGCAGTGTGCAACCACAATAATAAAAATGCTGTATTGTTAAAAATCAATACCAAATGGACAGTGTCAGCAAAAAAGAAAAAAAATCTTCACTGCTCATGTTGTGGCAGAGTTGTGCACGTAAAACTAAAATGTAGATTTATTAAACACAAAATATTGAATTAAAAGTGATTTTCACTATTTTTTTGCTATTGCGGTGGAGCCCACTTAAGTCGGTATCGCATATGTCGACCAGTCCCGGTCTTCCTAAAAATTGCTCGCTTAAGTTGACATCAACAAACATGGTCAACTGCTTTTGTCGACCTGAAATTCGAGACCTAAAGGAGTCAGTTCAATGAAAAATCGCTGCGTTTATGTCGACATGAGATCTTCCTCGCTAACAGTGAGAGGCAACAATAGCAGCTGACTTCCTGTTCAGTGCAAAGGAAGCCTCAAAATAAAAGTGTCAGTATCAACCTAGATTCTACAGCACATTTAAATATTTTTGAGCTCGCTAACCACCTAAAGAAAGATTTCCGCAAGTACAACAGCTTTGTTGTCACTGTCAAGACACATAACGAAATTATCGCTGCAGCTCTGTTAGCTTGGGTTCATAAAATATCATATGAAAACTAGGGCTGTCAAATTATTTAAAAATTTAATCAGCTTACACAGTTTTTAAATTAATTAATCATGATTAATCAACATTAGCAGCGATGTCTGAAATATGCCAATGTTTACTGTATTTAATTAACAGGAAGATAAATGACAGGACAGCATTATATATATTTGTATATATTATCTGAATATGTCAATCAAGCTAAAAGATACCACACAAGTCTAAAAATCTATTTGTCTAACACTAGTCAATAGTAGCAGAACATTTGAATCACACTTTAACCCCTTATTATTATGATCAATGACGGGTTGCGTTCAAGACATCGCGTAATTTAAGGTAAATTGACTTGTTAAAGTGTATTTTCCAGCATATGTAAATGTAGCAAATTGTACATCCGAATTAAGCGTTACGAAGTAAGTAATAGGAATATCCACGTCATGTTTTTCTTTATCTTGCCGTTTATTTGCACACACACACCCACATATTACGAAGCTCTTATGTGATGTTCGGCGTGTCCCTGAATGCATCTCGCCTTCTTGTGATGAGAATCAGGAAGTGTCATTCCCAGGATGAACGGACGAGAGGCTTGTGTGAGTCGGAGATACATACAGTATATGGTGTTGGAATTGTTCTGTTGTTGATGTGTTCAGGTCAGAATGAAGTTTTAGAAGAGCGGCAGTCTCCGTGTGACTGTGGCATCAATGCAGGCGTGCTTGCTCTGGTGCGCATGCGTTAATCACTCAAAAAAATCGAACGTGATTAATGACATAAATTAGTTACCGCCGTTAAGACGTTATTTTTGACAGCCCTAAACTAACAAAACACAGTTGTGTGGAGCTGGTTGACAAGAAAATATGAATTAAAGCTGACGTCATTGTTTCAGTGACGCCATTGATTGTACAAGAGCAATGATGCTATTGCTCATTTTGATGGACACCGTGTATATGCCTGTTACAGTTCATCTATTTGTGTGTGTGTGTGTTGTGGATGTCCAAATATTGGTTGATAATGTGCATGGTGAGGTGTTTATATCATATCCATCATGATGCAGGTTGAGGTCACAGCAGTAGAGAGATGGCACGGCTATTGCTCAGCTGAGACGCCATTAGTAATGCTCTTTGCCCATAGAGGTGTCACATGCTAAATGACCCTGAATGGGGGTTGCAGAGATACAATGGTCCTGGTGTCGATACCCAGCCCAGCCCCCACACCACCCCCTTAAAGTCAGCACCAACAGACATTTTAGGGTGGGTACAGCATGGACCCCATAGTGCTCCTTGTAGGTTCCTCAAATGTGAGATGTGCTGTTAAAAGTGTCCCGTTTTTTTCTTATCCCATTGGGCCATATGAGCGAGCATGAATGGAATTCACCAGGCTCTGCCCAGGTGGGTCCAGACTTGCCTCTGCTCGTCTTGGATGGCTCTCTATAATCTGAGGAATGTGGATGAGGGATGCCTGGCCTGCCCATGATGGGCCAGAGAGATGGACAATGTCTGCTTGAAAGGTACACACACACACACACACACACACACAGCACACAACATACACACACAGGGTCCACACCCATCTTTATCTCCAGCGCCAGATGACCTCCTCCTTTGTGCTGATATTAGGCAGACGGGGCCCTGGCCTTGTTGTGCTCACTGGCTGATGTTACGTGCTTTAGTTTTTCTCCTTGTTTACTTTCATATAGTAACACAAAATGACATCTTTTGTGTTGATGGACTACAAATAACAAGTAGTGAAAAACAGACCTTTATAGGGCAGAGAACCACATTTGGTAACACAAGTCAGAATGGACATCATCATAAGGCGCTAGCATATGATTTCTCCTAGCCGATCAGTGAGGAAAGGTAATAACAGCGTATTTGTTTCATTAAATATTGTACAATTAGTTCCTGACTCTACCGTGATAAGTGAATTTCCACAAAGTAGGATTCCATCTTTGTAAATCAAATCTTTTCGAAGATAGAGCATAGAAAACCTGTTTACGACCTTCTAAATATGTTTTTTTTTTAATTATTAGAGCCCTCTAGGCATGAAATAACACCCCATAGCCACCTTTACACTCATATTACCCAATATAGTAGACATAATAAGAGGAAATACGCCATTTAAGGCATAAATAAGGCTTGTGCTTGTGTGTGTTGCAATAAATGTGGAAGTGACGTCGAGCACTAGCCCGAGCACGAGATTTTTATTAGGGATTATTGTGCCTGTTATTCCAATGATCATGTCTGGTGCTTGTGTGTCTTACAGAACATTATAGTAACGTTACTGACTACATATAATCCACAGCGTCTTTGAATGCATCTTCTGAAAACCTTGTATTTGTATTTTAGTTCATTTAGCCATTTTTATGCTCGAAAATGTTTTATTGAGGCAAAACTCTGTAAAGTCTGCTTCAATGTGCAAGGTTTTGACGAATAATAGGCCGTATTCAACCATGAAACAACATACTTAATGAAATTTGTATCTTTTAGAAAACCTTGATACAGTGAAGCCGCGAAATTCAAATTGCAAAGTGGCGTTGGGACGGACTGTAAACAAATGTACATTATTTGTACATATTGCGGTACAGTATACTGTATCTTCTCATAGGACACTACTATAGAAAGTAAACTTATTTTAGAGAAGGCATACTGAACAGAAGTGACTGCTGTAATGTGAGCTGTAATAAACCTAAAGAGGAAAGAAAAAGTACATGTGAGCGAGTATTCACGTTGGCACCAGCAGTTTTCTATTGGTCGAAAGTTTCTGTTCAAGTGAAGGAGAGCTACAGTACCATACAAACAAGCTACTGTATATATGCCCCTGTGAGACCCTACGTAGGACTTACACATTCCAGCACGTGTGCATAAATCTCTCATGATTTGATACACATCAATTATTTACAATAAACTGCCTACGTAGTCGTCCCTTCTAATGTTGTCCTCCATGCTCCACGTCGTGTTCACCCTGTTCCGGCGCTTCTCCTCTTCATCGCCGCTTGTTTTCATCTCCTGTTCCAGTCTGCCATGCCGCTCCCCCCCCCACTCTCCAATCCACTTTGGTTAACCACCTTCTTCTTCTTCTTGGTGTGGGACCTCAGGGATCAAGCGCAGCACGCCGTCCCACCGGGCCGACACGTGTCTTGGCACTAAAGTGCAGCGCTGCAGGCAATGTATATATCTCCATTTGTGTTGAAGTATATTGATTTTTCTTTGCACATACACACACGCACACACACACACAAACATACATAGGACAACACTTTTTGCTTTCGCCCTATCTCATTATTTCGACACACAGATGGTTCCTTGAATGTACTGGTCTCATGTTGGCCCGGTAGACAAGGATTCACTCACTCCTTCATCAATAAGCCATCAGTATTGATGGACGGCTGAGTACATCGGGAAAATCAATACCTGATCTCATATTCGGGGGGTGTCCAAGGCCTGTGTTGGCAGGTAAAGACATGAAGACAAGGCCAAAGCAGGGCCATGTTGACTCACATATCTCTGACATATTCTGTACTGTTCTGATTCTCATGAGAATGAGTAGGAAATGGTACAAGTGGCACAACTATATATTTTTTCCGTAACTTTAAACCAGAGGTGTCCGAAGTCCTGAGGTGCATTCTAAAAAATACATTCAAACAAAAACCAACAGCCTCCTTCCTGAGCCACCCCCTTATCGTGGTGGAGGATGTATGTTAGTATGTCCCAGTAATCCTAGCAGATAAGTTGTCGGGGGCTGTTGTGCCCCTGCTGGGGTCACCCATGACAAACAGGTCCTAGGGGAGGGACCAGACAAAGAGTGGCTCAACAGACTTCAATGAAGAGTAAAAATAATGTACCTAATTTTCCCTTGCCCGGATGCGGGTCACCGGGGTCCCCATGTAGAGCCAGACCTGGTGGTGGGGCGCGATGGCGAGTGTCTCGTGGCCGGTGCTACGGCCATCTCTTTGAAGAAGAAAGGGGTAGCAAAGTACGAAGGTAGCGTCTGTTACATTACAAGTGTAATGTAAAGTTTCCTAGTTAAGACAGGTTGCAGGGGGAGCGGTTTAAAGGAGACACATTGGTGTGTGTAGTGATGATTATGCCTGCTGCTGAAGTTATTGCACTGTGCAAGATTTCATCTTGTGCCTGTGGTCCAAGATGGCATTGTGAACAAACTGGACAGTATTTTGGATGCTAAACAAGTGGGCTAACACAAGACAACAATTTTAGCATCCAAATGTTGGTTGTTAACCGAAAAATGCGCTAACCGGGGTGGATGTTAACCGAGGTACCACTGTTTATTTAATTATAGAAGAGCTTTACTTTATATACTAGAAAGCGTGTCCATTAGCTTACCTGGCCACAAGAGAGAGTCCACATATATGAAACAGCTCGCAGTGTGATGCAATGCAGTTGTGCACCACTGCAAACCGCGTGATTAAACATTGTTTAATGTATAGCTCTCTGGAATGAAAACTGAGCAATGCTATCTTTGAAAAGGCAGCATATTGGATACAGTTTTTGTCATTGGAATGTTGTGGCTGGTGGATTTTTACTCAAGTGAAGTGTTGTGTTTGCTCTTCTCTTCCTGGTCTGTTGCCAGGTGTTGCTTTTACTCTTTGAATGCAACACAAAGTACAGTAGACATCTATATGCCTGCCTTTCTTATTCTCCGCTCAATAAATTAATCTTTTCTCTCTTTATGTGCTTTTTTTCTCCTCTTTTTAGCTTGAATTGAACCCATATTGCTGAGTCACTTGACAGTGAAAAGCCCAGCAAAGAGAAGCAGAGCGAGATGAAGGAGAAAAGAGCTCTCGGCAGGTGGTGGGCACCGGCGCTGCTTCAGCCCGCCGACTCCTTTCAGCTGGCACACAACTGCTCGGCTGCCACTGAGGCCCTGCTTTCCATCAGAATATTCCCCCCGTCTCTTCCCCCCTCTTGAAACCATAAATGAGGAGAACAGGCTTGGGCGGGAATAATAGGATCTTTTCTTTGCGCCTCTGCCATGTGTGAGGACAGGAACAATAGGCCGGAGCGGGAGGGGAAATGATTCAAAGTGAGAGTTTCACCTGCTCCCTTCCAAGCCGGGCCCTGCTCCCTTTCACAGCATGCTAATGCCAGTTCATCTTCTACACTGCACTACTGTAAGCTCACTCTCTCTCACACACACACACACACACACACGCACACACACTTAGCTCTTAGATCCTTTTTTCTCTTTGTGATGGACAGTTTAGATGATTGTGACTACAGACCTTCATTTTGGTAATCACACTCATTATCATCATTCAGCCATTTTCAGAGCTAAGAATAAGTGGATGACAGGCTTTGTGCTGCAGTGTGCCAGTTGGGATGTGTTTTTTGTTTTTTTTTTTGTTTCTTCGCTCACACTAACAGTTGCTATTTTTCCCCTTGAGTACACAGAAACTTTTCAGGTAACTTTTTCTGTAAACATCTAGCGATAGAACCATGTCATTTCTCACAATAACTGGAAAGCGGATGTTTTATTTATTTAGTATCATGTTCAGTTTAAAATGTATTTTTTATATTTTTCTAAATTATTTTAGTCCAGGGTGTACCCCGCCTGTCGCCCGAAGTCAGCTGGGATAGGCTCCAGCATGGCCCCGTGACCTGAAAGAGGAGAAGTAGCATAGAAAATGGATGTATGGATAATATAATTTTAAAAAGGTACATATTATGAGCATATCATTATTATGAATGATAATGTTTGACATTCCTGCCCAAACAAAATAAACACAAATATTTTAATGTATTACAATAATTCAGTTTTGTCAAATAGTGGTGGGTAGGATGGGGACCAAGAGAGCCAGTGGGGATTGTTCTTCTAAAGTTTCTTCAAGGTTAGCAGGTTTATTCATGCTTGAACAAATTGGTGCCAGCAACTTATACAGTGGTTTGTACAGTTCATTCAAGTTATATTATTTCAAATTGGGAGGGCACGGAAAAATGTCTGTCCCCCTGGACGGGGCATGACAGAATAATCTAGAACCAGTGCAATAGTGTATTTTTTATGATAATGCTTGTTCTGTATGGATAATACATTCATGGAGTACACTATTGCACACTACAGTTGTGCTGTGCATTTTTGCATGCATAAATGATAGTTAACACATGGAAATCATTTCAACACGTCACTTTCTCATTCAGAATCCCGCAATATTCATCACTCTCCAATGAAAATAGCTATCTCCAATTTTATTTGACAAATAAGGTGGCATATAAGGTGGCATAAATACTCACGACATTTTGAAATACATGCTTTTTACAGGACAGCACAAGAATGCCAACTCAGTGAGCATCTATATCTATCTATCTGTCT
Organism: Dunckerocampus dactyliophorus; assembly: GCF_027744805.1. NCBI lineage: Eukaryota > Metazoa > Chordata > Actinopteri > Syngnathiformes > Syngnathidae > Dunckerocampus > Dunckerocampus dactyliophorus. The sequence continues at coordinate 9,442,542 of NC_072822.1, read as the reverse complement.
ATCTATCTATCTATCTATCTATCTATCTGTCTATCTGTCTATCTATCTATCTATCTGTCTGTCTGTCTGTCTGTCTGTCTGTCTGTCTGTCTGTCTGTCTATCTATCTATCTATCTATCTATCTAACTATCTATCTATCTAACTATCTATCTATCTATCTATCTAACTATCTATCTAACTATCTATCTATCTGTGTGTCTATCTGTGTGTCTGTCTGTCTGTCTGTCTGTCTGTCTGTCTGTCCGTCTGTCTATAGAATCCACACGAGTGCCCCCCCTTTCATTGGCCTTTTGGATATGTGTGTGTTTTTTTTTTTTGTAACGCCATCACAGAAGGGCACCAGTGATGGTAAAAATGAAAAGTGTGATTATAACCATAGAAGTGGAATTGTAACTTTTCGCCACATGGAAAACGTCTCTTTCCTGGCTGCTCAGTGCAATACGGAGACTAAGTTGTCTTTCATCTTCTGGAGAGACTCAGCTCCGAGGCACCCATCATAATCTCCCGTGCATGTTCATCACGCATCATCAATATACAGTACACTTTATTGTTTTGAACTTTTCCTATGCTCCAGGTAACAGCTTAAAGCGTATAAATCTCCTTCTCTGCCTCTGTAGCACCATCAAGAAGGGGAGAGTAGGTTTTTTTGTTTTATTATGCAGAGGTTATCTTCTTTTTATGCTTGTATGACAGCGTAAAGAATGTTAAAATGTTGCTTGATAAAGCTTATAAAGGATTTACAATGGTGACAGTTTGACCTTGGAATGGATTATTTGGACATCCCTTACTTCGAATGGGAAAACCTGTTTCAGAATGTGAACAAATCAGAAGTTGTCCAGCATCCTGGACTGCGTTCAAGCTTCAAAGTTCCACGCCAATGTGAAAAGAAGTCACTAATGAGTCATTATTGTTAATTGCGTCTCCGAGGCAATTCAATTAGCAGGAGTGTTACATTAAAGTTCAAATTTACAACACACGTCAAAGTGGTGGGCACTACTAAGTGTCCTCTAGATGTTATTGTTTGTCATTCACCTGAGCTCCACAGTCACACACAAATAAAGACGTCAATAAAATGTAGGCAAATATGTTTGTCTCTTGTGGAATAATCATCCTAAATTCATTGGCTGCTCTAATCTGATCCCCTTTGCACTAATTTGTTTGCATCTCCGTGTTTACCGTGTGTGTGTGTGTGTGTGGTGGTTATAGCTTTCAATTTTCCCCGGTGCTGAGTGAATTAAAAGGTGCCCCCTAATTTATCATTCACAGCCTCACTTTAATTGTTAATCCGAGTTTGTATGTACTCCCACTGCTATGCATCTACGTGTGCAAAGACTGCTATTCAATTACTGCTGCTGTAATAGCTCATTTAATAATGTCACTTATTAAGTGGGGGGTGTTCAACGCAGCAGCAAGGTATGCAAATGCGTTCTTTCAAAATGACATGCGCAAACATAAATTAAACTCTTGTTTGGTGGCCTAAATGCTGCATTCGGATTCCATTTCAGTGTTAGATATTTGAAAAAGACAATTGTTGGCGACAAAGTGCTTATATTATAATGGGAGCCATTTCTCCATGTACTTTTTCTCCATCATTAATGATGTGTGGACACTCTTGCTAAGGATTACTGGGTCGATAACCACAAAGTATCCTCCACTTGTTTATAATACTGCTGACCGGTAATAAGGTCAGCTAAAATTTGTTAGAACTGTCTTCAGAATGCCATATGAGAAAAAGTGATGAAAGAGGCATCATTTTTGCCCATGTTTGGCTCTCAAGTAAGAGTATGAAAAAGTATTAGACACTATTTCAGATTTAGAGTGCTCTTTCTTGTAAATAAGTTTGTAAATACATGTCCCATTATTATTTATTGACAGATTAGAAAAAAATATATTTCAAAGGTGACTTTGAAAGGAACAACTACATTTACGCTTTCTTCATTGTCATGTCTTTCTTTCTCTTGTCTTTATCTTTTACAAACCTGAGAGTCCCTCAGGCAGTCTTTTCATGTCCTAATGTTTGTAAGTGTAGTTTCTCAAAGATATGTCGAGAGAGCGGCCAACACCCTTTTGTTTTTGTCTTGAAGCCACCAGAGTGCATTGTGGGAAAGTGGTCATTGGCAGCCTCACCCCTGGAAGGACTGTTTGCACAGCCCTTCATGAGCTTATGTCCAAAGGTGGCACAAATCTCAGCTTGTCATTCATTGACATAACAATGCAACAATCCAGGCATGTTTTAAAAACCTTTTTTTAAACATTTTAACCCCAGAAATGTACTGATTTTTTTGGTCGATTACAATACAGTACTTCCTTTAAAGTTTACTACTACTAGTAGTACTACTACTACTACTACTAATAACTAGGGCTGTCAAAATAACGGTAACTCATTTATTTAATTACGTAAAAATGTTTAGCGTAATTAACGCATGCGCACCATGTTAAGCCACCCCTCTCTGTTGTGACGGGACACAATAGTGTCCCGTTTATTATGCGTGTATGTGTAGTCTAAATAAACAAAGACAAAAAAAAAAAGTAAGTGGATATTGTTATCACTGACTATCGTAACTCATACTGCGAAAGTACATTTTTCTGCATTTTAGTATGCTCGGAAATCCCGGAAAATGCCTTTACGCTCAAAACACTGAATTGAACTTAAAGAATTCTGTGATGTCTTTGAACTCAACCCATCATGGCTCATAATAACACGGTTTAAATGTTCTGTTACTATTGAAGAGACTGATGTTTTAGATTTTCATGTCTTCTATCTTTTAGCACCATTTCAATTTCCAGTTCATAGATGCAAATATATAAAATAGTGTCCTGTCATTTATCTTTTTTGTTCAAAAAATACAGTAAAAATACACATACAGTGTTCCCTCGCTCTATCACGGTTTACCTTTGGCAGATTCGCTGTTTCGCTGATTTTTTTTTTTACTACAACATTTGAACGCTGTTACAGGCCGAGCCTGGCCCTTTAAGAAGAACTGCATTGGGGGAAGTTGGGTGTCTCTCTCGTCTGTCTGCACCGCCCATTGTTTCCTGCATGCTGCTTGGTTGTAAACCATTGCCAATCAATCTCCTTCGTGCCGCCCTGCGTGTTTCCTGTGTCATCACTAGCTTGCTTGCTTGCTAGCTTGTAAATGAATCTTAGGTTCAAAGGACTGCAGCAATATGTTTTAACCAGCATACAAAAATGCTCCAGTACAGCGGAACGCCGCCAGGACGAAAAGGCACGGTTGCAGGAGAAAAATACGTGTGAGGGACTTAATTATTTCTTGTATCCTACCTGTGGGTAGATCATTAAAATTCAGGTTTGAACTTCTTTGTGAATGTTTAAACAAGAGAGACATGTGAGACAATGTTATTACCTGTCTGAGAAAAGTGTATAAAGTGTAAGGTGAGGGCCTTTACAGCCTTAAAACATATATAATCATTGTAAAAAAAAATAATTTGGGTGCTTCGTGGATTTCACTTATTGCAGGCTACTTTGGGAACCGAATCCCTCGTTGCACATATTTTGTTCTTGCACTTATTTTGTTACTATTATTTTTGCAAAATATGCTATCTGTTATTTGTATAATATATTCATATATTGTTATTTTAATGTTTTCATTATTATAATTATCTCTCTTCTCTGATAGAAATCACATGGTATTACTGCCTGACAGTGAGATCTATCAATCTGATCTCTTTTGTGCATTTTGATGCTTTTTTAACTTGAGATGTTCTAGAATTGATATCTTCCTTGCGTCTGTGTGCACTTTCCAAACATGCACTGAGCATTTGCTGCAAAAAATGAAACCAGCGGTTCAATAAAGACATGCATAAATAATGCATTGTGTCATTATGTGCTGTGTACGATATAAATATAATAGAAAAACATGTTTAAAAACAATCCATGGTTGTGTGTGTGGTTTGTTGTCCTTGCAAGACTACCGTGATGTTTTCACACATGTTGCACGTAATGCATTTCCATAAACATCAGTGGGCCCACATAAATGTTGCCGTGAGACTAAAAGGAGTTGAATCGGGTCATTTTTAGATTTAATGCACCTGGTGTGCTTCTAATAACAGAAGAGCTTCTCCTGACCCCGTGTTGAAGACACCATTACTATGCTAATGCTTACACAGCAGTTGTGCCAGCATTGTTCACTCAAAGCTTCCTTCAGCGTGCCTTGATGCTTTTATGAGGGAGGGAGCGGGTGCGTACGATGAATGCACATGCACGAGTATGTGTACAGTTTGTGCAATCAGATAGCTTCTAGCAGATCATGCTGAGTGAGTGAGTGGCAGGTGCTTCCAGGAGGCTTCTAGAAGGCTTCTCCTGGTTCCAAAGTTTCTCCATGCCCTCCCCCAAGGCTTCTGGCCATTGGCTGTCAGCGACGGCAAGAGAGAAACAGCGAGAGAGAGAAGAGATTGTTAGTGTGTACTGTATGAATAATTGAGGAGAGAACCAGTGAGTGAAAGGCAGAGATGTGTAAGCTAACCTTTTGGTTGTCTTACTATCAACATACCACATACAGTATGCTGCATTCAAGGCTACTTTCAAGTAGGAAATATCACACTTGGCGATCACAAGGTCCAACCTCCAAGGTTGGGCGTCAAAAGTAAACAAAAAATGGCTGACGACAATCAGCAGATCATTTTTGAAAGACAACTTAGGCCCTGTTCATGCGGAAACGTTCCGCGACGGAGTGCTTGTTTACGTATGTGTTCCACAGTGGAAGAAGATGCGAGCGTCTTCATCATTCAAATTCATGTAAAAAAATACGAACTATCCCTTTAAGTCTGGACTCTGCTGTACTCATCTCCACAATCTCCAGCGGCCCTCAGTGTCCTCTTGGACAAAAATGTGTCGTCTTATGCCAAGAAATACAATAAACACAGGGGACCCTTGTTCTCGTCTGTTGATGTTTGGTAGCACATCTTGTCGCCGTAATAAGTTAAAGTGGAATAGCAGCTGCCCTAGTAGAGCTGTATCGGTACTCCTCTTTTGCCTTGTCGGTCTTCACTTTGCTGCAGAGGCCCTCAGTCACCTCTTGGATAAAATCTCTTCTCTAAAGCTTCCATAGTTTATTTGTTATAGTGTGTTTTGTTTTGACAAGGCATTCAATGCAGCTTGGTTTTTACCATTTCTCACAGTCCTATTTTGAAGTTGGATACCTAAACTGAGGTGATTGATATCGATATTGTCGGCACAGTTAACAAAGCATTTATTATAGCAACAGGTCGACCCTGGAATTAGTGACGTGCCATACCACTGATTTCATTTCCGATCTGAGACTGAGTAAAATTCAGGCTGGTATCGGCGATACCAACCACATACTGATACTTTGTGCAAAATCACCTACTAGATCTAGTACATTTTAAAAAGTTGTCTATTTCTTATCAAACAATACACTACATTTAATTAATTTATTGATTACATAAATTCTTTATTTAAATACATTAATTTAAATAAATAAATAATGTAATTTATGTATTTATTTTAAACCCTTAAGTATATTGAGGCAGCTGGGTGATACAAAATAGCCAAGCTAATAAACACCAACAAAAAAAACAAGACAAAATCATATAAAATATGTGAAAATAGTACTTTAAACAATAAAAAACACAATAAGTAAAATAATACAACCACTGAAATAAATGATTAACTATGAAGAACTACCATAAGAATGAAGCGTTTATTCACAATTCACACATGGCTCCGTTTACGATCGGCCCCTGTTTCGACAGGGGCAGGCACCTCAAATGACTGAAGTATCAAAAGTATCAATATTTTGATTTGAGAATCGATGTCAGAGCATGAAGAGCTGGTATTGGAAGTATGGATATTTCAGTATTGATTCGAACAACACCACTTGCCATGGATTCATTCATTGTACTACATTATTGTAGTTGTTCTAGGAGGTACGGTGGTGGTATCAGTGCATTGTGCATCAGTGCACTGCTGTCACTGCGCACGTCTGTCATTTTTTCCCAGTTTTCTGGAATGCAGCAATCATCTAAGGCTCCCAATTTGAAAAGACAGAGTTGATAGTGTGTGCGTGTGTGTGTGTGCACTTTAATTCAAGCCAGGGTCAGTTTAAGGTTGCTTTGCACTTACCCTTTCATTCCCATAAGACCTTCACATTCTGCAGCTGTGCAAGAAGGGGCAGAGCGAGGATGTGCTTGTGTGCAAGTGAGTGGGTGAGGCAGTGAATGAGTTTTATGCTCCCCTGGTTTCTTTTTAACAGTGCCCGAGCACCACAAAGGAAGAGGAGATTGTTGCCATGCAGGCTTGACCCTATTCAGCTCGTGAAGGATGTGGAGTGGCTTCACCGCCGCTGCCCTCAGTCGGCCCGTACGCCTCTCTGATGGGCACTGAAGAGCCTTCAAAGGCGGGAGAACGCATCACATATGCTCTCGCTACGTTGCCATGGTTTCAGGGGAATGTGGCTGGGCAAGTTGAAGCACATCTTTGGTAATTCCGCCCTGCCTGGCAGCTATAGTGTGTGTGTGAGCATGGCAGGGAGGGTGGAGGCTAATTTGTGTGTGGGGATATTGGGTGTTTCCATACACACACAGGGGCCATGACGCTCGTGTTTGTGTTGTGTATCCATTCCTCCCAGATGTACACACAAATGAAGTGTGCTTGTGTGCAATTGATTATTTTAGCTTCCCCTTTCCCACTGCGATCCTTTGACTACGTGATGTGTGTCAAACCTTGCATTACATAGCAAGGTTGTTAATAGTAATTGATTAGGTGTGGCAGTGGGGCTCTTGGTCATGAGACTTTCTGCTGTAGCACTTCCTAATTATACACTGTCAACAAATAACAATACACAGTATAGAGAGACGTCGTAGAATAGTCGACTTGGAGGAGTCTGATTCGACTATCAACCTCAGTCATATAAAAATGTTATGTGATCAAGACTGTACCGTTCTGACTACATCGGGGCGCTCATGGCTGCAGCCGAGCATACATTTTTACATAGAATGTCCTGGTTTTAGTTATAACACCCTATTTTGACACAGAATCAGCCTAATTTGCCCAAGAATTGAAAATAACATGTGTTTAACACCCACTGCGGTTGTGCAATCCACAGGAGCTGAGGTGAGCGCTACCACAATCTTTACAATTGACTGATTTATTGGCTCATAACGGCTGCTAAAAAATCATCCAGTGTGGAAGTATTTTGAAAAGGTTAAAAATGTGGCCATAAAAGTGAAGAGCAACGTGTGTCAGCAGCTCCTTAAATATCACACAGCAACAACCAACATGGCGTATCATTTAAGAGGGGTAAGGCTGTGGATTTGAATCCAATAAATTAGACTGCTAACTTGAGTTTTGGCTAGTTGTTGTTTTTCAAGCCATGTTGTTTCTGTCATATGTGCACTTTGCTTTTGTTCATCTTGCTGTGTCGCTAAATAAATAAAGGCGCTGTTATTGCACACCTACCACGTTTATTTGTTTATGTGAGTGTTTTAGCCTTTTTCTAGGAGCTGGAAAAAGTTGCAAACGGGTTCTATTTATTTGTAAGGATCCCTGTTAGCTGTACAGTCATCCCTCGTTCATTGTGGTTAATTGGTTTCGAACCCAACCAACTGAAGTGCATTTCTGCGAAGTAGAATTCAATGTTGATAAAGGTGGAGTATAGAAAGCATGTTTATGAATTTCTAAATGCAGTTTTTCCGTTATTAGAGCCCATGAAACAACACCACTATAGTCACCTTTAAGAGACCGCCATGGCTTCAACCATTAGCAGGCTAGCGAGCTAACTAGTTACCCTCCAATTTATTTACTGTAGTCTAAACTTAAGACAGGGTTTAAAATGGAGTGGGGAAGAAGGACAAGGAAGCCAAAAACATACCTCTTCCAAACAGAATGGGAGAACTTCCTTCCACTCTGTGGTGTCGGACATGCACTGGCTGGTGTAATGTCATGTCTCAATAAGATTCAAGATTAGGGAGTGTGAAACAGAGACGTCTGCCTCAGAGGGCGCCATCTTGTAATACAATAATTGAACATTACTGACGCCTGGTGTCCAGAATACTACATACACCTTTGTCTTTCAATATTTTTTGACTAACAATACGCCATAGTCAACTACAACACAGTTTAAAAACATTAAAAACATTTATTAATAGATTTTTGAAAAAAACAGCGATAGAGCGAAGGAGTGATAATGGAACTGCAATACTGTGAGGGACGACTGTACTCTCAAACAAAACAAAACAAAACTGTCGACTGTGGGCAAAATCTAACAGATCAGATTTGACTATGAAAATCCTTAGTTGAAGACAGCCGTAAACATATAGAGTATACACAGTGGACCCTCGTGTTAGCGTGTTTTCCATTTAGCGTACAATATGGCATGCATTGTGTCGTGTTATTAATACACGGTGTGAGTCCAGTTGTGTCCTTAACTCATTCAATCCCAACCATTTTTCAAAAGACAACCCCTTCAGTATCGGCCATTTTAGATGATTTCGACTGATCTGTCAAGGCACACAGAATATTGGTTTATAAAAATGTATAACTATGTCTTTGGTATTGAATAACTTCATGTATTCTTATCACAAAACCTTCCTTGTTAGAACCGGAAACAGGAACCGGAAGTCAGCTCCGTCACCCCTCTATGATGTCATCAGTGGTTGACGCTGTAGTTCTTTGCTAACTAACACAGTTACCCCACAAGTCTAAAAAATGACAACACAAAACATGTTCTTATACCTTGTAGTTTTACAATCATAGTTTCACGTGCATAAATCAATTCTAAATGCATGTAAATGATGAGTGAAATGGACACATGAACATTTAAGGTCACGTTTAACTTCTTTGAAAACGTGGTTGGCATGAATGGAAAAGCACAATGTGGCAGCAAGATCAACATGGAAACCACCATTGTGTTTACGAGTTATTTTGTGAATTCAATAGTGTTTCTCACCTTCTTTATCAAAATGCTGACACTTGTAACTTTCTTTGGCTCCATTTTGGGTAAAAGGTGGTTGCTTCCCTCTGGGAGCAATCTGTTGGCACCTTGCAGTGTGGCAGTTGATGCACCTTTGAGTGTCATCCTGGTCTCATGATGTGGAGAAGTGCATGGCATGACGAAGAGGACTGTGTGACTGCCAGTTCCAATTGAACCATCAGACGTATCGGCCCGTTCATGGATCACACATCGTGGGTTTTGCCACTCGGCTCCTTGTGAGCAAATTCATTAGTGTGTTGCTGTGATATGGAAAGCAGGTAGGATTAAATAAGGTCTGCTTCTTCCTACTTCTTTTCAGACATGCTGAATTGTAGAACTGTAAATATAAGATGTACTCCAATGTAACCTTGTATGCATGTTTGAAATAAACTAAATAATAAGGTAAGATAAGGTAATAAGGTAAAAGTAACCTTAAATATTAATTTAGCTCTTATCCCTTTCATGTATCATTTATATGTATTTATATGCATTTCCAATGGTTTTCTGCACGTAGAACTATAGTTGTAAAACTATAAAAACGGCCAAATAAATAATAAATAAATGTAATTAAATATGTGTAATAAAATAAACGATGCATAGTATTTAAATCAAATTAATAAAACAGAATCCACAGTTTTGATAATATAATAATAATTATGGGGAAAAAATGACATCAATAAATGCAATTTAAACCATCTCAATAAAATATAAGTGAAGTGAATTCACAGCTTTGGAAATGTCATAATCATAATCATGGAAACAATAATAGTGAAATAAGTAGCAATGTACTTTAAAGCAATTAATGTCACGTCTTGTTTTTGGCATAGTGGCGATGACCCCAGTATGCAGAAAGCAGGCACTAGTTGCAGGAAAAACGTATCTTTTAATGATGGCTGCAGCGCAGCAGCAGGAACTCAATAAAGAAAGCTTTGCAGTAGCGTGTCAGGCTTACACGAACACAAACACCGACAATGCAACAACAACGTAAGATGCACGCACCTGAACTAAATAGAAGGACAACTCAAATTAGCAACAGGTGCAAGAGATAAAGAAGAAAGCAAAGCAGGCGGACACAAACCAGGCAAAACAGGAAGTACTACCAAAATAAGAGCACAGAACAGGAACTAAGGCATAAAAGTGTAAACACACTAAACTGTCACGCGGGCTAACTCATAGATCGTGACAATTAAATCAAACAGAACTGAACCAAATTCACACTTATTAAACTGTAATAGGGTCACACTTTACAATAAGGTACACAAAGATACTGTAGTCGCTGAGGAACTAATGAAGGACTAACGAGGAACTAATGACTAAGGCACATCAATTTAGACTAGTTACTGAGGAACTAATGAAGAACTAATGAGGAACTAATGACTAAGGCACATACATTTAGACTAGTTACTGAGGAACTAATGAAGAACTAATGAGGAACTAATGACTAAGGCACATACATTTAGACTAGTTACTGAGGAACTAATGAAGAACTAACGAGGAACTAATGACTAAGGCACATACATTTAGACTAGTTACTGAGGAACTAATGAAGAACTAACGAGGAACTAATGACTAAGGCACATACATTTAGACTAGTTACCGAGGAACTAATGAAGAACTAACGAGGAACTAATGACTAAGGCACATAAATTTAGACTAGTTACTGAGGAACTAATGACTAAGGCACATCAATTTAGACTGAGGAACTGAACCAAATTCACAGTTTTTAAAAGGTAATAATAATTGCGATAACAATAATTATAGAAATACAAGAACAATAATAATAACATATACAATGACTACAATTTCAGCCAAATAAATTACATACAACTGAACCGAATTCAAAGAAATTTTCTCATTCCTATTTATCTTGCTCTAATTTTGTTTTGTTTTTTCTTATCCAAAATTCCTTAGTTGAATCTCCTTCTACCCCCTCATTTTTATTGCATTGAAATTGAATCCTATATGTGCAATTGACAATAATAAGCAACTAACTCTAAAACTGTAGTTTTCTTGCATAATCAATATTAACGTGAATGTCGATGATCTGTGGACCTTCCTACTGCAAGTAAAAATCACTGCTAGCAATCACTGTTGCGAATACTGAAAAACCAAAATAAGTAAATCCAAAATACTCTACTATTATTACAATCACGAGTATCATGACCCTGCCAAATGATGTTCTTATGATAGCATCTGTGCATGTCAATAGTATCGACGATGCGGGCATTAAAAGTTTACTCTCACATTGGCAGTATGTACTAAAGCAGTGTCCTCAAGATGGGACGTATCGCTTTTACTTTGACTGCTAAGCCAATAAAAGGCAACTTCATTATGGCCTGGCCAACATGGCCTGTAATGTAACATAGAGGCAATAAGTGGACAGGCTATAAAACTCTCAAGTACCTCGAGGGGACACGTGAACAAGCACGCCGTGTGCACAAATACGCAGAAATGGATGTGAGAATCGTCACGGTGCGTTTATGCACACACTTGCACAGCGGAGGTGAAATCAGCAATTTTCACTTCACGGGTACCGGTACCTAAAACCCCCCCTCTCTGACCTCGCATCTGCTCACAGCACTAGCTGCAGGATTCTTCGCTGGCATTTTTCCTGCAATGTTTTAAATGAGCGTCAAGTGCTTCCTCTACTATGATGATTTATAACTGTGACTGGATCTCATGAGCACTGCAGGGAACACATGATGTCATATATGAACCTTTTTATAGTCACATTGAGGACTTTTTCTTTAGATCGTATTTATTACTGGCCCACATCTCTTCCTTAGTGGTCTCACCACCGCCCTGTACCCTCTTTTGCTCTCCCATCCTCTCCAGCAGCTACGATCCCGCTGAGCCAGCCCACCTAGAGCCTACAGTATGTGTTTTAGCATACTCAGCAGTAATGTGGTAATCAGTAATGAGCCTACGGGTGTAAGCCTCTCCCCTCACTGAGTCTCCTCAGTGGGATGGATGTGGGTTAATCGTCGTCTTGCCGTATTTCGTGCTCGCACAGGCCTCACTGTTTATTAAGCAGACAAGTGCCTTGTGGGCCTGTATGGACAATAAGAGAAGACAATACATGAGTTATTAATGTAAGTTAATGTAGCTTTTGTGGTGGAAATGTACTGCTTTTTTACCCTTTAAGTTTGACTTTTAACAGCTTGAGAACGCCTCCGTATGTTTTTGGCAAAGGAAAAGGTACAAAGCATTACCTGGGAGTCCAGTAATTATCTCTAAAGCCTAGGTTCCCACTGTGGGGTACGTGGCTTGCCATAGGGGGTGCTTAAATAAAAATTAAAAACAGCGTGACTACTATAGTTACGTAATGTGCCTGAACGCCTCATGCGACCAGCCTGCACAGCGCAGGTACAGTGCAGAAAGGCACAAAGCTGTTCATTGTTCTGTGTGCATTAATAGTGTTTAATGTTTTGTGTGCTGAATGAGAGCTGGTCTTCTTATGTGGTACTCTGACAAATTAGTGCATTTTTTGAGCTGTACGAGTGTGTAATTCGTTTCTTGACTGTGTTAGAAAGCCCACAATTTTGCATGTTTAGGTTGTTTACGCTTCACTATGGATCCGCTGTATTTTTAAGATCGGATAATCGTTTCACGTCGGTAGCTACAGCATTAGTTCCCTCTCACTGTGCTGCTCTAACTGCTGGTTGTTTATACTAGGGACCGTCAATAAATTACTTTTGCATTGAAAAGAGTTTCTTAAAAAAATGTCATATATTCTAAATCACACCACAAACTGATCTATAAGAGAGAGAGAGAGAGAGAGAGAGTTTTATTGTCATGTGCATGGTAAAACAGCAGTTATACCATGCAATGAAAATCTTATTCTGTTCATTCTCCCAAGAAAAGAAATAAAACAAATGAAAGAATAAGAACATAAGAAACATAAACACATAAACATATATACCAATAAATTAAGCAACAACAACAGAAGAGACATTAATACAAGTAAATAATACAAATAAATAAATAAATAAATAAATAAATAAAGTGCTATGAGTGTGTGCGTGCGGCGTGTGCGAGTGCTTCGTTGAGGAGCCTGATGGCCTGTGGGTAAAAGCTGTTTGCCAGCCTTGTGGTCCTGGACTTCAAACTCCTGTAGCGTCTGCCTGACGGTAGGAGTGTGAATAATGAGTGTTGTGGATGTGTGCTGTCCTTGATGAGGTTGTGTGTTCTGCGTAGGACTCTAGATTTATAAATGTCTTGCAGTGAGGGGAGGGCTGCCCCAACAATGTTCTGTGAGGTCTTGATCACCCGCTGGAGTGCCTTCCTATCACGTGTTGTACAGTTACCGTACCAAACAGTGATGGAGGCGGTAAGGACACTTTCGATAGTGCATCTGTAGAAGCAATTCAGGATTGTGGTGGACATGCCAAATTTCCTCAGTCTTCTCAGGAAGTACAGTCTCCTTTGGGACTTCTTCAGAATTTGTTGGGTGTTGTGAGACCAGGTGAGGTCCTCGCTGATGTGTGTGCCAAGGAACTTGAAGGTTTTCACCCTCTCCACCTCAGTCTCAGCAATAAACAGGGGTCTATGCGGCTCCTTTTCCCTTGTTCTTGGGTCAATGATCATCTCTTTAGTCTTATCTGTATTGAGAAGGAGATTGTTATCACGACACCAAGCTATGAGGTCCGCCACCTCTCTTCTGTATGATGTTTCAACACCACCAGTGATCAGTCCGATGACTGTAGTGTCATCCGCAAATTTAATGATGCTGGTGTTGTTCTGGGAGGCCACGCAATCGTAGGTGAAGAGCGTGTAGAGGAGTGGACTCAGCACACACCCCTGTGGGGTCCCAGTGCTCACAATTCTTGAGCTGGATGTGCGGTTGTGGACTCTGACTGACTGGGGTCTGCCTGTGAGAAAGTTAAACACCCAGTTACAGAGGGAGGGAGACAGGCCAAGTGTGAGGAGCTTATTAGTGAGTTTGTGGGGGCTGACTGTATTAAAAGCAGAGCTATAGTCTATAAATAGCATTCTGACGTATGTGTCCTGGCCCTGTAGGTGAGAAAGGGCTGTGTGGATGGCAGTGTTGACTGCATCATCCGTGGACCGGTTCTGGCGATATGCAAACTGTAGAGGGTCCACAGTTGCCGCCGGGATGCTCTTTTTGATGTGGGTCATGACTATTCTTTCAAAGCACTTCATAACAATAGGAGTGAGTGCTATAGGGCGATAGTCATTCAAGCAGGTCACGTTGCTCTTCTTGGGTACGGGCACTATGGTGGTGGACTTAAAGCAGGTCGGTACAGATGCTTGTGCAAGCGACAGGTTAAATATGTCAGCAAGCACATCAGCTAGCTCTGATGAGCAAACCCGAAGTGCACGTCCTGAGATGTTGTCTGGCCCTGCTGCTTTTCGTGGGTTTGTTTTGTTTAGAACCCTGCGCACATCAGCTGATGTCACCATGAGAGGTGAGTCCTGTGTGCTCCCCAGGTTCAGCCACCCTCTCTGCTCATCAGGAGTTTGGGTGTCAAAGCGGGCATAGAACTCGTTCAGCTCATCTGGAAGTGTGGTTTGGCTGGACGTGGCTACGCTACTCTGCTGTCGATAGTCTGTGATGTGCTGGAGCCCCGCCCACATGCGCCAAGGGTCTGAGGTGTATAAGTGTAATAGTAGCCCTCCAGCTTCTGTCTGTACTGTCTTTTGGCCTCCCGTATGGACCTCCTCAGGTCATATCTGGCCTTTTTGTAGTCATCAGCGGTGCCCATGACAAATGCAGTCGCAGTTTTTGGTTAGGGTATTTTCTGTAATACTTGGTGGTGGTAACAGTCTCTATACATGTGCTAATGTAGCCAGTAACAGCAGAAGCATATTCATCCAAATCAACAGTACAATCTTCCCTCCCCGCTGCAGTTTTAAACACATCCCAGTTTGTGCAGCCAAAGCAGTCCTGAAGTACTTGATCAGTTTCTTCATTCCACACTTTAACTGCTGTACGTACAGGGGGAGCTTTTTTAAGAAGTTGTCTGTACGTTGGATAAAGGAATATAGAGATGTGGTCAGCCTTTCCAAAGTGGGGTCTTGGAACAGCCTTCAAAGCACCTTTCATGTTGCTGTAGACTTGGTCCAGGATGTTATTTTCCCTTGTGGGAAAGCTCACATGCTGGTAATAACCATGTCAAATGATTAGTCCTACCCTAAAAGTATTTTGCATGCCCATTTCTTCCAATTGTATCTTTTATTGGATGGACTTTTATTGGATCTTTTATTGGATTAGGCACCTGACTCACAGAGGTTTCAACAAAAGCCAAACAATATTGTTCATCATGCTGTGTAATTAAAAAGCAAATTCAGCAAGACTTAGTTTGCATTATTGTTTATGTTTTGAAGAGCTATTTTCATAACCATATTCAGTTCCACAAATTCATGTTTGTAACAAAAGCTTATTATTAAAAAAAAGGATTGGTACCGGATCGGATCTGTCCTGAAACACACCACAGCTGCGTGCCATGTGAGGCACATTGAGACTTACGTGTATAACTTTCTTCAATGCTGCTCTGGCAGATGTGTATTTTTCAGCTCTGTGCTGCTGAGTGCAAGTGCACATATTTGTTTTGGGGGATAATCTCATGCTGTTTGAGTTCATATGTCAATTTAGCTCAGTAATAACGCTGGTATTGAGCTCAATTCCTTATTGATTTCTGTACTTTTTGTACCTTTGTTTTCATTCAGTTATTTATTCTAATGATAATTATTGTGTTTAAAATTAGCTGCATTGTTTTACTGATTATTCTTTGTGTGCCATGTTGTTGCAGAGCACAGCAAAAGAGCAACTTACACGGCTTGTCACCACTTCCTTTAAAAAATATGTTTTAAAACAGCTACAACAGCACAAACAGCCAGTGAACCTCACACCGGCCGTGTAGTCCGACCTGGGGACCATTAGCGGCCACAGCTCTTTTTTTATTTTTATTTATTTTATAGCAGCATATTCTAAAAAAAAACACCTATTATGCAAAGTTGAGATGTAGGCTGTTTTTCTTTAAATATATTTCACAGTTTAGAATAGTGCATAGCAGTAGGCAGGTATCTGGCCAGAAGTTATACACTTCATCACACGCAAATGAATTAGATCACAAAAGAGGTCAATTTCAACTACGTGTCTCCGAAAGAAGCTGCATCAAAAGAAGGTACTTCCTCAGACGCCTGCGTGTGTGTGTATGTTTGCGCACACTACGGGCATGTGCCGGTGCACAAGCTATGAGTGAGTGACAGTTCCCCCTTTTCGGGCCGAACGACAAATGTCGGAGGTGTTCTTATTTTGGGGTGGAAAAAAATGTCATTTGGCGCCAATGAGGGATAGCACCTTTAAGGGTTTTCAAGATTCAAGATTCAAGATGGAAGAGTTTTATTGTCATATGCACAGTAAAACAGGTAGTTCTGCTACGCAATGAAATTCTTGTACTGTTCATTCTCCCAGCAGAAAGAAAGAAAGAAAAACACAAGAAAATGAATAAGAACAGAAGAAACATTAATAACAATAAATTAAGCAACAACAACAGAAGAGACATTAGCTTTTCCAAAATGGGGACTTGGAAGAGCCTTCAAAGCACCTTTCATCTTGCTGTAGACTTGGTACAGGATGCTATTTGCCCTCGTGGGAAAGCCTACATGCTGGTAACATTCTGTGTCCACAAGACGCCGAAGTCCGATCTCCCCGGCAAGCGGCAAATGTCCCCAACTGGACCCCGTTAGCCTAGCACGCAGGCCGCCCCTCCTGCCTCGCCTCCGCCCCGGACGCTCCTGGGCATTCATGATAAACTCCACACTGCGTAATATAAATAACTACAGTCGTCCCTCTCCACGTTGTGCTTTGAATTCCGTGGCTTCTTTCTATCATGGTTTTTCAAAAACATTAATTAATAAGTCATCCGGTTTGTGTGGTTGAATACGGCCAATTATTCGTGAAAATACGCTTATTTCAGCACATTTTACATATTTTTGCCTAAATTCAGCATTTTTAAGCATAAAAATGGTTACGTGACCTAAAATACAAATATAAGGCATTCAAAGACGCTGTAAATGATATGTAGTATTCTACACTGGTCGCCAGACTTGACGGCTGGAGCCATGGACTTTTATTGCAAGTTTGAATTACCTCACGACAGGCACAGTAATCTCTAATAAAAATCCCTAATAAAAACACGGACGACTGTTGCTGCAGTAACCCACTCCAAGCTAAAACTCAACTCTGAACCCCCGACGTCACTTCCTGTCTGCCCGCCACTCAGCTCCCCTAGGGAACACATTTATTGCAACACACGAATCTTATTACCTTATCTACAGTATTACCTTATCTTATTATGTTTTTGCCCGCGCTTATCTGTTTGTTTGTCTGTTTGTTTGTGTTCAAAATAACTAAAGAGCTCTAGTAATGTTAAAAACTGTATTTAGAAGGTCGTAAACATGTTTTCTATGCTGCAAATCAGGAATTCACTTATCATGGTCGGGTCCGAAACCAATTAATCGTGAAAAACGAGGGATTACTGTAGAGTGTTTAAGTTGACGTTGACACCTGTGGCTGCACATGTTAAATCTATCAAGAAAAACCACCGTGGACAGAAAAAAAGGGAGTCCAAATGAGCACCAGCTTAAATGTAAGCTGCATGGCACCAATAAGCTGTGCACCTGCAGCAATTACATTGCAAAGCACACCGAAATAGGGCTTGGGTGTCATTAGTGTTGCCGCAGCAACCTCCAGTACCCCCATTCGTCCTCCCCTCATGTTATGAACCCACCACCCCCACCCCATCTAATACAGCCCAGATCCAAGGAAGTGAAGGTAAATGATTTATTAAGAAGCTGATGGAATTATATCCCACTCATCATTCACGGCCATTAATCCTCCAAGTGCTCCACAGTGACACTGTACATGCATTCATTTGCTGCACAAATAGGCGTCCACTGGCTGGACATTTACCAGGGTCATTATTATCATCTCACCTTGGTTCTCTTCCATTTAACACGTCGCACAGGAGCGCAGCATCTTGTACACGGCCCCGGATACATTTAATCACACGCTGTTGTCATTGTGGCTCAAGGTTGACTGCACTGTGCTACAAGTGTTTGAGCTACAAGGTTGACAGCAGGGTGACAATAGTCAAAAGATCATTTGAGATTGTATTTTTTTTGGAGATTATTAATGCCATTTTTATGATAATAATGTAGCATTGTTATGTCACAAAACGTACTTATTTAATCCATCCATCCATCCATCCATCCATCCATTTATTTTCTATGCCGCTTTTCATCATTAGAGTCACGGGGGTATGCTGGAGCCTATCCCAGCTGACTTCGGGCGACGTACTTATTTCAATGTAATCATAATAATAAGCAGGGATGTCCGATATTGGCTAGTTTGACGATATCCGATATGCCAATGCTGTCCAACTCTCAATTTTTGATCCCGATGCCGATCCCGGTCACATATCTCCTGAAGTGGAATTAACACATATCTTATGTGAAGCTAATTTGTTTTAGAAGTCAACAGAGTAGCCATTTACATTTTTTGGATCATCAAAAAGTCCAGCGAAGAAAATCAAATGTCATAATTTTCATGTAGGCCTAGTACTCTACTCTGTATTCGTTTCCACGCCACACTACAAATTGCACGTACACAGTAATTCCGGGCCAAAATTGACATATTTCGCACCGTCAGATTAGAATACAGTCAATAAATTGGAGGCTAATGATTACAGCCATGGCCGTCTCTTGTGTCCCTGCAATGATACCGTAGCCTGCGCATTACATTTGAGCAATGTGGTGTAAACAAAGAATAATAGGAGTGTAAGGGTGACCACAGGGGTGTTATTACATGTCTACAGGACTCTGATAATGGTAAAGACTGTATTTAGAAAGTCAGAAACAAGTTTTCTGTGCTCTAACTACAAAAATGTTCCATTTATTAATATGGAATCCTGCTTCACGGTCGGAACCAATTAACCGCGATAAACGAGGGCACTTGTCCAATGTAATAGGTGTCATATATCACATACAACAACATTAAGGAGTGGGACAGGAGGACACAAATGTTAGCAACATTAGCATAGCTGTGTGGGCTACAATGCTAACATTACACTCACATTTTATTAGCAACATCATGCTAGGTTAGCCTCCTCATTGAAGAAAAACAAAACGATGAAACTCACAGCGACTCACAGTAGCTGACTCACGGATAGTTGGAAGAGCTCCAGTCTCTATTTTGAGACGTGTAGCAAAACCTGCTTTTTTACAAAGCTGTCCTGTGTGAAGTGGTGAGCGTATACACGGGATGAGCTCATGAAAAGTTGTTTTTTTCCTTCATGGCGTCATAAAAACTCATGAACTTCAAAAGCGACCGTTTGAGCGCCTCCTCTCAAAAGGGGAGAAACAACCGAGGGAGATGATAGATTTTTCTCACATTTGGTGCTCATGAACAGGTTTTATTGGAACACATATTACTGTTATTAAAAAGTCGATTTAGCAACATAGGGGTCTTTCAAATGTTCATTAATGCATTATAAGAGGTATTGTTTTTATTGCCATTTGTGATTTTTTTTCAAGATTACCCATAAAATACTACTTCTACTGCCTCTTATGGAGTGGAATGACATCTGCATGGTATCTGGAACTTGCTATGATATGCTTTGATGTATTGCCCAGCATTATTATATTCATAAATGCATTATTAAGACTTGGCTTAAGTCAAGTAAATGAATCCTTTTTATACACTGTGACAAGGAGAAATGGCCTTTCTTATGAAACAGACTGTTTCTCCTCCCTCTCCTATGTCTTCTATCTCTATTTGGTCTTCTTCCAGCATCTTTACCCTCCTCTCCATCTAATCATCTTCTCCATCCTCGCCGTTCTGTCCCTCCCCCCCTCTGCTGCAGTCCTAGCAAGGCCAACACCTGCAGTTCACCACCATCCTCCACTCCGTCCCGTTTCTGTGTAATGTAATGCATTTCTCACCATCCTCCTCACCTCTCCTTCATCCTCCTCCTCCTCACCTTTACTTGTTTGCCATTTTTATGTAGAATACTCCCTTTGCGTTGACACTCTGGACTTGTGCTTGCTGAAGGCGGGTGGTCCAGCTCCATTCATCTTTGTCAGGCTGCATTAGTGCCATGAGAGAGAAGTGTACATACACACACACACACACATATATATATATATATATATATATATACACACACTGGTCCCTGGCCACTGGTGTACCGTTGGGGGTGGGGAAGCCCTGACAGCAGGCTTCGCCAAAGCAGACCAATGAATATAGATCACCTAACTCCCCTCAGCCATGGAGATCCTCCATGGCCCTGTGGGACGCCGAAACCCTCACACCGGGTCAGGCCCTGCTCTGTGTAGCCCTCACTGGCTCCATTTCTATATGTGCATGTCTTGTATAAACATGGTGCTGTCAATAGATAGCCTCGCATATCTCATAGCAATCACGTCTTCGTGCTGGATCTCCGTTCAGTCAAGCCGAAGTGCCGCCTGTGTCCATTCCAGACACCATCTTTTGGGAGTTACAGGAACCAACTCCAAATTGTGCATATATTGTTGTATTTTTGTGGACTATTTTTTCAATTTTAATGTAATTTTACTCTCCTTTTTCAACTTTATTTTATGATGTTTCCGTCCAGAAACATGTGAAAAATAGCCTGCAGAAAACACATTTACACTTTCTTTCTCTCTTTCATGGAAATTAAATATCCCCCATAGCCTCCATCTTCATCACAGCAATGATAATCTATGCTTAAATATGGAACAGTTTCATACGCTTAAATATCGCCAATGCTTAAAATGTATCCTTATAAGTCGGGGTGCCACGAGATCTTGTGTTACAAAATTTCGCAAGATTAAACGTGACAAGATTTCTTATTTAGAGAACATCTCTCGTCTCGACAGAAGAGGTCAGCCGGAAGTCTGTCAGACTTTGAACTATGAACTAAACTGTGAATGATGATATACGTAATATTGACACGACTGTGCGCCAAGCATGATTGGAACCGCACATGAAGTGCTTTACGCACACTATAAACCTTGCAATCCTACCTGCACTCAGTGTTCCCTCCCAGTGTCACTCGCTCGTGACGTGTGACTGTTTTTTTTTAGTTCAACAGCTGTTGCGCCGTTAAGGTCCACGCAGAAGCTTTAAATATTCTACAGTGGATCAAAGTTATATAAGATTTGTCAGATCAAAACATTATCGCTGCATATGATGTTTATCAAAACATGCAGTAGTAGACTCCAATTCGGACGTGCCTCCTGTTATGGCACTTTAAGCATTAGCAGTAGTAGTTATTTTAGCATAAACATGAACCTAACCTACTGCAATCAACAATCGATTTTACATGTGTCTACATAACAACATGTCACCATAAATGATTAGCAGCAGCCGCTACAACTGCCGTCATTATTTTAACATATATCATTTTTAGTTTTTTGTTTCAATTTGCGGAAAAAAGCCCAACAGTTGAAAGCATCATGCTAAGGTCATGCATTCAAAGTTATAAAACATTTCAAAATGTACTTGCAATGCTTTGTGACTTAGTTACATGAAAAAAGCCTTGTTTGTGCAGCCTTGTAGTAGCCTTGTGGTTTTATTAAAAATGAATGTTAAAATAACGTCTCATTCACGAGACACATTATCGCGCATCGTCTCGTCTTGTGAGCTGGGTGTATCGTGACACCCCTGATTCTAATTGTTTATTTCAGTTTGATTGTGCCGTTTTCTTTAACATGCAACTTGAATCTATAACATAATTAACTTTGCTCACAGGAATAATGATCTATTAAGAATAGATAAAGCAAAAAAGCAATAGATAGCAATAGATAAAGCAATAAAGCAAAATAGCATCATTTCATTCATTTCTCTCTATTTTTTTTTAAATCTCACAGCTAACAAAAAATATATATACCGTACATTAGGCTCGTGTATGTAAATACAGCCTAGTGCTTCAAATGTACGCTGATAGTGTTAGCAGTGTGATCCAACCAGGCAGTGCATGTACACAGCACAAGGCTAGTTGTTAACGTAGCATGCGTGTAGTGTGTGCGTCGCATGTCTGAGAGAGTGTCGCACGGATGCTGGCATGTTTGTAAGCAGGACACAACCTTCCCGTGTCAGTGCGCTTTGTGCACAGTGGCACAGCGGAGAGGTAATCTGGTTTGATGTGTTGTGTGCACTGTGTTCTTGCTTGTGTGCCCAATCCCTTGTAAGCATGCAGCAGGCATCCTAATCTGCTTGGAGAATTACTTAAGCAGGCCTAAACTCAATGCTGCTGTTTTCTTTAACATGCTTTTGCAATGTAATAGCAAACATTTTGGACAATCCGTTTATACACTGCTGGTTTCTAATGCAAATGTTGTCACCTATCTCATTTACATTGCACAACTTGTTGACATATCCACTTTTATCAGATGTTTGACTAAAATACAGCGCTATTAGGAACATGTGTCGTGTTGTTGAAGTCATATAATTAGGTGTAAATGACCCAGAAACATCTCATGAGGGGACCTCTTTAGTGCTGAATACCTGCATACAAGAGAAGGCTGCAGTCATAAGAGATGCTATTGAATGGTAGTAATTTACTTTCATCTTCTTGTTACAAAACACGTATTACCAGAGATGTGGACCAATGTTCCCTCTTCCCGCATTCTCAGCGCCATGCAGCACACAAAATAAAATCCACCCTCAACTATAAATGAAATAAACACATAACAATACACATAACAGCTCTTCAAGGCATGAAAAATAATGCAACCAAAGTATTGCTGAATTGACTTTTTTATTGCACAGCATGACCGACAATATTGTTTGGCTTTTGTAACACACCTGTGTGAGTCAGGTCCCTAATCCAATAAAAGTCCTTCCAATAAAAGATAACATTGGAAAAAATGGGAGTGCGAAAATACTTTTAGGGTAGGATTAATATTTGACATGGTTATAAATCAATTTGTGGTGTGATTTAGAATATATGACTTCTTTTTTTAAACAAGCTCTTCAACGCAATAGGCATTTATTGACGGTCCCGAGTATAAACAACCAGCGGTTACAGTGGCATTGGCGGAGCCACAAATTTTCCATTGGGGTGGCAAAGGTGAGACCATTACTCACATATGGGTGGCCATAAGTTGATACCTGAAATGTCTACAGTAGATGGCCAGTGGGGTGGCCACGCGTTAACATTGACAGCCCTAGAAACAACATATAACACAGTGGCGACCACCGCCCAGCCAGTGATAAGGTCCTGTTTGCACGTATTTACTTACCCACTAATGGGGCAGCGGAGTTAAGAGAGCTAAATGCTCCTTGCTAACCGTTTCGCTACTACGCCGAAACGAACGTTCAGTGCCACATACACTCACCAAGCCAAAGTAAAAAAAAAAAAAAGTGGTTCTTTTAAGGTTGACTCAAAATCCGCCTTTGCTGCCTCAAAATTCTGCCACAAATAAAACGCCATAAGAAAGGGCTGCTCTAAAAAACATGATGCAAAGCCAAAGTAGCAAGCGAGTTTTCGGAGTGAAAAGCGTGGGCTGAATGTGCGGTGTAACCCATGTTTTACTGCCGTGCTTTTATTTTGATGACCGGACATGCCAGATACAGGAAGTGTTGCCGAAGGGACCGGAAGGTCAGTTGAGGTTCTTAATGTTTTCATTTTATAATTAAGACAGAAGTAAAGGTATGCAACAAATATGGCATCGATTTCAAGTCAATTTCCAGGATGAAATAGTGCCACAGTGAAAGTGAAAATAAGAAATTAAAGTACACATAAGTAATAAAATAAATGGTAAACGAGGAAAGAAATGGAAAATGAAATGATAAACTAGGGGGGTTGTACAGGATTCAACTGGTTCATTGTATGAGATAGCTTCACGACTTGTTTTGTCTGAGCTTGAGAAAAGCTACATTTCGAAAAACGCCTTGCCGTCTGTTTGGGGGCGCTAGTGAGTGAGTTTTGGGGATTTCTCCTTTCGCTGGACCTGGTGCGCTTGCAAATTCTGGTGGGTTTTGTGCACGGTAAGGCCGGGGCTCAGAATATGTATAAAATAAAAAAGTTCAAGTCAACATTTCCAGAGGTTCAAGAGGGACTTTGGACGGCGCCGCTCGGGCTCTATTAACAGTCGGTATGTAAACGCTGTTGCTGTTGTCCCCATATAACAGTCTAGCAGTCTAGCTTGAAGCGCTTCTTTATGAAGTTGCTAATTTTATTGCCATGAAAAACGAAGTTGCTAATTTTATTGCCATGAAAAACAAACAAGATCTTTTTAAGAGCAATCCAGTGCTAATTTTGCTTTACTTGCCAGTATACTCATACTACTTCTACTGTATTTTGGAGCAACCCAGGACATTACAGTCTCTATAGCCAAAGTTAGCTACAGTTACCACTCTGCGCTAATGGTAGGCAATTGATTGAGAGTTGCTATTGATTAAAATGTTGATTGGCTCAGCAAACTGGAGGAGAGTCACTTTAAATTTAGCTGAAGAGCCCAAAGGAGGTGAAGGAAATGTTATAGTCCTTTATGTGACCCTTAAGCCTTTAAGGTTAAATGGATATTTCATTCCAACACTTTAGTGACCAAAATGAATGCTGAAATCGCCCCACTGAACGTATTTGCATTATTTTTTTATGTGTGTAGTAAGGCGAATTTCTCAAAATGCTACATTGCGTTAGATTGTTTTTCTTCTACCATAATGCCAGTTTTCTTTGCGCTTAAGTGACTCACTAACACTTCCAGAGGAACAAAGTGGTATTACAAGCGGTAGTCATATAGTGTGAATGTACTGTACCTTTTAAACAGACACATATGAACGCACACACACACACACACACACACACACACACACTTACACACACACACACACACATACCAGAACAATGTACCAAAAAAATGTATACAATAAATATAATATTTTTGTATTATACAGTTGTCCCTCGTGAAATCGGAGTTGGAACATCGCTCCCTCATTCTATTGCGTCTTTTCAAACATTAAAAAATGTTGCTGTTTTGTGGTTGACTATGTTGTTATTAGTCTGTTATTAGTGTAAAAATATGCATATTTAATAAAATTATGTGTATTTTTTTCCCGTACTCCGCCTGAAGTCAGCTGGGATAGGCTCCAGCATACCCCCGCGGCCCTGATGAGGAGAAGCGGCATAGAAAATGGATGAATGGATAATATTTTTTCCCCAAATTAAGGATTTTCAAACATAAAAATGGCTAAATGAACTAAAACACAAATAGAGTATAAACCATTAAGACCACCAGCTTGTGAATGCAGTATCCTACATTGGTCACCAGGTGACAGTGATTGTTTGGTGAGACCACCAGCGAAGCACCAGACTTGAACAAACGGCTTTTATTGCAAGTTTAAATGATCTCACAACAGCCACAATAGTAATCATACAGAATCATACAGAAATATATTTATTTTGATGTTATTATTCGGTTTTGTATTTTGCCTCCCCTGACTGCACATGGCTGGTTCTGCTCTTCAGCTCTTCCATTGGATGTCATTGGATGATGCAGGTGTGCCTAATGTTGCTTGTATATGTCTATACTTGCACGTAGCCATCTCAGTGTCTCCGTCTGTGAGTCCAAGTCACATTCCTGATGAAAGTGCACTCCTCAGCTCTCACTTGAGGCGCATTTCACTCTCATGCACATACATACCCAACACTTTGCACACGCATGCACGAACTGGCAGGAACCAGTTAAGGAGGCACTGCCGGCCCTGTAGTCGTCAATATGAACGCAAAAGTCAGTTAACAGGATCATGAATATTAACTCTGCAACACGCTCAAATAGTAATAGTGTTTGGACAGGCCCAAAGGTAGTCAGGGGCACAGTTGAAGGTCTTTCATCATTTCCTCACACAAGTAGAATTGCCACCCAGCAATGACGCGTGCCTCTCTGGGCTATTTGAGATTCAAACAGACAGTTGAACCGCTCACACACCTACACCAAGCATGCAAATATAAAGCAAATGGCCCACAGGCCCTTGGGGCGGGGAGTGCAGAGGGTAGCTATTAGAGAAAAAGAGGGAGGAAAAAAAAGAATAACAGATTACAGAGAGAGGGGATGAGTGAAAGAACGAGCCGCATTCCTCTATGCCAGGGGAATCTTTGCTGCCTCTGTAATTGCTTCTTTGCAAGGCTCAAACCTGTGCTACAGGTTGCCCCCCTCAGAGCTCACACCCACACTTCTTGCTGCAATAAAGGAAACACATTTGCATGTATTGTCGACATTTTTTCACAGTGCAGAGTTCAGCGTTGCAGAATAGTAAGATAAGTCCTGGCTGAGTAGATCTCGTCCACATTATTCTAATGTCAACATGTACTGTGTGATTATTGTAGCTTTAAAATTACAATGGACCATACGAGACGCCCTTTAAAGCCACATTTGATGAGAAAAACATCAACTAAACTGTAGAATTGTATGCTAGCCCGTCAACTATAATCAACTAGAATTGATTACTCGACTGGGGGTTCAAAACAGGCTGAGCATATTTCACAATGAGGCAGTAAAAACACAATGTTTTCATCGTAAAACATATAGAATGACGTGAAATTAATACAAATATGTTTTATTGGATTATTATTAATTATCATTATTATTAATAATTATTATGATTTATTATATTCTATTTATTATTTTATTTTATTTTTTAAAACCCTATGATAAATAAGAACTATGCTTGGTTACCTTGGTTACCTCAAAATGCACTGTAAGGCAGAGAAACACATGAAATAACAATAATCATAATTTTTAAAAATATTTTTTGAAATATTTCAATGCAATATAATATGATAATGTCGTATGTTACCATGCATATTATGTAGTATGCCATAATATAGTATACTGTATATTAAATTCTAATGAGAAAAAGTTGAAATATAATGATAATAGAATAATATTTTGAAAACAAAGCAAACAAAATTATTGAATGGATTTCTGAGTAGAGCACTATTCTTCAATTTGTCTGGCACTAACAGCTTAAATCCAGTAATAATATAGCTGTCATTATAACCTACCTTTGGGATCCAAATAAGAGAAGCTCTTTTTTCTATTGATGGTTTTAAGCTATGTTTCTAGTGTTGGACACTGTGAGCAAATGAAGTTGCTGAGCAGTTGCCATGGTTACCTGTCATTGGAGGTGGCTTCCTTGATTTACAGCGGTTCTTACGACTGAGCTGTGTTGTTTTAGTATCAGACAGGTGGCTTTCAAGACGATCGGCTATCATCCCATCAAAAGAGATGATTTGTCATTCTGTGATTATGCGGTGTCGGGTTGAAAGAATGCATACAACCAATCACCTTATGTCTTTTCAAATGGTACAAATCTCACAAATGGCAGCGGTCTCGTTGACGTAGCATTCTGGTAATTTCTTCATGCTATGCACTTTATGTGGATAGTTGGCAATTTCCACATTATCCCTGCAAGAACTTCAGCGTATAGATGTGCTTTTTCTGAAGGGTGCTGTCCATGGGATGATTTTAATGTGTGTGTGTGTGTGTGCGTGGTGGAGGGGGAGCACCTCTCTCATAATTGTTGCCATTCAGCACATCGGCGGAGTGTATCCATGTTTACACGAGGGGGGTCATGGAGCAGGCAACAACTCTCTTGCTTTCTTTTTCAGTGCTTTGGTCATGCACATGCACACACACGCGTGCACACACACACGCACACACACACATACACACACAAAAAACTGGGAGCTCTGCCAAGAAGGGAAGACCACAGGCGGAAGAAGGCCTTACCCTGCATGGCTTGTTGCCAATGCACTGAGACGGAATCACAGAGAAGGATCAGACATCTATTTGTCTATCTCCATACATCTGGGGTGTCCAAACTGCGGGGCCATTAGCGGGGCTGTTGTTTATTGGGCCGTGACACATTGAAAATAGAATTGAACAAGAAAACTAAAGAAAAAAACACCAACAAAAATTGGAAAAATCTGCAGTAATTTTACAAGAATAAAATGTAAGTATTAAGGAGAAAAGAGGTTCAATCTAATGAAAAAGTCATAATTTCACAAGAATAAAGTAATATTATGAGGAAAAAACAAAGAATGAAGTTGTGATATTTGGAAAATTAGGTTGGGGAAAAAGTTATGAGAATAAAGTCAAAATATTAAGGGAATAAAGTTATAATTTGACAAGAAGAAGATTTACAAGAAGAAAGTTGAAATAGTTGGAAAACTATTATATAAACAACAGAAGAAATGGAAAGAACAGCTGCGATTTCATGAGAATGAAGTTAAAATATGAAAACTCGTCATATTATGGGCAAAAATGATGTCATATTAGTAGCATTTCATCTATGCCGCAAAGCTGAAATGCATTTTTTTCTTGGAATATATGTAAAACTTCTGAGCAAATGTACATGAGTTGGCTTACAAAATATCAGGGTGGCCCTTGCATCCTTTCATTTTTCAATATGTAGGTTGGACACCCCTGCGATAGCTAAGACACACAGCAGACACAGCTGGGTAGGACATAAGGGCAAAGCTCAGCCTTTTCCCAAATTTCCTCTTACGTCCTGTAGGTGTCATCAGTTCAAACTGTCAAAGTTCATTAAAAAGAAGACAACGTTTCCAACCCTATGCGGATACAGAATGCTAATGCTAACCAGAAGAGAAAACAACATCATTCTCTTACTACCTGGTAGTTAGCTGGATACTTCCTGGTTTGTTCCTTTGTTACAATTTTTCAGAAGGGTGTCTGGATCCTGTTGTGGCTCTTTGGCAGGGGCTGAGCCTGTGACTTGCAATTCTCTACCAAAATTCTAGGGGCAGTGTTCTCCTGACAGTGAGCAACAACAACTTGATTGACTAGCTATTTAGCTTCCTGTGTTGTAGTAGCTAACAATGGCGACTGAAGCGACATCCAGTGCGTTGTTGGAGCTAACCGACGTGCGACATCAGTCACTTTTTTTGTACATATCATATTCATATAACTGCTCATATTTCTTTTGTTTTGGTGGACCTTTTGGCGCTTTCACGAGAGGGAAAACCGGAAATGATGTACTAAAAAAACAAAAAACTAAATCCCATTATTGACTAGGGTGACCAAACGTCCTGTTTTTCCAGGATATTTCCTGTTTTTTTTTTTGTTTGTTTGTTTAAAAAGTCACAAATGTCTCCTGGTTTATATAACATTGTAGCAATCTGTTGCATGTGACGTAACGTCCAGGGGCTGCCGCGTGGGCGCCGTTTTCAATTAGTGTTGTCAAAAAGCCAAAGAAAAGTTACAGTAATCCTATGACACTTGTCGAGTTGAAGTCTCACAAAATTGGCAATGTCATGCACAACAGCAGTTCAAATTCTCACTGTAGTATTCTAAAAATACGACATTCCAAAACTTAACAAGCTTATGACCTTTGGAATCATTTCTGTGCTGGTTTTTGAACATTAATACTGTAAAAATCTTATATCCATACGGAGGAGGAATACTTTCAATGTATGGAAATTATGGCTGTCAAATGATTACAATTTCTTTTATCAAATTAATCACATTTTACAAGTTAATTCGTCATGATTAATCACCATTTGCAACTATGTGTATTTTTACTGTATTTTTTTAACAAAAAGATAAATGACAGGACACAATTTGCTGGTTTTCGGTCATTAAAATATGGCCACCATGTCATTGATGCAAGGCTTTAAGACGGAGGAAGGAGGGGCGAGGCGCCGTGACGCTGTATCGTAATGAACCCTTTTGTCAGTGGCAACGAGTCCGGCTCGTCCGAGCGCTGGAAGCACAAAGGTGCCTCAACATGGACAAAGATATAAAGATCTTTGCGGCAGGTCACATGTTGTTTGCCAGCTCATGCCTTCGCTGTCCTTTGCTCGTCTGGCCTCTTATCAACAAAGAGGAGCGGGCTCAGCCTCTCAGCTGATTACAGATGACCATGTGTTGACCCGGGCGACCTCCACTAACATCATGTGATAATGAACTGACCACAGTCACGCATACAGACACAGACGGACGTTTATTTATGATGATGCGCAATTTTACCAACATATTTCCACACCATAATAATCTCATAATAAAGGCTTATTTATTTCAATATAGATGCTAGGACAGACCAATGGTAAGCATAACCATTTGCTGTCACTATTATATATCATTGCAGCCTAAACATGCAGAAAATCAGAGTATCATGTATTCTCATATACCGATATGTAATATTTTTATCCAACTAGCTAACTAGCTGCTCATATTTATTTCTTTTTTTGTGTTTCCATGACCATTTGTGGCTATGTAGAATTTGTGATTATTTGGGCCCTAAAGCAAATTTTTAAGGGTACATATAAGTCATGATCACCATGTGGTTTCCTTAACAACTTGGCCAAGAGGCCTTTCTAAAAGTAGATAAAAGCCAGGGGGAGAGGGCAAGAACACAACCAGACAACGTGAGAGACGTTATTCATTTACACACATGAATTTTCTTATAAATTCCTTACAAGACTCATGAAAATTAGATAGGCCCCCACCTCCACCAGAGAACGGACAGGGAGAGCTGACACAAACCACAAACAGGCATACTATCCATTTATGGACGAGAAACTCCCAAATCAATTACAGCAATCTCTCATTTATCGTGGTTAATTGGTTCCAGACCCGACCGTGATGAGTGAATTTCCGTGAAGTAGGATTCAATTAACGAAAGGAATATTTTTGTAGTTATGGCATACTTTTTACATTTATATTACTCAATACAGTAGATATAGTCAGAGAAAATAAGACATATTCGACATAAATAAGATAACATAGACACTTTAGCAGTTCCTTAGAAGTATCTTTTTCTGGACAGCGTACTTCCTGCGGTGGCTATTGTCTCATTAATGTATTGTAATGGCCCCTTTAAATTCATTTACCCTTGTTTTACCCAATATAATAAGAGTAAATCAGCAATTTAAGACATAACTGAATCTCCTGCTCGTGTGTGTCACAGTAAATGTGTTCCCTGGGGGACCTTAGTGGGGGGCGGACAGATGTGTGGAGGACAGGAAGTGACGTTGGAGGTTCAGAGTTGAGTTTTAGCTTGTCGTGGGTTATGGGCCCCTACAGTAGGTTGTGTCATTACTGTTGATTGTTATGTTATTATTATTGTGTCTATTGTGGGATCATTTAAACCTGCAAGAAATGCCTGTTCTAGCGATCACGTCTGGTGCTTGTCTCACCGAACAATTACTGACACCTAGTGACCAATGTGGGATACTACATTCACAATTAGAATGCTTCTTCTGCCTTGTATTTGTATTTTAGTTCATTTAGTGAGTTCATTTAGCCATTTTTATGCTTGAAAATGCTTAATTTAGGCCAAGAAAAGTACAATTTGCTTCAATATGTTCAACCACAAAACAGCGATCAATTATTACAGTGTTCTCTCGTTCAAGATCGCATTTTGGAAGAATTTGAAAAACGCATGGCACTTTGAAAACATGCCTTCTGCTGTGGGAGTGAAAGGACTCAACGGTGGACGAGTGTAACGTGGAATCTGACATGCGTTATGTTCTTTTTTGATCCCTGTTTAACAGCGGGGGAAGACCTTCATCGCAACAATAAACAGAGCAGACGCCTGCACGTGGTCTTGAATTCTCTGAGTAACTCACTTTTATGATTTTCATGGGGGAGAAATCATGTTCTTCCCGCTGAAAATGGATCTTTTCGCTTTACACGAGCCCTCATAATCATTCTGTCTTTGCCGCGTCGGTATAAAGGACGCGCTTGTTTGAGCTTACAGCGGCAACTTTGTGCCACCGGATGGTTCAATTAATATACAGTAACCAGTTCTCCCATTCCTGTGCTCCTTCCTCCCCTGCTGAGGGGAAAAATGTGTCTCATTCCAATTTAATGCATGGCCAATTCCCACCTCCACAGAGCAGTAATTAAAATCCACACGCAAAGCCCCATTCATCAGGCCAGATGACAGGAGTGGGGGGGCTGAAGAGGAGAGTTGAGGCTGATTTCTGCAGACGTTTTTTTGTTTTGTTCTCATTCCTCACATGCTCACATGCTTGACAGATGCCACCTTCTAAGATACCTGCAACATCTCATCAGCATAGACCCCACCCCTCACATGACCTATTTGTCCCCTCCCCTTCGGAACAGACCCCCAACCTTTTGCACCCTATGGCACATTTTCTGTTTTGACAACAGTCCTGCTGTGCTGCCTTGCCTACACACACACACACACACACACACACACACACACACACGTCCACGGCCCACCCTTAAGGGAGCCTTATGTATACCCACTCTTATATATTTTTTATTTTTTGGCAGGGGCACCAAAGGGGGTTCTGGGAGGTCTAGGGTGGTGTGTGTGTCATTGTTTGCGTTTTGCCATTACGTGTGTTGCCACCCGGCAGCTGTTAGCACATTTTATCATCCACTGGAAGGGGCACGGAGCCCTCATCTGGCGCCCCGATGATGCCACACCATTCTTGCATCACGTAAATAACGAAAAAGAAAGTGACTCGGGATGTTTAGCCGCCAAACATGACTTTGCTTTAGTTATTTTTGGACCACATGAATACATGGAGTAAAACTGTGGAACAGTGTAACAATATGAGCCAATTTACAGTACAAAAGTGCCTAAAGTCATGTATCCCGAATTCATCATTTATTGTGATTATTGTTGAATATGCTGTTATCAATTACAATAATTGGAATATTCTGTGCATTTATTTATTCATTATACAATGTTTATCACAGGTTTCCTGTACTTGTTCATTGTTGATTTTATTCAAGAATTAATGTACAGTCGTCCCTCGTTTATCGCTGTTAATTGGTTCCAGACCTGACCGCGATATACAGCATGTGAATTTTTGTGAAGTAGGACCCAATGTTAATAAACACAATATTATTGCAGTTAAAGCATAGACCTGTTTATGACTTTATAAATCCTTTTTTTAAACCATTTTTAGAGTCCTGTAGACATGAAATAACACCCCTATAGTCACCTTTACGCTCCTATTATTCTTTGTTTACAACACATTGCTCAACTGTAGTGTGCAGGCTACGGGATCACTGCAGGGACACATGAGACAGCCGCCGCTTGCAACATAGCATGTTACCGAGCTAACTAGTTAGCCTCCAATGTATTTATTGTAAACTTAAGAAAGGGTTTCGAACGGGGTGGGGAAACAAGACAAAGTAAGAAGCCAAAAAGGTACCATTACCACTTCCTACCTACACACATGCAAAGTTAAATACAGGAAGTGAACAGACTATTAGTATTTGCTGAAACATAGAAAAGTGGTAGGATTAAATACTCCTTTTCGAGCATGTTGAATTGTACAAGTGTAAACTCAACTTTGTTCAGCATGTTCAAGACAAACTGAACCACAGCCACCATTCCAAATAGTCCCAGTGGTGGCGGCATATGTCCAACCCCCCCACCCTTTTCCCCTCTTTCCAACCCTTTTCCCTCCCCATCCTGCAGTGGACTGCACTTGAGCTTGAATGGTCCAAGCAGCTGCCAGGACCCTGCGCCCCAGACCCATGTAGGGACCTAAGAGGGGGGGTGCACACATCTTAATGAGATGCACAGTGTCAATGGCCACTCTCTCTGAAGAGGACGAGAAAAAAAAAAGGCTTCTCTCTCGCTTTTTGGTGCCCCCGTCCTACAGCTCCCTCTCCTGCCCTCCTCCCCAGCTGGCGAGGGTTCTTTGTTACGCGCCAGATGATACCCCAGATGCCCCGAACCGGTCGCCCCCCCACCCGCTTTCAGCTACATTCACCAGCCTCCCCTCGGGTCAGGGGGTCACCACCGGGCACCTCAAATGGGTCTCCGTGGCAACTGGGCGGGTTTAGGGAGAGTGGCAGAGGCTTTTTGTTGTCGCCTGGTTGCCATGGACGGCGGCCAGTGGAGCTCAAGTGTCGTTTGGGGAGAAACATTACCTTTCATCTGCCACAAAATCATTTTAGTCGATGGTGTTTAAACGCATGTAAACACGAGGTGTAGAGGGTAGGATGAGATAAGTGCTTCCTGTTCTGTTCTAATCTTCTCCAGCTTGTTTGGGGGATTGTGTTTGTGGTGAAAAGTAGAATGCCCACTTAGTGCCAACCTTGTATTATTTAGTTATTAATAATATTTTACACTACCACTATTATTACGTATATTATTATTATTATTGTTATTATTATTAACACATGGAGAGCAATGGCCAGTCTGCATTAATGACGGAGGGTGCAGTTCCGCATCAGTCCAGAAGATGGAGTTATTTTCCCCTTCTGTGTTTTATATTTAATACAGATGCGTGATTATGTAATGTGCGAGTAAACCACAGGCCGGGTTAGGGTTAGGCCTTGTTTTAGGGTTAGGGTTAGGATTAGGGGAGGGGTAGGGAGGTCACGAGATGAGACGATACACAAAATTGGGTCTCGGAGAACGAGAGGAGATTTTAACAGTACTTTTAAGAAAAGTACAATGAAAAAACATAAAACATATATGACAATATGTTGCAATTTACTGATTTGATTTTGACTACATTACACTCTTCTGCACTCTGAGTGTATGCTAGCGGCCCGGCCTCCACCCACCGAGACAAAGAGACCGTATGACTAAGAAAAGGGCTCACTTCGTTCATGCCGTTGTTCTATGGAACAAATGCCGAGGTGCTGAAACCAACTCTCTTCCTGCCTCTTTGGAGGCGGGAGGCAAGAAAAACAGGCATGCATGCACATGGCAACATATTGAGGCCAGCAAAATGATTGAGTTCATTTTCATTTATTTTGTGATTTATGAATTTATTTCTTATCATCCCAGACCTAGTGCCCATGAGGGATTTTTTGTCTGTCGCGTTTTAATTGTGACGCGACATCTTGTGACACCCCAAGGCAGGGGTCTAAAGTGCGGACCAGGGGCAAAAATTGGGAAAACAGAGCAAAAAAGCACAATGTAAAGAAAAAAAACGGAAATGTTGAAACTGATAATTAATAACACAAAGCGTTGGCTTTAAATGTATGTAATGTTTGTTTTAGCCTTTTTATAAAATGCAAAAACTATACAAAAATGTCAAAAATATCAAAGTGGCCTCCTTTAATTTTTCTGTGAATTGTGCAGTAACAAAAATAACTTTCGGGTAGGGTTTTGACTAATTTTGTGCAGGGCTTAGAAACCCATATGGGGGGGTGCAAGTGGGAGTCATTGGCAGGGATGGGTGGTCTGGCTGGCCCAAATGTGGGAGTGTAAAAGCTGTGATGCATGTTTAGTGTTGGAATAAACACTATTGACTGTAACGAGTCATATTGTTATTGTGTTGATCATTATAGATGATGGATATTCCACAAACGTATGACAAAGACTCGTGCTTCATAGTTTGCATGTGGCTGTGTGTCACAGCATCTGCTGGTCACGCTGTCCAAACAGATCAAAGGTCACATGATAAGGACAGGGCCAACACAGGGTCCCATTCAATCGATTGCGGGCACCGACACACACAGACAAAGATGAGACAGAGACAGAACTCTTCCTAAGGGCCCTCGTTAGCCCCTTCTCCTTATACCTAAATGGCTGTTCAAAGAGATGCTCTAACTCTGGTGCAGTTTTATTGTAGGAAGGAGACGTATGTGTTGTATGCGGTTGTGTCTTTACCTGAACGGTCTCTGTCATTAAACCCCCACTTTTCCCTTAAGCCATCACAGCATTGAGCACACACATCAGCAATGGTGATGAAGGTTAGGGTATATGTATTGTACAGATTACATACCTATACTGTATCCATCCATCCATCTTCTTCTGCTTATCCAGGTCCGAGTCGCAGGGGAAGCAATCTCTGTAGGGAAGCCCAGACTTTCCAGTCCTCGGCCACCTCGTTCAGTTTCACACACCAAGGTGTTCCCAGGCCAGCTCTGAAACATAATCCCCCCTAGCGTGTTTTATAGGTCTGTTCCAGGGCCTTTTCCTGGCTGGGCATGCCCGGAACACCTCACCAGGGAGGCATCCGGATTAGATGCCCGAGCCACCTCAACTGACTCCTCTCGATGTGAAGGAGTAGTGGCTGTACTCTGAGCCCCTCCCGGATGACTAAGCTCCTCACACTAGCTCTTAGGGGCCTCGCAGGTGAGCGCATGGTGATCGGGCCTTCACCCGTGGGGCCCGGCCGGGCCCAGCCTGAAGGAGCCACACGGGTTCCCCTCCATAGACCCACCACCTGCGGGGGCAACAATAAGAGTCTGGTGCAATGTGCTTTGGGTGGCGGTCGAGGGCGGGTGCCTGGGCGACCTGGTCTTCGGCAGCCAAATCTGGTTCTTGGGACATGGAATGTCACTTCTCTGGTGGGGAAGGAGCCCGAACTTGTGCGAGAGGTTGAGCCATTCCGACTAGATGTAGTCGGGCTGACCTTGACCCACAGTTGGGTTCTGGAACCAAAATCCTCAAGAGGAGCTGGACCTTGTTCTACTCTGGTGCGGGCTTATTAGTAGCCCCCCGTGTGTGTTGGAGTCTACCCCAGTGAACAAGCGGGTCATTTCCCTCTGCCTTTGGGTTGGGGAAATGGTCCTCACCTTCGTTTGCGTGTACGCGCCAGAGTACCCAGCTTTCTTGGAGTCCATCAGAGGGGTGCTGGAGAGAACCCCAGCTGGTAACTCCGGTGTTCCACTGGGAGACGTCAACGCCCATGTGGGCGATGACAGTGTGACCTGAAGGGGCGTGATTGGGAGGAACGACCTCCCGCTCGGAGCATCATCATAATATTGAAAAAATACCATATGCTATCCATTAGGGATGAGTGAGTACACCACTATCTGTATCTGTATCTGTATCTGTATCTGTATCTGTATCTGTATCTGTTCACCCATCTAAATGATCTGTATCCGTATCAGTACTCGGAGTGGGCGGAGCATAAAACTGCAAGGTGGCGTGCTATGTTTATTGTTTATTATTTAGCTCTATGTGTATTGTGTATGTGTGTTTGTGTATGTGTGTGTGAGAACATGAGCAGGAGTCGAGCCAAGCGAGCAGGGTTACTGTCTGTATTGTGTCCGTGTGTGAAAGAGTGAGAGGCATGGCTCCACTCTCTGGCTGCAGCGAGTCTGTCCAGGGAGGGGCAGTCGCTGTGTGTGACCGGCCAATCACAGAGCGTGAAGAGTGAATACATAAGTAGTTACCCAATTATTACGGGTAATGATGAGCTGTAATCGTTTCATGCTCGTACTCTGCAAATATGTATGATCCGTAATGGATACTCGTCTAAAACTAAAGAAGAATATTACAAAATATATATATATACACAGTATACTCTCTTTATATTGAACTGTATTGGAAAAAAGGAAAAACAACTCCATCTGCTGGACTGGGGTGTAACTGGTGTAACTGTACTGCAATTTCCTTCTTGTAATGTAGCGTAACCCCCTAAGCATGCACTGATACCATTAATACAAGTCATGATAATAATAGTTAGTCATTATTATATCATATAATTAGAATTACAAATAATTATTAATCATTGTCATGACACACAACATGAATAACACTATTATTAGGTCAAAAATAAAAAGCTTGCACGCAATTCTACCTTGATATGATGTCCCGTTAACTTTTTATTCCACTGGTCAACTTTCAGTTGGAAACTAGTGTAATGTTTATTCCTTCAGTAAACAACACTGTTATCATTTGTTCCCTTTTCCTTATCAAAATCAGCTGTACATTGTGAGGAATATTTAAGAAGAGCATGACCCCTAGATGCACGCACACACACATATATAGATAAATAAACGCTGCTACTGGGGATATGGCAGCGATCACTGTTTGTGATTAGCTGCAGCGTGTCATCAATGGGCCTGACTGTTTGCATGCAGCCTTTGAACAAATGGCCTTTTCTCCTCCGTACAGTGTCTGTCTGCAGCTTCGAGGGCTGCACAGATTAACAGTCAGGAGAGTTCATTATGGCACCGAGCATCATGCATGAACATGTCACAAGACAGTTGCACACAAGTGATGATGTCCACATTCGCACAGCGCGGTAAACATGTTTACTCGAGCTGTGCTCGTCTATGCTGTTGCCTTTTAAAGCCGTTTGAGCATCACTGTATTCTTTTTATGTTCTCTTTTGTGCATTGCGAATGTAAGATAGCGCTACAAACATCACGTCTACATCTGCACGAGGCTGACAACTGAATGGAAACTTGGATTCTACGTTTGAATGATGCTTTTCTTCTGATATTGTGTCTTACTTGCCTCTCCTTCCCTTACTTAAATTTGTTTGAAAGTGTTGGATTTTATGCAGTGAAGCACTTTGTAACTTTTGAAGCGTAAAATAGAAATGAATACATTTAAATCATTACAATACAAATAAAAACGTAAACTGAATTGAATTGTATTGTATTTAATTGTATTTTTGATCCAAATTTGAATCTTGATTTTAAATGAAATTTGATTTTATTTTCCTGAGATTATAATAGCATTATGATGAGTTCTGCTTTGATCAACAAAGTTGTAAAATAATTCTTTACGTCCTAATAATAAAATTATTATGATAAATCAGGATTTGACCAGGGCTGCACGGTGGTCTAGTGGTTAGCACGTTGGCCAATACAGGAACAGCCTGGAGATCGGGAAGACCTGGTTTCGATTCTCCCCTGGGCATTTCTGTGTGGAGTTTGCATGTTCTCCCCGTGTGCGCGTGGGTTTTCTCCGGGCACTCCGGCTTTCTCCCACATTCCAAAAACATGCAGGTGAGGTTAATTGGCGACTCTAAATTGTCCATAGGTATGAATGTGAGTGTGAATGGTTGTTTGTCTATATGTGCCCTGCCATTGGCTGGCCACCAGTCCAGGGTGTACCCCGTCTGTCGCCCGAAGTCAGCTGGGATAGGCTCCAGCATGCCCCCGCGACCCTAATGAGGATGAAGCGGTATAGAAAATGGATGGAAGAAAATGGATGTCAATGGAAACAATGGAAACAAGCAAATGAGGATGTGGAGGGGCGATGCAAGGACACATTTGATGTGTACAAATTCGACTGGTACAAATGATGATGATTGGCCAAAATGTGCAGGGAACAAATTTGGTGCCTTACGCTGTAAAGCCTAATTATGACAATAATTTCAAATATCAACTAACATTATTCTTTAAAATGATTAACAATGAACAGATATTTTAAAGTAATATATTATACAACAAGAGAAGAAACTATAAAGAAAATGCAAAAAAGCTATATTTATGTGGTGAATCGAAAAGAAAAAAATAAAAATAATGACTTGGCCCCCCCCACCCCACCCCCACCCCCCAAAACAAAAAAAAAGTGTAATATCACTCTGAAAATTGTAAAGATGTAAAAAAAAAAAAAAAACATTTACGTTTTTTCTATTTCTATGTATTTCATTTTTTTTCCTGATTTCCTCACTTCTTTTTCCTAGAAGAGAGAGAAAAGAAAAAAAAAAGAAGAAAAAAAAAAGAAAATGGATGGAAGGATTTGAGCAAAAAAATGATATTTTTAAAATTCTTATTATTAAACATACATTGTACTAAATCATGTTGTACTACTACTGTTAATAATAATAATTACTAAATCATGTTGTACTACTACTGTTAATAATAATAATTTGCACTTCGGCATCAGTGTTTACTGTTTTGTCACAAAGTAATGATAGAGGGAGACATAATTATGAGCCTAAGTACGGTAGTTACAAGTTATACATGGGAGCGGTATTGAAGTGTGTGAGGCTGCAGGAATAAGATACAATGACGCTCAGCGATCTGGTTTCAACCAGAAGACATCAAGGTGGACATTTGTATGCAATGAAATATTCATCAAACGTGACACTGTCGTCAGTCGAGCATCAGCACTTTTTTTTTTTTCATCATTTCTCAAGCGAACTCATGACCACTGCCCATGACACCGCGGTGTCACATCTCATCTTGCTATATAGCTATGCTTTCTCATTGGCTGCTATGTTCTTATTAATCAGACAAATATCAAATAATCCACCTCAAAAGGGAGAAAGCCACAGCAAAACTTCATAGCGTATCAGCGGTATGGCCTGGGTTTTTTTAATGTGTTATACAGAGTATGTGTTTTGCTGCCACCTAGTGGATATGATTGAAATAACAACAAAGATGTAATGTGAAAGGAAGGGATGAAATGTTCTGGATTATTATATAAAAATGGATCACGTGGAAAAAAAATCATTGTCCCGTCATTGTGAGTTTGTAATGTAAATAGCATTTATAATAATACATATCACGTGGTTAAGATTTGTAAAATAGCCCTCATCCTTGGGAAGATATTGCATACTTTTGGGTTTTGTTGTTGGAAAAAAAGCAGGGGCGCAAAAACAGAAAAATAAATATTTTAAAATCCGTGACAGTATATCAATGGTTAGATCAGAAATTAGACTTGATGCGGTCAAAGTGAAAAAACTTTTCATTACACAGGGACAGTTTTGGACATGTCAAACAGGAAAAACTGATGCAAAAGGGCTTTTTTATAAATGAATATATCTTTATTTGATTTCACATCTTTTGCATTGTGATTCATAAATATATAGAAAAAGAGACAGAAAACGAGCTGTGGTTATAAATGTACAAAGATAGGCAGACTCGTTACAATCAGTGACATTCCAATGAAGAACCATGTGAACAGAGAGGGTACTGCAAGTTTGACCAAAAAAAAACAACAACAAAAAAACCCAAAAAACGAAATCACCAAAAAGCTAGTGGAGAACGTCATGCAACAACATTCAATTGTCACCTTCATCCAAACAAGACAAAATTAAAGTGTGTTAACGTACCTCCCTCCCATTTGGCAATGACAAATACATAAAACAACAATTTAGTGCATCACCGCCATGGCAACTGTGACCAACGTCAATACAAGCAAGTCCACAGTGTTAAAAAGAAAGAATCGGTCCGTTAAAAGCAAGCACGGTAGAACGATCAAGTACGACACGCCAGAATAGGCCACATTGGTCTGCTACTTAAGTATCTCAGTACATTTATACTCTGAAAGAATCAACAGATGTTACAAATCATGTCAAATGGCCACCGAGTATTAAGCGAGCGTGCAAACTAACATCAGATTTAAGTGCACACAAGTCAAGATGCCAGCGTCAATACCAACAATAAATTACATTGAAAAAAATCGTGACTCAAATCAGAAATACGTCAAACAATTCACTGTAAGAACAATCTGCAATTAATGTTGAACATAAAAGGCACGTATACAGATACTTACACATGCCATCTATCGGTCGGTACACATGCTCAGGCACTAACGTTTAGTAGGGGATCTGGTTTTGGTAATACTGGATCATGTCGTAGGTTCGACTCCTGTAAAAAGACAGACAATTAGACATGGATTTGGAAGCAGAGTATTGCTATTGTGCTGAGTTGTGTGTTTGGTAGCAACCTGCTGCTGAGGAAGCAGTTCTGAATGACCTTGATGATGAAGGAAGCTGCCTCTTTCTCACTCAAACCCGGGTTGAAACGTTGCCTAAAAGAACAGGACATGGAACACCGAGTAAAGCAGGCGTGTCCACAGTGCTTCCTGGGGGCCATTTGCGGCCCGCAGCACATTCTAAAAAATAGAATTTACAAGAAAACCAAACCAAAGTTGAAAAATCACCAGCAATTTTACAAGAATAAAATCAAAATATTAGGAGAAAAAAGGTGTACTCTAACTAGAAAAAGTCTTCATTTTACAAGAATAACATCGTAATATCAGGAGGAAAAACAACATCAACCTTTTTCAAAAGTCGGAATATTATGAGAAACAAACAAAAAAAGTTGCAATTGTTGGAAAATTAGGTCGGGGAAAAAGAATATTATGGGAATTAGTCATAATTACAAGAAGAAAATTGAAAAAAAAACCCAAAAAAACCCAGCAGGAATGGAAAAAACAGTCGCAAAGTCAAAATATAAGGAAAAAAGTTATACTGCAGCGACAAAAAAGTCACAATTTTACAAGAATGAAATCACATTATCAAGAAAAATACAATTGATTTATTAGCATAGAGTTGAAATGCTTGTCAACTGTGCATATTACAACTGAAAGTATTTTATCGGCACTCTTCATTTTTAAACTTTTTTTTTGTTTTATAGAATAATTTATGAAACTTTATGTAATGATTTCAGATTTTAGAATGATTTTATGCTTTTATGGAATGATTTTATGAAGTGATTTTTACCCTTCTTTTCTGTAAAGCACTTTGAATGACCTTGTGTAGGAATTGTGCTCTATAAATAAACTTGCCTTGCCTAAAGAAAAAGTGCAATTGTTTTTTAAATCATAATATTATGAGAACCAAACAAAACCAAATCAAGTTGTAATTTGGGGGGAAAAGTCATAATATGGGTATAAGGTCAATATATTATGGGAATAAAGCCATAACATTTCGAGAAGAACATTTGCACAAAAAAAATAGAAATATTTGGAAAATTAAAAAAAAAAACAAAACAAAAAACCAGCAAAAATGGGGTAAAAAAAAAAGTTCACAAAAAAAAAAGAATATCACAAGGCTTAGATGCAGTTTTTTTCTTGAA
Organism: Dunckerocampus dactyliophorus; assembly: GCF_027744805.1. Taxonomy (NCBI): domain Eukaryota; kingdom Metazoa; phylum Chordata; class Actinopteri; order Syngnathiformes; family Syngnathidae; genus Dunckerocampus; species Dunckerocampus dactyliophorus. The sequence goes on along the minus strand of NC_072822.1, from coordinate 9,400,093 downwards.
ATATATATAACATCATAGCATATTCATCAACAATCAATTGACCAAATTCCGACCAATCAATTAGTATCTAAAGTACAACACACTCCAGCCACTTGCACGCTTACTTGAGCAACTTGATGGTTTGTCCTCGGAAACAAGGCAGGCCGGTGTCCAACATGAGGTTCACCAAAGAGACCACGCCGTCCATGTAGGGTCTAATTTACCACAAACACATGAGTCTTATTTAGTCGGCCACGTTAGCATGACTTTTAGAGCACTACTCACCTGACTGCCAGGTAACCCCTGACACACATCTCCATGAACCACTTGAAGGGTGTGGCCTCCATCTTGCCACCCATGATCATCACCATTTCGTCCGTCAGCTTGATGTCCGGCTCCCAGCCCAGGTTGCCACCGGGAGAGCTTTCAAACATGAAGCCGAAGTCTGGGAATCAAACGGGACAAGACGCTGGTTTGTATACGGTCTGTCATGAGGCAGTCATACACCTGCTCACATATACACACAGCGGTGCTTTTGCATTAGGGGCAGGTAGGGCAGTGACCCACCAGGTGCAGGAGACTCATTTGAATTCAAATTCAATTTCAGTGAGCAATCAGATCAGACCCCCCAACCCCCATGAAAGACATTTTTCTTCACACCAATGTGGATGAGGTGTCCCTGGCTGTCCAGCATGATGTTGCCGTTGTGTCTGTCTTTAATCTGCAGCACGAAGAGCAGCAGGCTGTATGCCGCCATGCTGCGAATGAAGTTGTAGCGCGCCTACGAGGAAGACATGGAAGCCAGTCACATCCACACAAGCAGGAACATTGCTGCACATCTGCAACAAACTGCCATGCTTACCTTCTGGAATGCAAGTGTGGATTCATCTCCGTACTGGTTGCGGAAATAATCATACATGCCGAAGTCCGTCTGGCGGCCAAGCTGATCCCGAGACTTGCAGTCGGGGATGCACTCGATCACGCCGCACTGTGGTCGAACATAAGAGATGCCACATCCTCAGCTTTGTGATGCCATACAAACGCTTTTAAAGTGAGAGGTCTTACTCCTGGAGCGGTGGCCACCACCCTGTAAGGGAACACGTAGAGGTCCAAGCCCACCAGCTGGAAGATGTTCTTAAACAGGCTGATGATCTGAAGAGCCAGCATGTCCTAAACACGCAGTAAGTCAAATATAGCCTCGTTTACACTTGCACACATTTTGTCGCTGCGGTGGTACACTATTTTGAAGGGCCAATGAATAAATTGGTCGTAAACTGTTGTGAGGTGTGTGTAAACTGTGTGGGGCTGCGTGCCAGTCAGCAAAGACAATGCATGCATTTCCGTGAACTGGTCGTCAACACAACGTGAACGCACCGCAACCTATGCCTAAACAATGTGGGAGGTGCATAATCAAAGACTTTCATTCAGATGAAGGGGTTAACTTTTCCACCACCTCTTGTAGCAATTCGGAGGGGAATTCTCAAGCAATTTCTGTAGCTTCTTGGATCTTCCTTATTATTTTCTGTTAATAAGTGATCATAATGCCCAAAGCAACGTCTTCTAGTCAGCAATTCCCTCTCCCACACTGTCCGTGCTTCTTTTTTCTAGTTTATGCCTCCTTCCTACTCTTTGCAAATTCTCTTTCTGGAGCTGCAAGATAATCTCGACTTACAGTACCTCTCTTTTCTACAATGAGAGCTTCTTCTCTGGAGTTCAACATCTTGTAGGTCCCATGCAAACTGAGGAATTCATTAAGCTAGGGGTGATACCTGCTGTTGTGTGGCATCACGCGGGTCGCAATGGACGACGAATGCTTCACGGATGCGGGAAGCGGTGGTGACAGTGCAGACCCATGTGGGAACAATGCGCATCACGCACACTATTGTCATGCACTACACGTAAACAGTGCGGGAGAGTGGTCATTTCATGCCAATGCGCACCATTTTCGGTCACGAGTTGTGTGCCAAGTGCGTAATTTATGCGTAAACAGAATGCAAACTGTGCGAAAGCTAGTCTCCACGCTTTCCAGGCGTGCCATAAATAAATAAATAACTAAATAAAACACATTGCCATGGCAAATGCAGAGGCAAAATGTGTACAAGTGTTAAACACTGCTTAAGTCGTGAAGCCATCATGAGATGAATGGTGGGAAATGTTCCAGTAATGTCAGAGAAACGTGAGTACTTGTCTGCAATCGTCGCCCACTTTAAAGATGGCCGCCTGCCAGCAGATTTTCTTGACCTCCTCTTGACTTTTCTCTTCATCCACAGAGTTGGAGCAAGATCGCAGACCTGAGGGAGAGAAGACCAGTGTCCATATTTCAGGTCAAATTGAAGCACTTCAAAGATGCATTCTCAAGCTCTTGCAGCACTTTAAAGCTGTGCTAAGTAATTATTATTATCATGGTGTTATTATACTATAGAGCAGGGTTTGTTAGTGTGTGGGTGGGCTCTAGAAGACTTCAGGAAAGGCACAGCAGCTTCAGAAATATAAAGCTAAGCTATTTTCACTTATATGAAATGTTGGATAGAATTCATTGATTTTAGTTCCGACAGTGTGTGAGTAAACAGAGTCTGGGATCAGCAGAAAATTCCACAAAATACGTTTTAGAAAATTCTTTTTTCTGGGAGTAGGTGAGGCCCCAGTTTTATTATATTCTCTTGAGGGGAGGCCTACTGTGCCACACTTTCAAAAACTACCTGCTACAATCAAAGCTAAAACAATAGCTGTGCACAAAGTAGATCCTAAAGAGTCATCCTTAGGTACCTTCTTTTTCCAGCTCGCTGACTCCACATCTCTTTACTTTGAATTTGGCCAGGTAAGGAGCTTTGGCAGCGCTAAAAACATGTTTTAATAATGTTCTGTGTTACTTTCCTCAGGAATCAAAGTAGTGACTGTCACACAGTGCATACACAAGCCCTACCTTTGCATTGGGGTCCCTGATTTGTAGTCTATATCTATGACAATGGCCTCCGGGTTACTGGGTAGATAGCAGCCAGGCTGGACTTTGATTTGGGACAGGGCTTCCAAGCAGGCCTTTTTCCGCTCCTCCCCTTTGGGGAAAGGTCTGATGGAGACAAACAGAACAAGTGACGTGCGCATGCATGCATGCATGGGTATCTCACGGAATGACTCGACACTCTAGGTGACAGCTACCCTCTGTTGGGGAGGAAGATTCATCCCTGGATAGTTGCCATTGCCGTCCTAATGAGGACTGAGGGGAGTATTATCATCCCCAAATGGGATGTGTCAAGAGGAAATAACAATAAGCTTAACTGAGTAGTTTCCAGACCAATGCGTAATCAGAGCGACTTAAGAGCAAACACAACATTTCAGAAATGATCAACCAAAGCCTTTCAGGAGTGGAGCTCAGGTAGCTCAAGGCGGGAGACGAGCAAAACATTGGAACACACGGGAAATCAAGGTGTTGTAAACAAAGCAATCATTATTAGAATGGGGTTGGTTGGCTGTTTACCTTTTTATCCAGTAGTTTAAAAATCACTTCAAACAACCACAATAACGTCATTCAGTGGCACAGCTTTAAGCCTTCAAATGGTGCTTTTTTTTGGGGTTTTGCTTTGTTTGCTCTTCTAGTTTAGCAGCAGATTAATATTTGTCTAAATGTTGATCTAAAGGGAAAATAATGAAAAGAATACATTTAAAAATAAAAGTGTGCATATCTTGTGGTAGAACAAAATGCAGTCTGAAAGAAAAGTATGCATTACAGGGGAACTTAGCTTCGTACGGCCAAACCCCTTTCCATGAAATGACTTCATAATAGCTTACTTGTTGCTGTTGCTAGCATGTCTCTTAGTTTTCACTCTTACAGTAGTTCTTAATAATGAATAATTTGTTTTAATGCCATTATTACTTTACACAGCAGCATTTTCTTTTTTTTCTTGTTTAAAGCAACATTTTCACATATTTTGTCCTCTGTTTTTTCTATATGTTAGCTTGGCTATATTGTCAATCACACCGCTACTTCAATATACCTCAGAGTTGAAAACAATGACATTACTCTGATGTGTGGTATCAGTGATGCTATGACTTACACAAATACTCTACTTAAAATATAGCAGATATATTAGGTGAACAGTAATACCACGTTTATTGCGGCTAATTGGTTCCAGATCCGACTGCGATAAGTGAATTTCTGCCAAGTAGGATTGAATATTAAAAAACGGAATATCTTCATAGATAGAGCATAAAAAACCTGTTTAAGACATCCTAAATACAATTTGCACCCTTATTAGAGCCCTGTAGACATTATAGCAGATGTAATCAGACAAAACAAGCCATTTAAGACATAAATAAGACTCGTGCTCGTGTGTGTTTCAATAAAAGTCTTCCGAAAGTGTGGACAGGAAGTGACGTCCGGGATTCAGAGTTGCGTTTTAGCTGGAGTCCGGCAAAAACAGTACTCCGTGTTATTACTATGATGATGACTATTGTTATGATGTTATTATTGTGCGTGTTATTATCAAATAATAGAAGTCTGTTGTTGGTATAGACTGTTCATACTTGATTGTGGCAGACACATTGGTGATCTCGTTGAAGAACTCGAACTCTCGCTGGTAGAAGTCCTTGGCTGGTCCAGACAAGGAGCTGGTGATCTCCTCCACCATCTGCTCCAACAACTCGCCAATGTCGGCTGCAGAGGAAACAAAGAAAGAGATTTTTTTTTTCTTCATGCTTATGTGCATAAGTTGCATGTGTTAGAAAAATCTATCTCACGGTCTTTCTGGTGGGCCTCCTCATCCAGGTAGATGTTGGTCTTCATGTTCCAGATGAACTGGTGGGCGAGTAGCTGTGACTTTTGAGCGGCCCACAGGATGTACTCCCTCACGTAACCCATCTGGACAGATGTTCAAGTGAAAAGCAGATAATCTACATATACTGCCCACCCATGACTAAAATGTTAAGACCAGTTGAAAAATTTCAAGAATTTACATTTTGCACTGTTGGATCTTAAGGAGGTTGTAATTAGATCTTCAAAATGCAAAAAGAAGAAATGGGAGTGAGACAAACATTTTTGGAGTAAACAAGCATTAAAGTGAAATAGGCTGTTCATTAGCTGAGCAAAAGGTTAAGACTACAGCCTAAATGGAAGCCAAAAAACGTCTTCAAAGGCCTCGTCTCCTTCCACGCCACAAAATGGCCCGTTTGGAATTTGCACAAGAGCACATTTTAATCTCTGATGAGAAAAATGTAACCTTGACAGTCCTTATGGGTTCCAATGTTACTGGAATGACAAAGAGATCGCACCTGAGATGATTTCCATGCGGCAAAGTGGAGGCGGCACCATCATGATCTGGGGTGCTTTTTCCTTCAATGGAACCAGGTTGTGCAGGGGTGTCAAACAGAAGTTGGCTATGTGGAGAGGGGGCATCCCTAATGGCTCATGAAGGCCCTTGTCTGTGTGGTAATGACTGGGTTTTTCAACAGGACAATGCTGCAGTTCATAATGCCCGCCTGACAAAGGACTCACTCTTTTGGACCATCCTGGGTGTTCCCCTGATCTAAATCCAACTGAGAACATTTGGGGATGGATGGCAAGGGAAATGTCCAAAAATGGACATCAGTTCCAGACAGTGGATGCCCTCCGTAGAAGCCATCTTCACCACCTGGAGTAACATTCCCACTGGCATCGAGCATGCTCAAACCAGTTTTTGAGGTGATTAACAAGAATGGTGCAACTACTCATTACGCAGTCCTTTTAGAAAATGTCATTTCTATTTTAGTGGTGTTTTGTTTTTTTTTGAGCTATGGTCTTAAACTTTTGATCAGCTGATGAACAGCCTATTTCAGTGTAATGCATGTTTGTAATAAATTGCTTACTCAAAACATTATTTGTCTCACTCCCATTTCTTCTTTTTGCATTTTGAAGTTCTACTTAGAACCGCCTTAAGAGCCAAGGGTTCAAAATGTAAATTCTTGCAATTTTTCAACTGGTCTTAAAATTTTGATCTGGTGTGTATGTATTATCAGGGGTGCCGCCAAGAATTTTGGGCCCCGTGAAAAAAAAAGTGTTCCCCCATACAGCCCCCTGCGTATTACAGTATATATACTTATAGATGGCAAACGTTGTAAAATCACCTTGTCATAACGAAGTGCTTGGACAATCTGAGGAATGTAAAACAAGATGGCGTCCTACCAAGAGTAAAATATAAAGTATGTTAGAAATTATAACCATCCACTATAAAAATACAAAGACAACAGGTGAAGTGTGGGCGTACGGGAGGAAAAGAGCGGAGCACTTTGACCCCGTACTGTGCTGTGAGGGGGTGAGGGGGGTACATGGAGGAGAAGTAGGACAGTCCAGTTGGTGGATCTGCAGGCGCCCAACATAGGATGTGACTCAGCTCGGGAGAGTCTGCGTCGATCGTGTGCCATGTCACCAGGAACTGAAGAGAAGATGACGTGTTAAATGTTTTACATTAAACACAAACACAAATGTGACCAAGTCGTTAAATAACATGATTGGAGTAAACGACTACTGTACAGGATGTCAAGAAAGATCATCCACTGAATGGATGAGGGCCATCAGGGAGATGTTATGTGCTCAGGTTTGTCATTACACAGGTGAGAGGCTCATTACGACATAAGTTAAGTGGATGGACTCTGGAGGGAGTGCAGCATCAACTCATTAACAGCATCTATTCCAAAAGGGACAAACTGGGCCACAACGAAGCATTTACACCAAACAAACAGTCTCCTGAGTAATGGACAGAATGGAAATTGTGAGCCAGCAGACCCTCTTTCCGGATGAATGTTCTTCCTGATTAATGGACCCAAATTATTGTAGAAAGTCTTCGAAAGGATCTCACCTTAACTGCCTCAGGAATGTCACACACAGCAGCTGGATCCAGACGCACCAGCCGAGTCACCTCAGACACGATCGCTTCAGTGTGTTTAAACCTGAGAACCAGATCATAAAATAAACATTATGTCAGACAGATCTCCATGTATGTGTACCTGCAAAAATGTATGCTACAATATGCATGCCAGTAGTAATTGAGGTAAATACTCAATTCCCTCCACTGTGTGAATCAGGCGTGGGCTGGTTACCGGTTTGAAGGTATACCACGGTATGAAAAAGTCACAGTTTCAAAACCACTGAATTTTTTCTTCATACCGTCCTGCAGTACGAGAGAAAGTGGAGGTCCAGCGCAGCCACTACGTGGAAACACTTGGTCACGTCTTGTGTTGTTATTCCTCGCAGTTGGCACTGGGCTTCGGTGTACTGAAACCACGGGCATGGGCTTTGTTGCCAAGTCAGGCAACTTAACCGACGAGGGTCTAGCGCCACGTTAGCTTCCTCGTTAGGATCAAGCAGCGCCAGTGTTACGAGAAGTGTGCCCTCGTAAAGTTCTGCATCCCGTGGTGTGTGGGTTTAGTGTGTATTCCACCTGGCTTTGCAGTTATTGAACTAATGTGTATATAAGTACATTTTCGACCTGTTAACGTGAATATCATAACTTAAGCCGTAAATGTCATCATTTAATCGCTTGTAGTGTAAACACGTACAGTATAGACACTACACATTGCAGCTTAAAACATATAGTGAATGACAAAATACATAACCATAGCATTATTTAGTCGAAACATTGTACTCACATGAAAGACTCCTTCAAAAGGGATGCACATTTACAACATTTACTCCCATTACAACCTTTCTTTGTTCTACGCATGCGTGTGATAACACTAGCTGGCAGAATTTGACGAAGGCACACATGTCGTCGTTACACCGGCACGACCGCACTGTTTTCGTCATTGTCGGTCGACATATTACTCATGTTGAGGGTCACCAAATGTGGAGATGTGATTCAGAACGTGACAGGAGTCAAGGAGCAGTGGTATAAACCGCTCATCCCCCACTGAACAACAAGCAACAACCACTTAGCAACAGTTGCTAACAACAATCACATGACCCGGAAACAGAAGTGAAACTTGGGGACACAAGCACATTTTACTTATTTATTTAGAAATAATTCAGTTATTTTTTTTAATTTACCGATATACTTACGTACATAAATATGTTCCACTTCCATCATGTTGTGTTATATTGTTTAAAAATGATAAAACATAATAAAAAGTTTTTTTCTCTCTTCTTTTCAAAAAAGATATTTCAAAATAACACATTTTAGAGCTGTAATTAGAATACAGTGAAACCATGATATTTTTGCCCAAGGTTATCATACCGTCAGAATCTGATACCGGCCCATGGCTAGCGTGAATCATGGATCAGTTTTGTCTCTGTCTCATAGTGCTTTCTATGACTAATACTAATGCATGCATCACCTCAGAATCTTATCTCAATGGCAGGGTTGCATTGCAAAGGCTTGGCCTACCTAGCGGGCAGCTGCAGCGCCAGGTAAGGAGCAATGCTCCACGCCAGGTTGACGTTGTCCTTCCACTGTTTTTCCGTCAAGCTGATGTATTTGGACCTCCAGTTGGCAATGCTGGTCTCCACTGACAGTTCTGTGGCAATAGCCAGTTCTTGAGTTGACAAGGGGTTGTACCAGATGGTCAGGCGCTCGATCTCGCTGGCCTACAATACCGGAAAGTGACATTGGCACTGAGCTATAAGTAGATAATGAGTTACTTGTGAATGTAGTCACGCCTGATAAAACATTACCAGTAAAGCCAGTAAAAGGGTCCGACGTTTCATGTAGTACTTATGCAGTTGAATGCCTCGGTTGCTTTTTTTGGAGAGTCCTTAAACAAGACAGGAGAAAAATATCAGCAATGTATTTAAATAAAGCTCAGAGTGTGTGTTTTTTACCTGATTTCTTGGATATGGTAGACATCCCAGAGGACAGAGGGTAGGTGTTAATCCATCCCTGAGCCACCTGCTGCCTCTGACCCATGGCTGCATCCAGGTTACTGCGGCTGTCTGTCACTGCCATCACAGACAGGCTGTTCACAGACATGTCTTGTGGATCTAAAAACCATCGAAATACATTGGTCTGCATTTAGTGTGTCAAGTCTTCAACCACCGACATCTGAAAGTCCACCTACCTGCCACAACATTAAGTACACTTGCGCAATATAATTAATCAGATTCAAGAGCCGTATCCAAAAAGAAAGTTTGTGGAACTGCACCTAATGCTGTGATGTGTTAGTGCATATTTAAAAAAGGTTAATGCTGAACCTGGGGGAACCAGCTGGGTGGCAGCAAGATACTTCTTGTCTGACTGCAAGCTGGCGTAGAACTTGATCATTATGCTGATGTCCTCTCTCAGCCTCTTGTCGGTCTGCGTGGGAAATTTTGGATTGACGCTACATGAGAAAGAGAAAAGGATGAGTTTTCCTTTTTGTTTCCTATACTGTAACTCTCATTCTTTCTACCTGAAGTAGTCAAAAGCTGTGGAATAGATCTTCTCTCGAAGTACATTTTTGATGGTGGTGTTTGTCACCACGTCGGCATGAAGAAGAGTTAAACCCAGAGTGAGCAGTCTGTAATGATACAATAGGGATACAATAGTGGTCTTATTTGTGTTTAGGCTTCTCTCACAGTTGATGATGGTAGTCAGGCAGCGCACCTAAATCTTGGTCCAATGGCAGCGACATGTGTGTTCAAGTTGTTTTTAGCTCCTCCAACACTCAGAGACAGTGACCTCTGTAGGATGGTTGTGAAAATCTCCACCTGGTCTGAGCTGCTGTACTTGGCTATCTCGAACCTCTGCACTAGAAACTATAGAGAAGATAAGACAGGCATACAGAGACAATAAAAACTGTTAAAAGAAAACAATAATAAGAATAATGGATATGTTATTACTGTTTAAGGGCATGTGACAGCTATACAACTCAGTGGATTAGGCTTCAAAATTGTTGAGTTGATCATGAGGAAGTACAGTCATCCCTTGTTTATCACAGTAAACCGGTTAAAGACCCAAATGCGAAGAGAATTTCCACAAAATAGGTTTCAGTATTAATAAATGAAATATTTTCGAAATAACATCCCTATAGTCACCTTTATTAGTTCCCTGTTGTTGTAGTATGTGAAATGTAATGTGGGTCGATTACACATGGCATTAAAAAAAAAGATCGCCATCAGTCTATCATCCACCCTCACTATGATGTTTGTCACTTCATTGATACATTCATGCCAATCTGACATGCATCTGCCATACATAGACATACACTCCAACAGTACTGCTAGCTTTGTTTACATCACATTGCGCAACGCTTGTGCACAGGCCAGAGACGGCCACCGCTTTAAACATAGCAATACTGTATACCGAGCTAAGTAGTTAACCTCCAATTTATTTATTGTAAAGATAAGAATGGGTTTGACACTGAGTGAGGAAGAAGGACTTCAGCAGGCAAAAATGTATCACTTCCACACGAAATAATAGGCCATAGTGAACCTAGAAGCAGCAACAATCTATTAATTAATTTTTGAAAAACCGCGATATTCGGGGACGACTGTACACAATATGAATGCATTTGAACATAGCTTAAGTATAGAGAAGCACTGACCTCTATCCACAGAAAGTGAGGGATGACATCAGGGGCACAGGGTGCAGGCTGGCTCTCCTCTGACACAGCCAAAGGGCCCGCCTCCTCCTTGGTGACGGAGAACAAACCCATCTTCAGCTCCACCGTCATCTGCCAAGCGCCTGCCATTTCACGCATGAACTGGACAAACAGGAAGTACTAAAAGTTTGATTCACGCTCTATGAAAGTCTCAAAAGCTAATATATCCATGTAGAGTAATACCCACTGGCACTTCAACACCATTGTGTGCAGCCAGAAGCCACTCCCAGCACGCAATAGCTGTTTCCATGCAGTGTTCTGTAAACATCTTCAGGGGCGACCAACACAGATGGTGCAGCAGCTGAGGGTTACACTCTGAAAAGAGACGTGTGTTAAACAAAGCCAAATTTAAAAAGTTTTACAGCACCAATTTCTTCTGAAAAGACTCACTTCTGGTGATTATAAGCAAGGCAGCCATCTTGAACATGGCCTGGGTGAAGGCCTCTGGATCTTGGCTGTCCAGAGCACTCGTCATCTGCTCGATCATCAACTTGTTCAGGTCTGACTGACTGTGTGTCGCTTCAGAAAACTGGATCATACCGGCCACCTGATAGACAGGTATTATAGATATCATTTTAATATATTTTCTCAAGGGACCATTTTATAGAAATGAAAGTAGTCACTGTCGAATTTATATATCCGCCACAGAACTGCCGCTCCCTATTGCAGGCAGCTCTCATGCCGCCCCAGACCATGACACTACTACCACCACCTTGCTTGACTGTAGGCCAAACACAATTATCTTGCTACTCATTTTGTTGCCAGCTATTTAGACAATAATGGCTGTGTGTTGACTCATTTTCAGCAGATAGTAAATCAATACTGCAATACAAGCTGTACATTGACTACTCCAAAGTATATTCAACTTTACTTTCTATAGTATTGACCCTTAAGAAGATACAGTATACTGTCATAAAAATGTTTGTGGAAATGTGAGGGGTGTACTCTTTTTGCACACACTCTTTACAAAAATGTGTACCTCTCCAGTGTAGCGGTTGCGCAGGTTGAGTGATGCCATGAAGTTGGAGTAATCTTTTTTCACGCATGCTGGTCTCTCTGTCAGCTGGGTGGTCTGGAGAGAAAAACCCAATGTCATTTGGGGCTCAGCATGCAACATATGTGCCGGTGCCCTCCTCCTTTGTATTCACTGTTCTGACCAACCTGTGGGAAAGCAGCCTACAGTTGGCCACGGGGCAGAGGAGGTCACAAGCATAGCCAGTTAGCAACCATCCAGCCAAAACAACCCACCAGTCCATTGCAGGCAAGTAATCAGGTAGCCAGCCAAATCCGTAAAGCACCCGACCAACCAGGCAGGTAGTTCGATGAGGTTTAATGGAGACAAATAAAACAAATGAAGCAAATGAAAGACACGGAGCAGCAGAAAGCAAGCTGACAAACACATATAGAACACACACCACACGTGGAAACAGCACAACACTAGTGTAAACACGCACTGTTAAATAAGTAGGGGTAGGAATCATGTCACCACATATTATCACTAGATAACAGAGCAAATCAATATGTTCCACCCCTCCAAGTAAGTTAGCACACATGGACGTAAGATGCTGTAAACAAGGGTGAGGCATACAACCCAATAAAGCACATTAACGTGCACAAAATATAGATGCAAGGCATTGATGCAGCTCACAAATGTTCTATGCAAGCAGCTAAATGACATGTTTGCTGCAACGTTAAAAAGCCATGTAGGTGGAATCATTCTTATAAACTTAGACGCTTTATGGAAAGCTGGATTTGATGCATCGCTTCACATATTTACAATTCACTTAAGATGTCTGTTGAAGATAACCGAATGCTGCTTGGATGCAATACTGAACGTGGCGATCACAGAGGGCCATGGGCTCTGTGTGTGTTTGCGTGTGTCTGACTCACGCCCAGCGTGGTACTCTGCCTGTTGTAGCCTGCAAAGTGCAGAATGCTCTCTGTGGCCATGGCCAGGCCCGTGTGTTGGGACAGACCTGACACCCAGTTCTGATGCTTGTTCAAGTACTCCTGCACACAACGACACACACAGGAGAGGTTATTGACAAGATGGTAATGTTTGAATCATAAGGTCAGTTCATGGAAACGGATTATCATTTACAGTGGTTTTACTTTCAAAGGATTATTTTTACATCTTGAATTGAGTCTTCCTGAAGGCGAAAAAACTGACCTGTAGGTGGGACTTTGTGACTGAAGGAGCCCATTTCATTGCTTCCTTCAGGATCTCACCACAGCGTGCGGCGAAGTCCTTTACTATACTCTGAGAATGGCACAAAAATATTGAGTGTAAAAATAAATACAAGATATATTAATAAAATGGGAAGTGGCACAAAAGAAGCTACTTATTTTTAAACTAATATTGTGCTGCCCTCTAGTGGTAATTTACCTCTCTGGCTTCATACGTGTCTGGAACAGTGATTCGGTATGGGGTATCTGGAATGTCATAGTATGGTTGGTCCTTGTGGATGTCCTTAACAAGTGGAGGACAAAAAAGTCACTTTTGACTATAATATTATTTCTCCTTCAGATAACAACAAATAAGCTATTTTGCATCATGTACACCAGCTCTTTCCTGATACGTACCGCACTTAGAGACAATGAGAGGGTCTGCAAAATGTCCAACATGGTCTTCAACACACGGCCGTTCCACAGCAGATGTGGGAATCTGGTAAAAATGTGACACTGCTCACAAAAACATACATTATCTTTAAAATGATCAGAACAACAATCACGCACGTCTCTGCCAAACCAGAGAGATATTTATCTGCCACCCTGCGGATTCTCTTGTGTGTGTGGTTGAAGTTGATCAGCAAGAATTGGGCATGACGCTCCAGTTCCTCCTCGTGCTCTTTGGTCTTCGGCTACAATACAACAGAAGTATGAACATATGTTGGGAATGTAAATCTTCTGCTCTATGTTGTCCTGCAGTGACACCCACCTTCTCAGCCATCATTTGGAGGAATACTTCAAACACCTTGTCACCGACACAAATGATACACTGCATCATTCCTGAGATGATGGAAAGAGACAGTTGAGGACCATGCATGAAGAAAACAATGTACAGATCAAAAGACCCTCACCAGATTTGTCTTTCTGGATCGCTTTGTCTTCAAAGTAACGAAACATGACCTGAAAGCGGTCTGGATCATTGGACCGAAGCATCCTACAAGAATGCAAATATAAAATGAATTGTTTTTGGCATTTTTGAGAGCTTTAGCATACAACATAGAGGAGAAGAGTCATGGCGCAAACCTCATGTACTCTAATCTGTAGACCGAGAGCAGGTATGTGGACATGGCAAAGTCCAGCTTGTTAATGAGGGCAGATGCTTCAGGGGAAGGGTCCAGGAGGTTGTTGATGGTCGCTCGTAACTCACTCAACTCTGCCTGGAGAATGTAAAAGGTTTTATCACCAACTTACGCTGACATTATCGTAGACAAAGAAATATTCTGCTTTTTCAGCACTACCGGTGTGACTGTGTCGTTTTTTAGGGCAGAGTTGTACTGCAGTTCGGAGCGAAGGGGCTCTCCACTGGGAAAGGTCAGGAGAGGAGATTTGGTGGCAATCTCGCAAACACCCTCATACCATTCTTTGGGCCACAGCCCTGCAAAGACATCACCAGCTATGTTACAGATTTAAGCAACAACCAACAGTCCTCGGGTTATATTAAAGGTTTATGCTGGTAGTGTAACAATTTATGCCCATCGTACAATTTTTTTCCTTTTCAGTGTAGCCCTAATACACCCTTGTAACAAATGGTGTATGTGTACAATTATTTAGTAATAATAGTCTCTAATTGATGGTTACTTCACCTACTTGAGCATAGCAAATCATAAATGTGTACATACAGTATGCATGTATAGTTAATAGGTGACAATTCTTCACAGATAATAATAGGCAGTAGGTACAGTGACTATAATATACAATGTACATTTTTTCTTGCATGATAAATCAAATATTTGACTTAATCAACTTCATCCAACCTGATCCTTCCACAGCAAAACCCATGACCACTGAGTACAACCAAAAGTCTCGAAAGAGCTTCTGGAGGCGGGGCTTAGCCTCTTTAATGGGTGGAAGCCGTCTGGTCAACTGCGAATTAAAGAAGGGGCAAAACATAAGACAATGGAAAGCACGGCCAACCTTAATATGACATTATACTTATTTATATTGTGAACTGAATTACATCAACATCAACCAATAGATGGCTTTTTGTTGTTAAAGCGTGCAGTGACCACTATGAAGCCGAACTGAGTTGTGAGCTAAAGGATGTTATTCAGTCACAGAGTCTATTTGATCTGGTCTATTTGTTCAGGAGGAGACGACGTCAAAGTTCAGTTTTGTATTCAATTCTCTGCTCTTGGCCCCACAAAAAGACGCAGCAGCACACAGCGAAGGTAAGACCCACAGAGCGCAAATAATTTCAGTGTTTGTTATTGGGTATTGTTTATTTGTGTTTAATGTCCCTTCTCCAGTGAAGCCTTCAGGATGCAGGTGATAGTGACAGTGGTCTCTGTGGCCTGCCTGCTGGTCAGTCCAACACTGGCAGCCATCAAAGACCTCAGTTTGCATTTTAGTAACCAGAATCCGGACCCCAGGGGCTCTCAAGCGCAGGCGGCAGGGGATATGGAAGCCATTCCCTTGGAGTTCCACAAAGAAAACACAATCACCAACGACCTGGTTTTTGATGGCTTTGAGGATGAAGATTACATTGATTTTGATAAGATTCTGTCAGCAGGCAGTGACGACTACATGTGAGTATTGTCGGGATAATTTGAGGCAATACAATGTGAATGCTGGATGATGAGTTAACACAGTTTTTCAGTGAGGGGGATGAAATTGATGAGATAGCCACTCCTGCACCAGACATCGACATATTCGCCGAACCCTCCGACCCAAAGATTCGCCGTGCCAGACTCCTGCGGCTCTTCCACGGCCGTTCCCGCCTCCAACGCCTCAACATCGTCAACGGCCGCTTTGGCTTTAACCTCTATCGAAGTCTCCGCAATGACGTCAACCAGACTGACAACATCCTGCTCGCACCTGCTGGGATCTCCATCGCTATGGGGATGATGTCTTTGGGAGGTGGACCCAGAACCCACGATCAGCTCTACAAGGTTCTGGGATTTGCGGATTTTGTCAACGCGAGCAGCCACTATGACAACACAACAGTGCATAAGCTCTTCAGGAAGTTGACCCACAGGCTATTCCGGAGAAACTTTGGCTACACACTGCGCTCCGTGAACGATGTCTACGTAAAGAAGGATGTCTCAGTCAAAGATGCTTTCCGTGCAGAGACAAAGGCTTATTATTTCGCAGAGCCGCAGTCTGTGGACTTTAGGGACCCTTCCTTTTTGACCAAGGCTAACAGCCGCATCCTAAAGATCACAAAGGGGTTAATCCAGGAGCCACTTAAGAGTGTCGACCCAAATATGGTCCTGATGTTGCTCAACTACCTGTACTTTAAAGGTGGGTATACACAGAATCTTTCAAGCATCGTTCAACCCCATCAAACACCTCTGGCATGAAATACAACAGAGGTTTTGGACGCTCTTGTCCAAAAAGTCCATATTTTCTTCTGTGTTGATTTGCTGTTTATGTAAGGGTTAGGTGTCCCAACAATTTCTTGTATCACCAGGCACATGGGAGCAGAAATTTCCCAAAGAGATGACCCACTATCGAAACTTCCGAGTGAATGAAAAGACAAACGTGCGAGTGGCGATGATGACCAACAAGGGGAACTACCTGGCCGCTGCTGACCACGAACTTGACTGTGACGTCCTGCAGGTGCGTTACAAGATCCCGGACCAGTAAAAGCGCAACTGAGCTGTGTCATACCGCTGTTTTCAGCTCCCGTACTCAGGAGACATCAGCATGCTCATCGCCTTGCCGAGGAAGATAACCGGGATGAGGACTTTGGAGCAGGAGATCTCACCCACAGTGGTCAACAAGTGGCTCAAAAACATGACTAACAGGTCAGTTTCTTCCTTTCAACAAACGACAAGCTGACAAATTGTGATATGAGTGGCAGTAGTGAAGTCTGTAAGGACTTGGGGACTAGAGTTTAGAGGGTTTGGGGGAATACAGTGAACCCTCTGAACTTGAATGGCTCAGCTGTCAAATTTGAACAAACATTTCAAGAAAAACACGGTCTAAAAGTCAAACAAAATCCAGAACCCAAACGTAAATAGTGCCAGACTAAGTGACTCAGAATCAATTGATCTCCTCCGTCTCCCCGTCCGAAGTTTTGCATTAGTTGCGTTTTCATGTGCTTTTCTTATGGTGTCTTTACCCTATCAGAAAGATATGAGCGATGATAAGACAAACAGGGAAAATGCTGAAACAACTAAAAAGATATTACTAAAATGTGGAACTCAAAGGTACTGTATGTTTTGTGTTCAGTACAGTTACTTGTAGCACTTATTTTTGGACTTGCAATAAACATAACAGTATCTGGTATGTTAAAGCTTGTTGCGAGTAATTGGGCATTGCTGTCTAATCAAACTTAAAATTTAAAAATCCTTCTGGAACTAATTTTGATCAAGCTCAGAGGGTCCACTATTTAAAAAAAAAAAAGAGAAGCACCATTCAGACTGAGAGCTCAGCCATAGTTCTGTAAGGGTGGTTAGAGCTTGGCCACATTTAAAGGGCTATTCAGTGATGCTAATTTAGGGACTCCCTGCAGGACTCGTGAGGTGGTGATACCTCGCTTCAAACTGGAGCAGAATTATGACTTGGTAGACAATCTGAAGGAGATGGGGCTCACTGACTTGTTCCAGGACGCTGCGGACTTCTCTGGAATGACCTCGGATAAGGTTGCCATGAACTGGGTGAGTCCTGAGAATTCAAAGGGGGCGAAGCAGCTTGGTCTGACTCTTATTTTGAAATCCTCACAAAGCTGAAGCACCAGGGGACGATCACAGTGAACGAGGAAGGCACTGAGGCGGCTGCTCTGACCCAGGTGGGCTTCATGCCTCTCTCCTCCCAGATCCGCTTCGTTGTAGATCATCCCTTCCTCTTCCTCATTTATGAGCGGCGCACTCAGTGCTTTGTGTTCATGGGTCGAGTGGTCAATCCGTCACAGAACTAAAATGTGAAAAATGCAGTTCTACTGTTCTCTCCTATTTCAATGTTGGGGGAGCTTGACTGTGTTTTAATACATTTTCTTTGCTGCAAAATGAGAATGTAATAGGGGGCAATGAGCCTTTATGCGTGTGTGTTGTGTTTGAACACTGAGATTGTCCAAGTGAGTCAATGGATGTCATCCTGTGTCTGTTAATGTTTATTTTTTTGCAATGTGTTTTGGAGAAATGCCCTTTGGTGCCCTTCAAGGCCTTAATGCTGTAGTGACACAGCTGCAGAGAAACTAATAAGAACTGACTACAAAAACAACTAATAAAATATTTTATGACTCTCCACTACTATAGACTGGACGCATCATTAGATACAAGAGCCGTATTTAGTATGTTCTTTATTGGCACTGTCAGAGAGATATTTAAGTAACAATATGTGTACTATTGTGGCTATAGCTTGTACTTTTGCCAAATTAAACGGCATCATATTTTGAGCTGTCTCTTACACTTTAGCTGTGGTGTGGATGTTTGTTGTGAAATATTGTTAAATTAATACCCCTCTAATAGTGGCGATCAAAACAGTGTATCACCGTCTTAAATGGTAAATGCATTTCTTGATTGCAATAGAGGTGACAGTTTTTTGATTGCAAGTGTACCTAATGTTGCGGCAGGTGAGTGTGCAACCATTCAGCAGCTGTTCGCACTGCAGCTAACTTGGTAAATATTTGCCCACTGCCTTGCATGCTAGCTAAAAGCTTGGATTCACCTGTCATGTAGATTATTTAACTAACTGAATGTTAGGCTTGTAGCTTGTTTTAAAAGTACCAACTCACCACAGCAATCACTGGGATGAGAACACCGAGATTCCCAGCACTACTCGATGCCTGTAGAAGATAAGATTATTATTAATTTTTTTTTGTATCCAAAAAAAAAGCACACGCATGGAGATTTATCCAAACACGTACTTTGAGCGCTGGCCCTTTATCTGATGCACGCTCACTGGCTCGCTTCCCTTCCAAGCCAAGTTGGACAAAAAGTTCTAAGAGGTTCACCATGAGTTCATCCACCAGCTGCTCCCCCTGCAGGTTGGCAGCAATGTTGGCCAACGCATTTATCACCGCCAGGGAGCAGTGCCTTGAGTGGGAATAGAACAAAGGCGAAGAGTCATTGTATTCCCCTCGTTAGAATTCTACCAACCTACCATTCTACCTAATACTCAATATAAACATACAGGATACGGTACACACAACTCCATCCATATGTTTATTTTTGTGACTGTATTTTGTATTAATGGAGAAATACACTACATCATAATGAGATGTGTTAGATAATAATATAATACATTAAAAAAATAACGAAAAACCTAACCCTTCAGTTAATTAATTCACTAACTAATGTTAAAAATTGTAATAATGTGAGGTATTTCTAATACTGCAGTTATCAGAATGTGGCAACACATTCACTCAAAATCACACACTTGTGTGTAAAAATGTATGTATGGTTCAATAAATGTGAGCAGCGATGACACTTACCTGTAGCCATGATCTCTGGAGTCCTTGGTAGCGGAGTAGACGACTGAACTGGCCTTCACACTGATTTGCTGAAACAGGTTCCACACTTCCTGGTAGATATATTGCTACATGACAGAACAGATGCAATATTTACCAATTTTGAACATTATGTTTGTGAACTACTTTTGTAATAAACGCTTCCTATACTGACTGATCTTTAGAACAAAAAGTGGCAGATGCCAAATGGCTCATTCAGACTCACATTTCCTGTAATGACCATGCAGCCCAGCTGGTCTATGATGAGCACATCCAGCTGGGAAGGAGGCTGACAGAACTTTTGCTGTAAGATCTGCAAGATGTGCTCCATCACTTTAGGGGTGTCTCTCAGAGCCACGGCGATGTGGCCCAGCGACCGAATGGTGTGATCTGGAATGAGATGAGCATCCCTAGCAAAGAAGACGGGGATGTTAAATGAGCTTTAAAAGAGCTGAATGTTTGTTCACAAACATTTAGAAATAATGCAGAGATGTTGCTCACTTGTCATTTTCCTGTGAAATGTAAAGACGGTTAGACAGACTAGCAAGAAAGGCCTCCACAATGACATTGTCCATGGTCAAGCCAGCTTTTAGACATCTGCGCAGGCAAAAAGGAATCAAAGTTAGATTTTTTTTTTGATGCTATATATGTTTCTCTTGTCAAAGCTCCATCAGCTTTTTGCGTCTGACCTGCAGATGTTGTCGATGGAAATATCTCGGAGCTGCTCGTACATGGACGGCTGGTCTTTCTTGTTGGACAGAACGTTCAGTGTGGACTGAGAATGCTCATTGGTCACGTTGATCCTGATTTCTCCTGTGCCTTATTCATAAAAACATAATTCAAATGATTGAGGGGTTAAATACAAGTTAACTGTCCCTTAAGTTGTACAATTCAGAATTTGAGCAACCTTTTCTGAAAAATTATGTCCATAAAGTCGCACAAAACTTTCACTGTAGAAAAAAATATGCATTTACTTTATTGGCATTATTTTCTCTGGTAAAGGTTTTGGAATCAAAAACAATTTGGGGCGTGACCAGTATCCAGGAAGGGCTTGTTTTTAATCTCACAGGTTCTACTACAGAGCATGTTTGCTTTCACAGCAGAGCTGATTGATTGATTGTGGAGCTATTCACCAAGGAACACTGTGTGTTGATCAATACTGGATGAGACACAGACGTGGTAATGACAGTGTTACATAATCACTTGTGTTGCACTGCTCTGCTGTGCTAGCTCGTAGGTTGCACCTTAAGACCTGTTGGAAAGAATACCCTCTGCAGCATTACCTATGTTTACTTGTGTGCTGGTACCTGCATTGTACTGGCTATGGTACTTGTAGAGCTTTATGAGAACGGGGGAAGGAACCACGAGGAAGTCCCTGAGAGATGTTGTAGCAGAATGAGCCACCACAGGAAACCTCTCACACAGACGCCCCAGGCCCTGAGAAAAACATGGACAACGTTAATATGCAGAATTTATTTTACTCAAAGCCAAACCTAATGGAAATGTATGACTCTCGAGTACAAATGCATACAATAATAGGATTCAGTACAACAGAGATACTAATGTTGAGTTTTAATTGAGTCAGTCAGAAGTATTTACAATGTCTAGTACTGTGGAAGTTGATTTTAATGATATAAAAACTGCACTGCATCATACTGAGCGGTGTTCCTATTATTTTGGCTCTCACATGTAAAACATGTACAACACCAAGTAGAACAAAACGGCGCACTGCTATCTTTGTAAAGACGCATTTTTTTCAAGAGAGACGTGCAGGTTTTCCTACTGTTGTGGCCTGTGATTATAGTACAGCCACGTGTGACATTTCAGTGTTTTACCTGCAGGCAACAGATGAGAAGGGGCATGTGAGCAATGATGACTTTACTTGAAGTTTTTGACTGCAGCTTTTCGGTCAGTTTGCTGCACAAGTTCTCAGCTCCTGACATGTGGAAAGACACACACACATATTGCTGATCAGTGATCAGTGATTGTGCTATAGCTAAACAGAGTGTATGGCTCCTCCAGGCTAGTAATTGATTACCTTGCTCATCTTTGACGGCCCACACCATGAGGTCCACACAGGCAGCGTTGGCTTGGCAACGAAGCTTGAGGGGGCTCTGTTCCCCTGGCAACCCCCCCGCATCATGAAGTACTCGTTGCAGCTCCGATTGACTGCTGCTAAATTGCTCCAGAACAAAGTCATGGACTTCTCGCACAAATGCTGGTTGCAAGGCTGAGAAGTACAGAGGAGGAAGAAAAACAGTCTGTACTGTACGTTAACTTAAATTCAACAATTCATCTTTCTTTTAGAATCAATATGGATTTACCATTCATGTTGTATAGTGTGTCCCGGAGCATTTTGAAGACACATACATAGAGAGGGTCACTGAAGGTTTTGTAATAGAGGTTGATTCCAGGGTTAGACTTTACAAGAACAGAAATGGGAAGGACACAGGTAAGTTAGATGAATAAAATGACACTGTTTTGACTTGTTCGACTGTTGCACATTTACCTCTGTCGCTTCAGCCATGGTGGTGTCAAGGGTTTTCAAAAAAGACTCAGAAACAAAAACCTTCACCTGATGAGGACAAAAAACCACAAGCTGATGCAAAAGCATGCTGTAGGTGTGTTCGGTCAGCGTTACAGTAGACACCTACCATGCTGAGGAACTGCTGGAGAAGATCAACGGGTACTTCAACCTCATTTTCTTCTGTTACCAGGACGAGAGGAGACACTGAGAAACTGGAGCTGATGGTGGAAAAATAGTAGTCAGGATCCACTACTGTGCTGTTGGGGAGGTAGGCACCTGAAAGGACATAGAAGAGTTAAGTTGTTGACCCTAAACTTAACCAAAGCGTAATAAAATACTGTACTATTAAATATGGTTTCCCAAAAGATTCATCTGTGTATTTTACCTTCAAAATAATGTGGGCCAAGTGCTGTGGGAGAGCAGGGTGAGTTTCCTCCTACATCTGCACAAACCTATGAACAACACCACTTAACCTCAAGACAACAAAATCCTATACATATAACATGGTAATACTGGTGGTAAAAATGTCATTTATATGCACACACCTGTGCAGACGAGTCAGGATTAGCTGCAGGGTGTCGACGCAGCGTGTCATTTTGGTAAACCGTCAGCAGGGAGGATGGAATGATAGAGCGGAAGTCATTGAAGGATCGACGCCGCACACCCTCTGTTTCCTCTGTGACGTAATGGGTCTGAGGCGTGTCTTTGGGGAACAACTTGGACAAAAGGGCTTCGGCAGTGACACTGTAGCGGCCGAAAGCTCGTGTCATGCCGAACAGGCTGGGCACAATGTGTCTGCACAGGTAGACTACACATTGAGAGGAAAAGTCAGGGCTTTTGAAGGACTGTGTTTTGCCATCATGGTGGACTCTTGAGTGTGATATTACCTTTGTCATGGTTATCAGGTGTTTGGCACATTTCCTGCAATGTCTGCATGACTTCCATGATGGTGTCCAAGATCTGAATTAAAGCAGTACAACTTAGCTAAACAGCCTAACGAATACAGTATTCACAATTACCTCATTAGCCTCTGCAATAGTAATAGCATATGCTGATCACATGATTTTTCACGGAAATCGGCCAATACTGATCGGTGGCCGATCGACTGGCGCATCCCTTGTACAAATTTATCATACTCAATATGCAATTTGACTCTTGAATACCCTTGTATGCTTCACAGCTCTCCATTTTGCTGCATTTTCTTGGTTTCAGTTTTGAGTTCAGTCTGTACAGTATAGATAAATAAACACATGATCAGTTTCTCAATAACATTTCAAATGGGGGGGGCATTTCTGTCCCCTGGGGGGCATGACAAAAAATAACTGAGAACCACTGGTATAGGGACACTTGGTCATTACCATTGACTAAAGAATAGGTCACCCTTTGCAGCTGTAATAGCTTCCACTACTACTCCAGCAGGAATACCTTTTAAACATCTGTGAGGTCAGAAGTCACTGATGTTGGACCTGAGGCAGGGCATGCTTACAATGTCTGTTCTAATTCAACTCAAAAGTGTTTGATGGGTTTCTTCCACACCAAATTCATCCAAGCCTGACTTTATGATTTTTCCTTTGCGCACTAGAGTACAGTCATGCAAGAACAGAAAAGGCCCTTCCCCAGCTATTCCCCCAAAATTGCAAGCATGCAATTGAACCAAATTTATTTTTAAGATAGATAGTTGAGATTCAAAAGTATATACTGTAGTAAGGGTCTCGTCCAAGCCCTGGTTGAATAATTCATCCAGTTACTGTAGATGTCCATTTAAATACTTTTGTCCTCCCAGTTTATCAGTGTTGTTCTGGTGCAATAACCATAGCTGTGTAGTGTATCTGGCCCATTAAACTGACCTCTTGCCTGGAGTCCTGGTCCCTCTGAGCCACATCTGCTAAAAGAGTCACTAAACAGAAGCTGAAGTTTTCAGAAACTGGGAGAATGTCTGAGGAGTAGATAGCAAACAAAATTACAGATCAGTGAATGCCATAATTAAGCAGTAATACACAGAAACTAATGTTGGGCATTTGAGCAGATTTCCTTAAGCTAGAATGAAAAGTGTAGCACGTACAGTTATGTGGGCCTTGTGTTTGACACGTGCTTGTGCATGCCAATTAGACTCAAGTGGCATGTGGCACTGTGGTTCGATGATAATGATAATGATATGCTGCTGCACCTCTGTATGTAAAAAGGAGCTGGCACTGCCACAATACAATAAGTTTCCTAACTGTAAGAGGATTGTCCTTACCCTTTCCTTTCTTTCCCAAGCTCTCTTCGATCCATTGGACTCGCGGGAGGCCTCTCAGTAGGCTCAGCAAGTAGGAAACAACTATGTCTTTGTGCTGCTGGTGCAAAGCAAATAATTACACAACACAAACAAATGCACTTTGTTTTAAGCTACAAACGATATAATGTTGCAACACAGAAACAAATCAGATTAAATAACATGTATTAAAAGAGCTCCAAGTAATTGGATTCTAGGGAAGATTCAGGCAGCCAGTCTTAATGCAATGATAAAAAGAGGCTTAGAGGGTCAGATGCATGACAAATCACCAGTTTAATTAGGTTAAAGGTATGAGCTTATTATGGTGATATACAGCATGTGGAGTCTCGTGAGAGGCTGGTTACAAGTACCGTAATGATACAATACTATTTAAGCGAGAACCCACCTGTAAGCCCGACTCCACTAGAAACACAGCCAGCGCTATGACAGCATCTCTGCGACGCACATCCAGTGTGAACACACCACGCACCTCCACTGGACACATACATTGTAGCTTCTGGACCTAAAACACAAATTAATTATGAAAAATAACAGCACTACAAATAAAACAAATAAACTTTTGAAAATGGTCTTGATGTTTTGGATAACATTATATTTTGCAACCAAACAATGACAAGCTATCATTTTTCATCTGAAATTTGCATCATTTTGCATCTTTCGAAACGTAAACACCAAAGTACTTAATTCTTTGACCCTTTGCCTTGCTACTGACAGACGGCGAGCTACTAGTAGCTTGCGAACTACCTGCTGGACATCCCTGATTTACAGTGTATGAATCAAAATGTGTGGATTCCTGTACACAAACAGACATGTTTATGTTTGATTGTAACTGTATTTCATTTAATATGGAATAACAAAAACCTTAAAACATTTTACTTCAGTTTCTTACAAGCTAACCTTTAATTTAGAAGATAATTAAATGCGGTTGTAGCAGTTACGAGGTTCCCTTCCCTCAAGTAAACCAGTTTGACTGCAGTGGACTATTTATTCAGTCCACATTTATTCAGTATGGTGCACAGTTAACTGCAATTATCCTCTCTGTTCAGTATTTGTGGTGATAAAGCTCAACAGATTCGTCATTATAGACGATAAGTCAACAGTAGTGTTGCTGTCATGTCAGTCATCTAAATAAAGCCACCGCCGCCTGCGCGGAAGCGGACCATAATGCCCTGTTGCTCGTGTTTACATAGCCAATTGTAGCGAAACACGGCGTATTGGCTCACCTTTTCCACCGGCGTAGGTTGGTGGGCGGCCAAAGAGCGTGCCAGTGACAGGACTGTGTTGAAATAAAAGCCTCTTTGGCCACCTCCTGTCACCGACATGTTTACTTCCACATCAGGCAACGCTCAGCCTAGGGAAGCCGAGAGAGAGAGAGAGAGAGAAAGAGAGAGAGCGCGCAAGCAACAGCCTCACTCAAGCTTGTACGGAGAGCGAGGAGGGACTAATTTTATTAGAAACTTCCTCCTTAATCGATGTAACTTTCTAATTAAATATTTTTTCCGTATTGAAGCGTTTACTATGTTTTAAATGCCACATTTCTTAGCATTCAAAACCTTTGACGCGTTTTAATTGCGCAACGCCGAGCGAGTGTGTGACGTCACCAGACTAGTCAGGAAGTGTTTAGTCGCTGATAGTCAGCTGACCGAGCAGCAGTCGCTAGCTTTTCACGTCGGTCAAAGGTTTGTATTTTGTAATAACTCTTATTCATCATTTTAATGTTTTGTGTTAAGTATAACATATTCTAATTGAATAAGGGGACAATTTTGTCACGTTGCCAAGGGTGTGGTTGTTTTCGTTAATGTGTTTGATGAGCCAGCTAATGCTCATACTTGTCGTTTCCGCAGAGCAACAGAGTAGCATTAATTTTTGTTCTTCATCAATTAATTGCATAATATGTTAAGTGGAAAAGCAGGCGTTTTGACATAATTTGTATTTAATGTTGTTGACTGTCCAGCTGGTATACAAAGTAGCATTTCTATCAAAGAGTGGTGTCATTTTTCAAATCAGCACGTTATTACATGCTGCTGATGATAAACGGCATCACGGGTATAATTAGATGGCCATTTGAATATCAGAAGTAACAAAAACAAAGAGTGAAAATGTTTATATTTTGAATGAGAAATGGAATGATGCTTAGGAGAGAAATGTAGAGAAAAAAGAGCTTACCAAACAAAGACAGAAAGTGTCATTAAAGCTAGAAGCTAAGTTGTGAAAAGAGCTTGTGCTTGTGTGGCCATCAGATGGCCTACCCAAAGTCCCACAACCCGTTTGCAGACGATGACGACGACGAGGACTTCCGGTCTAAAAACAAGGGCTTCGATGGCGCTCCTGAAGACAGCGGGATGAGCGATGCAGAGAGGAGACAACATTACCTCCAGCGGGAAGTGATGCGTACCGCTCAGTCTGCTGTCGACAGCAGCTACCGCTCCATTGGTCTCATTCGGGAATCTGAGAAGATGGGTGTGGAAACAGCAGAGGTAATGTCATGGTAATTGGATTTATCCAAGCATGCACAAAGTTGTATTACCCTCAATGACTCGTGTTCTTCATTGTTGTTTGTCTAGGAACTGATGCGTCAGGGCGAAGTTCTGAAAAGAACGGACAAAATGTTGGATAACATGGAGCAGGACCTGAAAACCAGCCAGAAGCACATTGCCAGCATCAAGAGTGTTTGGGGCGGACTGGTCAATTACTTCAAAGGCAAACCTGAGACAAAACCACCACCAGAGCAGCCCAAGGCCTACGAGGCCAATGACAGGTGAAAATCTCAGGACATCATGACTTATAAAATATTAGGGATGCTCCGATCAGGGTTTTATGCTGCAGATTCTTATACAGATCATCCAGGACCGAAATCGTCAGATACCGATACCATTACCGATTAATTATAGATTTTTCAATGTATTTATGATGAGTGCTACTGGCCAGGGGTGCCGTATAAAGGGGAAAAGTCAGGACAATTCCAAGGTCTCTTGACTTTCCCCAAAATAGGCAGTTATTAAAATTAGCAATTAATTTGGAGGGGCGCAACAAGATTTTTTTCATAGGACCCAGAGTTTCTGGCTGCACCCCTGCTACCGGTTGTATGAAATGAAAACAATGAACCATAAAAATCACCTTAATTTAGACAAAAACATTTTACTTATCGTACTTTTTCGAGAGAACATATAATGTACCACTCGTGAAACTTACTGAGGATGAGACGCCTTCTTTAAGGAGATTTTGGATGTGAGAGTACGTTGGTGGAGCACGGCAGGACTTCCAGGCAAGTGAGAGAGCACTCGGCGAAGCCGGTGTCTTCCAACACTGAGAAAGGCTGGTCATCTCGTCAGTTGAATTCAATTCTTTTTCAAGTTCTGACTGTCACACACACATGAGCGAGTGTTGTCCACATGGCAGCGTTAGCTGCTGTTTGATGATCACACCGTGTGCCTCGAAAATTCACCATACTCCATCAAGTGTTTGTCCTTCAAATGCCATCTTAAAGTACTAGGTTAAAGGTTTTTATTGGCAGTTAAGTTCCACACGGCAGACATGATTTATTTGTTTTGGCACACCACAGTGTGAACAAAAATGGGAGGAGGACGCTGCCCGAGATGTTAACTATGGCAAGACAATACACTGCACGCAGGGATCGCTGCGGGCTGGAATAGTCCTAGCCACAGGTGATCGGCTTGTGATCGGCGTTGAAAGGCATTTATCGGCATATGCCGATCACGTGCTGACGTAACCAGCTAACCATGGCCAAGCTACATCAAAAATCTACACATTTGATCCTGTGTCGATTCCTGTGTGCACATATATTACAAATATTGTCTTCATTCAGATTAGAGAGTGCCTTGGCTACCAGTAGAGAGCAGGAAGACAAATACCAAGCAAGTCATCCCAACCTAAGAAAGTTGGAGACAGGAGGTAAAAAGATTGAGCAATTACCTGACAGTAAATATGATTTTTGGCTGAAATGCACAAAGTGTACTTTGACATCTTCTTTCTAGGGTTTGGAGCCATGGCATCAGTTGACGGCGGCTTATCCAGACAGAATGGACATCCTCAAAACAGACACCTTCGAGAAGCACACCAGACCTTGGACAGAAACTTAGGTATAATGTTGTTATCATACAGTGGAGCCTCCAAAGCCTATTAGTTTTCTGGGAAAGTATGTTTCTGAAGTTGCACATGATCTTTTATTGTGCCTTGTGACATGAGCAAATATTGCAAGATGAGCTCCACGTTTTTTGTTTTGTTTTGATGTCACCACAGAAAGGTATTGGTAATGGTAAGAGAAGACGTAGAATAACAGACTTTGAGCTGGAAATGCGCAACATTTCGGAAGTCTGTACACTGGAAAGTGAGCTGCACCTAATATTTAAGGTTGTCTTTGACGTAACAGTTAAGAGAACACTGAGCTACGTACATCCGCCCTCCCTGATTCCATCACACGTCAAACACATGGGTGGTTAACTTACATTTACACTTGTATGATGGTTTGACTCCGAAACAGATTTTTCTTATTCTAATCGATAGTAATCATATGATGATCGATAATCAGAACAAGTTGGCGGTTGGATAGCATCACAGAACAGATTGTGTTTGACTTTGGAGGCTTCACTCTAAACATATTCCGAGCCAGAGAACATGTTATTGTCTATGGGTGTACGTAGTCCAGGCCATGTAACTTTCAGATGCTGTGTTTGCACTGTCCAGATGAAATGTCGGATGGGTTGAGTAGGCTGAAGAATCTTGGATTGGGTCTCCAGTCTGAGATTGACAGCCAGGACGACTCAATTGATTCTCTGCTGAACAAAGTGGACAAGATGGACATGAAGATCAACAACACAAACCAGCAACTTAAGAAGCTCAAATAGAAGAAACTCTTTGGACTTTGGAGCTCCTAATGAGTCGTCATCTCACTAAGCTTCCATCCGAGCCCATTCATGAATAAACTCACAGATTTTTTTTTAAACTATAGTATGCTCCTTAAAATTTAGTTTTAGTTGTTTTTTTTAATTCGCCACAGTTGCATCTGGATACATGCTACCATATTTGACTTGTGTACTATACAGGAAAGACTCCATATTTGGATTCAATGTAATGCATTGATCCAATCAATATGTACAAAATAACATTGCCTTACTGGTTTGTACATAGTTTTTCTATCTTTTTGAGCCTCGACACCTGAGTTCTACTCTCTAATCCGTGCTGAGCCATTTATTGCTTTGATAAATTTAAATTAGAGTCATGGAAAAAATGATTAGTCCACCCTTGTTTCTTCAGTTTATTGATCCATTGTAATGCTTGGTACAACTAAAGGTACATTCGTTTGGACAAATATAATGATGATAACAAATATAGCTCATAAGAGTTTAAATTAAGAGCTGATGTCTAGCATCTTCCATGGTTTTCTTGATAACCAAAATCACTGACATTCTTACATGAATAGCTATAGCATTGTATTGCCAAAAAATCAAACTCTTATGAGCTATTTTTGTTGCCGTTGTTATATTTGTCCAAACAAAGGTACCTTTAGTTGTACCAGGCATTAAAATGAACAAGAAACTGAAGAAACAAGGGTGGTCTAATAATATTTTTCCATGACTGTATTTGAATGTCGACCAGTGTGAATGATGAGCAGTTAGCGTATAGAATGTTATCTGGATATGAAATAAACAGTGAAAGACTTTTCTCTTGTGGCAAAAATAGTCTTCACGTCATTACTGAAATCAGCTATGCTCGTCAAAACAAACCTGCCACAAGATGGCGCAATAGTGTTGCAAAGAATTTGCATTAGTTTGTGTTGCAAATGACCCTATTCTTACTATTCGTTTTAAACCAGTGTCAGCCTGCTTAGTGCATGATGTCGCAAATTATGGTGGTTTATTTACAGCCGTATTGACAGATGTGTATGCCAGCTGTGCTGTGTTGTGTTCTGGCCTCATGCAGACGTCTATTCATTATCATTCTTGTGTGTTGGGAGCAGCTGGCAGCAAGAGGCCGCAAGCCTTTATTAGAATGACTGTTTAATTACAGCGGAGTCTTCCCTAAACACACAGAGACCGAACAGAGGGTGGAACATAGAGGTCCCAACTAACATGAAGGTTCTCAAGCTGAAAGGCTGAAGTGATGTAACCTTATGCATTGTTTGCAAATAATGTGGAACACGCAGTAACACAGTCTCAATTTATTGACTGTTAGATGATTAGATTAGATACAGAAGGTACTATAAGACGAAAGCAGTTCATGTGCTGCTACAATTGTTTAATTATTTACTTAAATAACACCAACATAAACCAGACCAGCATTATTCATTCTTTGACTACTTTATTAATATTTATAGCATTTCCTCATTTGTTTTCATTCTTTCTTTCATTTAATTTCAAAATGTTTTATTACAGGTATGAAAGCTGTTATAATTGCATTGTGGGAAGTTGAGTGCTTCTCTCTTCCCTCTCTCGCCTGTCTGCACCGCCGTTTTCTGCGTTCTGATTGGCTGTAGACCACAGTCAATCAATCTCCTTCGTGTCGCTCAGCCATGTCTCCTGTGTCATTGCTATCTTGCTTACTTGCTAGCTTGCAAATTAATCTTAGTTTCGAGGAGGACTGCAACAGCAGGAGTGCTGCAGCAGTATCTTTTAACAAGGACACAAAAACGCTACAGCACAGCGGAACAACACCAGCACAAAAAGGCACAGCCACAGCCGTGAAATACGCGTGAGTGACTTAATCATTTCTTGTGTCCGACCTGTAGGTTGATCATTCAAATTCAAAGGAAGGTTTTGGCTTCTCAAAACAATATGCGTTCAAAAGATGAAAACATTTGCATCACAAAAACGCCTTCTCAAAAAACTCAAACCTCACAAAACACTTGCCGTTATATCTGTCTCCCGCCGTATCCCTGCGCACTGTGATGTACTGATGTACATTTTCCAATCCAATTGAGAACATTTGAGGATGGATGGCAAGGGAAAAAAATGTACATCAGTTCCAGAGAGTGGATGCCCTCCATGAAGCCATCTTCTTCTGAGGTGATTAACAAAAATGGAAAAGCTACTCGGGTCGCACGGTGTCCTAGTTGTTAGCATGTTGGCCACAAAGGCAGGAGATCGGGAAGATCTGAGTTTGAATCTTCGTTGGGCATTTCTGTGTGGAGTTTGCATGTTCTCCCCGTGAGTGTGTGGGTTTTCTCCGGGTACTCCGGTTTCCTCCCACATTCCAAAAACATGCATGTTAGGTTAATTGGTGACTCTAAATTGTGACTCTAAACAGCTTATTTCACGTTAATGCTTGAAAAAAAAAGTGTGTCTCTTTCACATTTCTTCTTTTAGCATTTTTAAGCTCTACTTAGAACCTGCTTATGATCCAAAAGTGCAATTTTTCAACTGGTCTTAAAATGTTTTATCTGGAGTGTAAGTTTCCCAATTGATTAAGGGTCCCCTTCAATCTGACACTACCTGACACTTCACTGTTATGGTTATGGTTGTGGTTTCATTTATTTGGAACATGTATACAGCATACATTGAATGCTCCAAGTCTCAGTTTCACATGTCCGAAAAAGGGGTAGGAAGAAGCAGAGCTGTGCGTCAACATTCCACATCAAAACAAGTGGTATTCTTCCTAAGAATCAACACTAAACATTATAAAAACGAGGTGAGACAAATGAGACGTCAGGTATAGAAGCTTCCTCGTTCATCCACCAACAACGAAAGCAAAAAACGGAAGTTACCCCTGGGTCCATTCCCTTCACGAGGCCTGGCGGGAGGGCTTTGAACAGCTGTCTTGTCAAAAGCCAACAGTGGCCCTCCTGTGACAAAGGCTGCCGGTACTGGAATGCCCCCCCATTTCACTGGGTCTAATCCTAAAACACACTGTTGTCAGGGCCCATCAGGAATGACAACGTATAGTAAGAGAAGAAAAAAAGAAAAACTTGTGCTGACTGAGGGGAGTTGTGCCGGAGGAGGGAGGATGTGAGGAAAAGAGGGGAGGACAGTTGAAGAGATTGACGGAGGAGGTGAAGTTCAAGATGAAAAACGGCAAAACAAGCAAAAAATAAAAAAAAATGGATTTCAAATGTCTCTATATTGTAAATTGATGCATGGTAATTACAATTAAACCTGAAAAACTGCAGAGAACTGTATTTGGATTTGGCCTTCCGTTTGTTGGCTAGTAGTGACGGGCGCATCGGCACAGTATCGACGTATCGATACTCAAGTATCAAATGAGTATCGATTACTCTCATAAAGTAACAATAAATATTAATAAATGCAAAAAACACGTGTCACTTCCACATCTTTTAGGGTAACTTTGTACGTTCAGGCTTTTGTGCTGCAACGCACCCTCTTACGGCATAAAATGGAACGGATCCATGTATGTCATGTGACCACTGAACAGGAACACAATGATGTCGCGCTGGAGTCGACTAGCACACCAACAAAATGATGATGTAAGGGGCCGGGACCATACCGTTATTGATTCTTGGGTAAAAAACGTCAACAAGAAAATAAATACACTCCATAGCCAAATTTTAAGACCAGTTGAAACATTTGGATTTTTTTACTGTTGGATCTTAAGGAGGTTCTAAGTAGAACTTCAAAATGCAAAAAGAAGAAATGCAAGTGAGACAAAAACATTTTTGAGAAAGCAAGACAAGGCCAATAGCTAAAAAAACACATGCAGGATGGTCCAAAAAAGTTTTTTCCTTTGGAAGAAGTCCTTTGTGAGGCGGGCATTGTAAACTGTAGTGGTGTCCTGTTGAAAAACCCAGTCATTATCACACAGATGAGGGCCTGCAATATCTCCACATAGCTAACTGCCGTTTGACGCCCCTGCACAACCTGAAGCTCCATTGTTCCATTGAAGGAAAAAGCACCCCAGATCATGATGGCGCCCCCTCCACTGTGCCGTGTGGAACATCTCAGGTGGGATCTCCTTGTCATGCCAGTAACATTGGAAGCCATCAGGACCGTTTTATTCTCATCAGAGAATAAAACTATCCACCTTTCATCGGCCCATGTTTGGTGTTCTTGTGCAAATTCCAAACAGGAAATTTTGTGGCGTTGAAGGAGATGTGGCCTTTGAAGACCTTTTTTGTTCTTACAACCCTCGTCTCGCAGATGCCGTCTGATGGTTATTGGACTGCACTCGGCACCAGTAACAACCTTCATTTGGGCCGAAGATGGCCGCGTCTTGATGGACAGCCAATGGGATCCTCCGGCTCAGGGCCGGTGAAATTTTTTTGGTTCTACTACTTGTCTTTTATGTTCCATAACCCTCAGGATTTTTTAGAAGTTTCAAATGACTGTCTTACTGTGTCCAGCCTCAACAGCAATGGTGCTCTGCAAGAGGCCTTGCTTATGCAGCTCAACAATCCGACCGCAACTTTTTTGCCTTTGCCATCGAGAGATCATGACAGCGTGAAGACCTGACAGAAAAGATCTTGACTTCTAAAGGCTGTGGTATTAAACTATTATCAGCTGATGAAAAGATTATTTCACTTACTTAAACATTTTTGTGTCTATTTTCAAGCTCCTGAAAATCCAACAGTGCAAAATGTAAATTCTTGTCTTAAACTTTTGATCATGTAGATCAAAATTTCAAACGGTAGAGCGCTGTATTTTTTTGTCCATTTGTTCCTGGTTCATGGAGAATGACCATTCAATTTTTAATTCTCTAATGGAGCAAATGGTTCCATTGTGACTCAGATGGAAAAAACAGAAAATAGATGCTGCTCATAAAAGTGAAAAAAAACAACCGAGTACCTTATTTGTATCTGTGGAGCGCTGTATTTCTATTTGTCCATCCATTTGTTAGCTGGCAGGCTACTTCCTGGTGGATGATGTCCGATGACTGGACCATACCATTTTTTATTCTGTTATGGAGGGATGTTTCCATCTTGACTCAAATGGCGAAAAGAGAAAATAAATGTCTCCATCAAAGGTGAGCAAATTGTATGGCGCACGATATTTGTGTTTGTTTGTTTATTTGCTTGTTGGCTAGCAGGTTTACTTCCTGGTTCACAGAGAATGTTGTAAGATGACGGGACCTTACCTCAACTAATTTTTAGGTATGGAGAACGCTTCTATTTTGACTCAAATGGCAAAAAGAGAAACTCAATAATTCCAACACAAGTAAAAAACATTTGAACGTTAGTTTGCAAGCTACTTCCTGATTCATGGAGAATGAGACTGAATTGGGCGGATGGGACTCCATTTGCATTACGGGGACCCATTTCCTGTCACGTAAACCATTTTTAATCTGTTTTAAGTTATCCTACGTGCTTTCCACACCTAGTCTTTGGCGGTTCCATCACACACAACACAACAACTCCCCCTGAGTTGCGAAAACATGATTATATACACAAGTTAGTCATTTGGCCTGTCGTCATCCCACTTATGGTACGAGGCAGAATGCAGAGAATGCAGTAAAATTATATTGACGGCTCCATGTTTGCCTGCATTTACATCACCTGCATTCTTTTCTTAACTGCTGCATGTAAGCACAAAGTGAGAGATATAATCAACACCACTCTTGGCCGTAATTGCAGAGAGACCAAAAACTAAAAATAGTGGTGTGTCACAAATAAAGGTGGATAGCAATTTTACCCTCAATTTAAAGCCATCGGCACTCCCATTAGAATATATGAGAGGAAGAGGAGGATTGACTGTATAGTTGTTTATTTTCACTAAAGGACAGTGTACATGAGGCTGATGCGCTGCACTAATAAATTCATTGTTTCATAATAAATAAACACAAACACATACATGTGGAGAGAGAAATAACAAGTCACAGCTTTCCACTTTAAGGAACGTTCTGGTATGTGTGTGTGGTATTTGGAATTCATGCGCTTGAATGAGCTGTGTTGTTGAAGTCAAGAATGTTACGTTAATCTGCTGTTTCTTGGCAGGAAGAAACACACACATGCAAGCGGACAGGACTAGAAGTGCTGTGTCTGACCTTCCTAGGCCATTAATGAATACAAACTGGGAGTAAAAAGGCGGCAAGGCCAGGATGGTTACTTTACTGATAAAACTCCCACGTGAAGGTAATTGGTTGTCTAAGGAGGAAGGGAGTGAAAATTCCTTGAGGACACTGAAATTCTGTTAAATGGCTGTTTTTCCACTCCAACGATATTCCGTCCCAAAAAAAATAAAAATGTTGGATTGATTTTAGCCACGCAAACAAGACAGTCATGACTGAAGAAGCAGGAGACTAATACATCGAAGTACCTGAGTATAGATCATGCCTGATATTGCTGCTGAACTGAATGGAAAAACAGCGGTGGAACCTCTAAGATGAAATGATTTGTTATTTTAAAGGACAGGAAATAATGTAAATGGAAAGAACGCATTCCAGGGTCGAACTGTCGCTATCATACAAATTGGATAAACCGTTTCAAAGAAAGTTTTAACATTCAACAGGTGTAAAAAGAAGTTAACCGCTGATGAAATGTAACAACACGCGTTCTCAAAGGATGATATGAAGAAATGCCATATTTTTTCACTATAAAAAAAGTCTAAAAACATAACAGGTGGTCTTATATTATACACAGATTTATACGTGCAACCCAACAGGTGGCGACAAACCACTTCTCCCTGAGCGAGTCAGAGCTTTTCTTCCTGCCACTCACGCACACACCTGGAGATTCAGCTGCAAACAGAGACCCGCTAAAAAAGTGTCTCAAAGGTTGAGAGGTTGACGGGAGGAATTATAAGTAATACAATATCCTTTTCTATACAGTCGGCCCTCGCTACATCGCGGTTCAAACATTGCTCTCTCTGTTCTTCAACAATTCATGAATTAATAAATAGGGGTGTCACAAGATCTTGTGAGATTAAAACGTGACAAGATTTCTCGTTCAGAAAAAAACCTGTCCCCTGGCCCGAAAATAAATTAATTACCTAATTAATCACTCAATAAATGAAAATGAACTCAATCATTTTGCCGGCCTCAATATATTGCCATGTGCATGTCTGTTTTCCTCGTCTCTCGCCCACAAACAGGCAGGAATAGGGATCACTCTGTGCATTGGTTTCAGCACTTTGGCACGGTTGTTCCATAGAACGGCATGAACGGAGTGAGCCCTTTTGTCAGTTATAGTCTCTCTGTCTTGGTGGGTGGAGGCGGGGCCGCTGGTATACACACAGAGTGCAGACAAGTGTAACGTAGTATCAGTTAACTTACTAGACTGCAATATATTGTCTTTTTTTATGATACTTTTCTTTAAAGTAATGTTAAAATCTCGTCTCGTCTAGAAGTAGACCCAATCTCGCGTATCGTCTCGTGACACCCCTATTAATAAATGATAGCTGTTTCGTGGGTGACTATGGCCTATTAGTCCAAAAATATTGAAAGACAAGTTATATGTAGTATTCCGGTCACTAGGCGTCAGTAATGTTACACTGATGAGACATGACATTATATTACATTACCTTCACACTGCATGGAGTCAGCCATGGCATGTCCGACATGACATAGTTAAAAGAAGTTCTTCTCCCATTCTGTGTGGAAGTGGTACGTTTTTGGCTTCTTACTTTCACCTTCTTCCGAACCGATATTGAAAACCTGACTGTAAAAAATGATTAATTTGTTGTTTTTTTGTGTTTGAGTTTGTCTTTAAAAATAAGTCTTCAGACTATTCAGACTAATGCATTATTTGGGACAGTCCAATTTTTCTGGAATGTTGACATGCTAGAAAATATTAGAATATTATGGCTAAAATGTTATATTTTGGGAAAAAGGGCATAATCTGTACATGGGTGCTTATGGAAATAGGAAGGATTACTGCTTAATAAGTATAAAAATGTCACGTTTCACTATCATACAAGTGTAAAAAGAAGTTAACCGCTACAATCAAAATTCAACAAATCAATAATAAAACATGTACTCACCCTTGATGACAGACATGCCCTGGGAGATTGCTGCTGGTACCTAGGGCGGTGAATCTCTTCACTATCTGACTTTGCGGTGTACGTTCCATTCTTCCTCTATTATTATTGTCGACTTAGCCATATTGTACTGAGCAGTCAGGACAAATATATCACGCTTTTCTATGTCACTATGCTGTATGTTTCATTTCCTGCTCTATGGTCATCATCATCAAAAACACAAAACAAGCCAGTACCGTTCAACCTCTGGATTTTGGTGCAGCTTTAGAGGAGTAATTTCCTTGAAAACTTTGTCCGAATTTGTACTTCATTCAACTTTAGAGGTTCCACTGTTTTAATATGAACAAAAAAAAAAAAAAGAACTCACTTATGAGGCTTTGAATCGAGCCTTAAACTGTGAAACTGTGAAAAGGCGTGGATACACGAAGCTATATTACATTACACATGACAATCAAGAGTAGTACATGCATAAAGCTAAATCATATTTTTTGCATATTACGCGTTGTCATTTATGGAGGTAGATAGCAGAAGAGGTAAAAATGCACACTGGAGGTTGCTGTGCTTTGGAGGAAAGAAAGTACAACAATGTGGCAGTAAAATATGAAGCAAGTATAGCTGCGTGCGTAGAAAGTAATACAGTACGGTTGAGGATGAGGTGGAAAATACAAAAACAAGTGGCAGGATGCTGCTGAGCTCCTTGAGTGAACCCATCCATCCAGAGATTCTGGATCTGTGGGCTTGACTGGCAAGGCTCTGCAAGAGTTTTGCGGGAGCTGTTTGAGGACAAAACGGTCCTTCTACGTGGACGTGTGCTGGGGCCCGCGGCTGGTCACACAAAGAGGACAGAATAAGGTGGACACCGGCAGCCTTCAGACGACGACTCTCGCACCCATGAGCCGTGACAACCTACGACTGAAGCTGCTGCCCAGAAGGTTCTAGAAAGTAGAACAAAATAGAGGTGAGGCACAAAACACTTATAGTGTGGCTGGTTTGGGTAATTTACTCAGCTGTAGAGAGTACCAGGTGTTTGTTTGTTGTAAGGCATCTCACTGAAACTGAAACTGTGGTGGTGGTAGACATGCTGTGTTACAATGCAGTTGAATGTGTAACTGCCTCACATTAGCAGTTTCCAACCGTTTTCGGAAGTCAATCGTCCACAAATGATTAAGATGTGAGCTGTACTGTGTTATGTCTGTTCAGCTTTGTACATGCTGGACATCTGACTTATTTTAATGTATTAGTATGGCTGTTAAATTATTAAAATGTTTAATCATGATTATTCACCATTTTGTCTGAAATATGCCCATTTTTAATGTATTTTATAAACAGAAGGATTATCTACAGATCCCTCTTCCTGATTTCTTTTTTTTTCTTTTGCATGTTTGTCACACGTAAATGTTTCAGATCAAACAAATTTAAATATCAGTCAGTGACAACAACAACTGAACACAAAATGCAGTTTTAAAATGAAACGTATTATTATTAAGGGAGAAAAGAAATCCAAACCTACATGGCCGTGTGTGAAAAAGCGATTGCCCCCTAAAGCTAATAACTGGTTAGGCCACCCTTAGCAGCAACAACTGCAATCAAGTGTTTGCAAGAGTCTCTCTGTGGAGGAATTTTGGCCCACTCATCTTTGCAGAATTGTTGTAATTCAGCCACATTGGAGGGTTTATACCTGACTGGTTGGCTTTGATACACATTGACTGAATCGAATTGGAAAGTCTTAATTTCCTGGAAGTGTGTATGTGAATTTTGAAACATCAAATTGATTTGGATGAATTTTTATAAACTGAATTTCAAAACAGCGTATTTTAGCAAACTGAATTTTAAACCTCCATATTTTAATAAACAGAATTTCAAAACAAAAATACACATTTTTACTAAATGAAATTGTTTGCATACTATCATGGGGGAAAAAATTTGTATAATAATTAATAATTTATTGTGTGTCTTTTTTGTTGACTCACACTCCTGCCTGCTGCTTGATGTCACATGGACAATGATTTGCTCAAGTAGATGAATTGAGGGACAGCGTCTATTAGAGCAGAAACTGCCATATACAGTAGCCAGTACCGTACATGCCAAGATAGTAACAGTACTGTCTTTTAATATCCGATGTGCTTTAATTACTTATTCCATTGTGTGCTCGCTTCAGGGGTGGAAAGAAATACGGTACTCTTAAAGGAAAAAAAGTCTCAATAGTGGATTGGTGGGCGCCCCAGGCGGAAAACATCCCACTGCTCCTGCTGTAAAATGCTAAATACAAGTATGTCCCATTTCAATTCTAATATCTTGATGTCAATGTTTTATATTACCTGGTGCCCTCCAGGCCGTCTCCTCCACATCGGTCTGACACGGACATGGCGTCACTCTGGCACTCTGCACACACAAGCCTGTCTCTCACCAGCTGAGCGCTCCATAGTTTGAATTTGCACGCCACGCTCGCTTGTTTCACCCTAAAATATACGCAGTAGCTGCAAAAGAAAAAAAAGAAGTACCAGATCAGTCATATTTTAACAAATGCCAACATCACCTACCAACGTGAGCATGTGGGTGAACTTGGCTCGACAGATAGAGGAAGCAAGCTGTGTTTAATGGCGCCTTGAGCCAGACAAAAGACCAATCAAGGCTCAGATAACAACAGCAGCCTCATTTGAAGGTGATCCAGCAGTGTCATGTCACCTGCAGCATATCCTAATATCAACACAGCTCCGCCTGCGCTCCGGAGACAATAATAACGTGTTCTCTGGCAGATGCTTTGTACTCCCACACTATTTGTTTTGTCGC
Source organism: Dunckerocampus dactyliophorus (assembly GCF_027744805.1). Taxonomy (NCBI): domain Eukaryota; kingdom Metazoa; phylum Chordata; class Actinopteri; order Syngnathiformes; family Syngnathidae; genus Dunckerocampus; species Dunckerocampus dactyliophorus. The sequence goes on along the minus strand of NC_072822.1, from coordinate 9,360,482 downwards.
TCCTTCAGCCATCTGTGAAAAAAACACCATCCCCATTGGGCGTTTGATCTGAGAAAACACAGCCATGTTTTTTTTCTTCATTGCTGAAACATCTGATTTTTTTTCTTTTGCAAGGACACAATATGAACATTCAGCTTTGCATACATTTTAAGCAATTTACCACTCACAATCCAACTGAAACCCATGTCCTGTCATATACACTTAATGGACACTTCATTAGGTACACTTGCACAGTCCAATCAGATCCAAGCAAGAACTGTATCAACAATTCTAAAAGCAAAATAATGCAACCAAAATATTAGAAACAGCTATAATGATGCGGTGCAGTGCAATTTACAACCACAATAATACAAATATTGATAAATTAACACTTCTCTGACCGTATTATTGTTGTTTGCTAAGGCAAAAATTTTGACAGTTCTTGTAATGGAGTGTGCAGGTGTACCTGTTATTGCGGTCATTACATTTAAATACAAAAACAATAGTAATATTATGACTTTAGTCTTAGAATATTTAAAATACAAGCTATAAAACTATTATGCAAAAGTCTAACATCCTCAAAAATTCTTATCTTAACACTGGTATATTTTATTCCTGAAACATAAATGCTTTTTTTCAGAAAAATCTCACACAATAAAAAATAACAACCCAAAGTATTCTACTAAAGTTTGAACTTTTAATATAATACGTCTGTGTAGGCTCTCAGTCGTACAGGAGTTGTCCATCGAGGAAAAGGCTTCTTGAGACGTCATCTGTACTTCTGTGTAGAAGGTGTCGGACGTTTCGCTCCTCATCCGAAGAGCTTCGTCAGCAAACTAATAAGTGCTGGTAGCTTAGGCCTTAAATACAGTAAGAAGAAGCAAAAAGGAGAGGAGTGGTAGTCCCTTATGTAGCGGGGGTCTCCGAAAAACTCCAGAGGATCTTATGGCAACACAAAATTCCTACCTATTTCAAACCAGTAAATACCCTGAGACAAAAATTAGTGCATCCTAAAGACAAGGCTCCAAACCAGAAACAGAGCAATGTGGTCTATTCCATCCACTGTAAAGATGAGGAATGCAAAGAGCACTACATTGGGGAAACTAAGCAAATGCTCCAAAAAAGGCTTTATCAACATCGCAGGGACAATGCTAGTGGTCCTCAATCAGCAGTACATCTACACCTGAATGCTACCAATCACTCTTTTCAGGACAGCGAGGTTAAGATTTTGGCCAAAGAAAACAGATGGTTTGAAAGAGGAGAAAAGGAAGCTATTTTTGTCAAACAACAGAACCCATCATTGAATCGGAATGGTGGTTTGAGGTTTAATTTGGACCCTGTGTTCAGCAGGTTACTGAGACCAAAACCCACAGCTCTTAGTCTTGCAAATGAGGTGAAGGCAGGGCCGAGCCAGAACAATAGATGCTAACAAGCCAGTATCAGAGTCGTTCATACCCAATTCAGGGAGCGACACTTCCCTTTTATCGTAGGTGTGAATAACAGGATAGGATTATACCACTGCTCCGCCCAGGCTTAGTGTAACAAACCAATAGGAGGAGGGTGTTGGCACACCAATTCCGCCCACTCTTACTGTATTTAAGGCCTAAGCTACCAGCACTTATTAGTTTGCTGACGAAGCTCTTTGGATGAGGAGCGAAACGTCCGACACCTTCTACACAGAAGTACAGATGACGTCTCAAGAAGCCTTTTCCTCGTTTTAATATAATAATATTAATATTATCAGTCTCACAATTCTGTTTCTTGTTAACACTTTTTCCCGTGTGCAGTTAAAATAATTTCTTTACAGTGTGGCCCCAATAGTCCTTTGGGAAAAAAAGAGGATATTTTTGGCACACAATTGTCAAAAAAAAATGTAATCTTCGATAATATATTGTTAAAAATGAGCATCACATGACTGTACGTGACTGTACTTGTATTCATCAACGAGTATGAAAATTCTTATGCTGATTATGATGCTAAAAATGCATTTCTTCCAAATCGCTGATACAAATATGATGCAAAATTGACTTGTTTGATACCTATGCGAGACTCATATTCACACACAGACTCACATTCCAAAAACATGCATGTTAGGTTAATTGAAGACTCTAAATTGTCCATAGGTATGAATGTGAGTGTGAATGGTTGTTTGTCTGTATGTGCCCTGCCATTGGCTGGCGACCATTCCAGTGTCTACCCCACCTCTCGCCGGAAGAAAGCCGGGATGGGCTCCAGCAGCCCCCGCGACCCTAGTGCGGACAAGCGGTATAGAAAACAGATGGATGGATACCTATGTGACATACCTATGACATGCATGATATGATGCAGGGTGGTTGTACATATTTAATAACTGGTCAATTGAGTGGACAAGGAAGAGACGGCACCACTTAAATGATGCTAACCATAGAAGACCGGAGAGACCACTAGTAAGTACTGGTAACTGTGGTCACTCTGAGTAGTAACTTGATGCTATTCCTCTTTGATTCAAAGGTTATCAACCTAACCTGACAAGCTCCTTTAAATAGTTGAAGTGTAAAATAAAACTCAAGAAAATCTACTGGAGTTGAGTTGATGAAACGTCCTGGATGATCTTCTCAACCTTTTCAAGTGCAGGCTGGCTTTAGTCCAAAAGAACTTGACAGTTGACGCAACACTACAGTACAAGTCTAAAGTTTTGACACATCTTCCCATTCAATAGCATGAGCAAGTGTCTCCAAACTTTTGGGGAGTTGACTTGGAGGCTAATTCCCATCTTCCCAAAAGTTCAGTTCTCTAGATTGTTTTCACTGAGTTATTATCAGTGTCCGTTTTCATGACAACATCAGGGCCTTTTAATCCTTGTCCATTAGTATCTTATTTTCTTGAGTAATGTGTGTCCAAACCGCTGATACTCGGTCAAAACACAGGTGTACAATGTCACTTTTAATCAGTGAGAAAGGCTGGAAGGGTCGTCTTGGAAAGCAGCCATGACTGTATACCGTAGCATTTCCAGCAATCAGACCACAAGGACCATTTCCAAGAAGGACGGCTACGATACTTTTTTACTTGGATTAGAGCGGCTTCATCAGCAAAGGTCAAGTGTGCACGCTGCACATGGACGCTCAGGTTCATATCGCAGCCAAAGCAGTCTCAAGGCTCTGATTGCTATGGTAACCTTGGCCTTGCATGTCTCAGTGAAGCTTTTTGGATAACAAAGTTGCATTGATCTGACTGTCGAAGCTTTTTAACTAAAGGGTAGAAGAACATATTCGAGAAAAAAAGATTGTTGGCAACTAAATAGAAGCTTGTGATCGTTATAATTATGCCGACAATTGAGGAGTGTGAGCCACAATTATGCAACATGACTGCTGCAGTTCCGTGATTGCTTTTCTTTGGCTTTTTGTGGCAACAGGTGTTACGAGATGATGAAGAAGTTACGTGATGTAACTTTTTGTGTGGTACTATAAGTGGGCTCACATTCAAAGCAGTACGATTCCATTCTGACCACTTATCATCAAAGTTAAGGTAAACGCTTACTGTTTTTACAGTGAATCACTTCTATTTTACTCTTGTGTGAGATGCATGTGGCACACGAAGTTATCAAAGTTATTGAGATATTTGTTGTACTATTGGTGTGGACTTGAGTCACAATTTTGATGACTTTGGACACGACTTGACAATATCATCAAAGACTTGCAACTGGACTTGGACTTTGACATCAATGACTCGGGGCTTGATTCACACTTTAATCTGATGACTTGAAAATACTTGAGATTTTCAAGAAGTGTGTTGAGTGAAATGTGTCCCCGTTCAAAGCACAATGTTCCCTTGCTCTATCGCGGTTCACCTTTCGCGGATTCCCGAATTTTTTTTTGTGCTTCTTTTTTTATGACAGCTTATGAACGATGTTACAGGCCGAGCCTGGCCCTTTAAGAAGAATTGCATTGTGGGAAGTTGAGTGTCTTTCTCTTCCCTCTCTCGTCTGTCTTCACCGCCCATTGTTTTCTGCATCCTGATTGGCTGTAGACCATTGTCAATCAATCTCCTTCATGCCACCCTGCCATGTCTCCTGTGTCATCACTTGCTTGCTAGCCTGTAAATGAATCTTCGGTTTGAAGGACTGCAGCAATGTTTTAACAAGGATACAAAAACGTTTTAATGTGATGCGTAATCATTTGCTCCCTTCCATGTTTGATAGTTTGAACGTGGAACAGATTATTTCTATCCCAATAGCTTTGTATGTTTTTCATAATCTGAACAAATCAGTTCATCAGCATCCTGGCATGTGTTGGGTTCCTCCCTTGAGGTTCCACTGTATGGAGAGTGAAGTGCCATTTGTCGACCTTACCTGGCCTTCTCCTCCTTCATCAGCATGTGAGGCCTCCTCCAAGGGTCCTTAAAGTTCCTCTTGAAGGAATCTGGAAGGATCTTTGCCACCTCTGCAAGTCAAAGGAAAAACGTTGGCTTGAACAACATGATGAGGCATTGGGGTAGTAAACAAATCCTTGATCATGTGACTCAAAAGAGGAAGTGATGTCAAGTTTTCCTATGGGTTTGCCCTGAAAGTGTTTATCTGCATGGTGGTGTTTCATTCCTGGAAAAGTGATGCAACACAGCTGCAGACAAGCCCTCAGGAGCAGATGTGTTGCCTATTATACAATATACAATCGGTAACGGATCTCACAGTGGCCCGGAGGAAGAGGGCGAGAGAGGGCATTAATATGTAACAGATTGCCTAGCAGGGGAGGAAAAAAGGTCACGCTTTTCTCACCTTTTGCCGTGCTGCATATTTCGTTGTTTCCAAAGCACCCTCTGCGCTGCTTGAGGTCCGGGCAGGGGGTCCCCCCGTTTCGAGGAGGGACGGACACTTGGCGGCTTCTTTCCGTGCTGCCCACCCCACACGGAGACGTGCATGAGGACCAAGGACCCCATGAGCCCACCACACAGTCAATGGCTGCTAGGGAAGCACATATAAAGATCAGGAAGAATGTAACTCACACAATTCAACTTGAAACACTGAGCAGACACATTAGGTACACCTGTACAATCTAACTCTTTTTTTTTTTTTACTGTAGTGGTGTAGTAGTACTTTGCATCATACTGTCTCGCACAGCCACAGTGGCACACCATAGTATACAGTAGTATGTTTAACTTGTTGTGCAGTGTAAGGAGGCTACACTCAACTTTAACTTTAGCCTTTTAGCATTTTCTTCTATTTTTTGTGTGTTACTAATACGTAACGTATTTTACTATACAGTACACACACTTTCTTATTCAACAGCATGAGGACGTGTGTCCAAACTTTTGACTGGTAGTATAAGTGGTATTGAGCTTTTCCCCACGTCTTCAACATCAAATGTATAGCATTTACTAATATGTGGTCATAGCTCCAGGTATCTGTGAATGAAAGTTGACTAAACTCTTGATGCAATTCAACAGGATTCCAACAATATGTGTTGGTATTTTTACACTCCGCTACTCCAGAATTTAAAGGAAAAAGTGTCACATGGAAGGAAACGAAAACATTTCTGTCCCCCCAAGTGGGGGACTGACAGAAAATAATTGAGAACCACTGGTTTAAAGGGATATTTATAACGGGGGACCGTCAACACAGTGCCAAACCTTATTTTGAAGTTTTAAAGCATTAAAAACTTAAATTACATTTTTTCAGAAAGTTGACAAATCATGTTACATAACAATAGCAAAAAATGTAGAAATTGTTACATTTTTATGACTTATATTTGTAACTGTAGTCGGGTGAAAATGAGTGGAGACATACCAGTTTGCGAAAAAGTAAGATCACTTATTTTATTTATTTATTTGCACATCATAAACAGTAGGAGAAAAAAGAGGAAACAACACAATTTATAAACAGTTAAAATCATTGTGCAGGAGAGGATGGAAGCCAAAAGAGGCTTATGTGAATACCTCCCCAAAATGATACAGTACACAGGGAAAAAAGAAAGAGGAAAAAGAATGAAATTACAATATAACTGAAATAATAGTAAGCAAGTACAATTTGAAAGTGTGATTGTTCAAATTGAAATTGGCATGTTTTTTAAACCAAATACAGCATGTAATGTCATGGGGACACAAATGGCACCGGACTGTAGGAATGGCTCATATACTGTATACTTCCTACTTGGCTTCCAAACTGTACGCAGTACGTACAGTATATAGTGTGCGCTCCGTGGCTTAGTGAAAATAAATATTTATTCACTGCACTTCCTACTTGCAGTAGTGGTCAGAAGTTAACATACACTCATCATCATTTTGGACCCTTAATGACTGATGTGAACTGTTGTTTTTATATACAGTGCATCTTCTCTGTACTATGTGCACATGTTCTATGTATTATCAGTGAACATGTTGGAGTTTATTTGGAATTTTTTCAAATTAACACTGGTCCAAATGATACATTCATGTTGAATATACAGTTCCCTTGCTATAACGCGGTTCACTTTATGTGGCCTCGCTATTACAGCGTATGAACGCATTGTGTTCTGCGTCCAGATTCCCTCAGGGAGAACCCGCATTGTCTTCTGCGTCCCGATTGGCTAAGGGACTGTAGATCGTCAATCAATCAATCTCGTCCGTGCCCTGTGTCCTGTACAGTACAGAATGCGTTCAGCTTGTCTAATTTACATAATTGTTCGATCGCTAGCGGTGTGGCTCTTTAGTGCTGTATGTTTGCAAGTTTTCTCCCCGACAAAACTCACAATGTCGACTAAACGCTCTGGACCGACAATGGCACCTGCAGTTACACCCAAAAGGCAGAGGAAGACGCACAAAAAGTTGGAATTCTGGACATGCTGAAGAAAGGTAGAACTTATGCAGCTGTAGGGCGCCGTGACGGAATAAATGAATGTTCGGTTCATACCATAAAGAAGGAGGGAAATAACATAAGGACGACAGCAGCAATATATTTTAACAAGGATGCAAAAAGGGCTTTAAGTGTCCGCAACAAGACCATGCGGATGCCAGGGCAGAGGAAGGGGGATATAAGCCTGAACACGTTTTTAATATGAAGGAGACAGGCTTATTTTGGAAACACTACATTGCTGATTCGGCCCATGGACCACGGTGCGATGCCTGCTTTCAAGACCCTCTGTATGCGCAACATATATATATTTTCTCATGTCTGAGAAAAGTGTATAAAGTGTGTGGTGAGGGCGTCACAGGGGTCACCAACGTTTTTCCTTGTGAGAGCTACTTTTCCAAAATGAAAATGGCCAAGAGCTACTCATTTTTGGAACATTTATTTTCAGAGCTTATTTTAAACCCAAACAAAGCGAATATGCTTGTTTTACCAGAACATGAACAAAATGCTGGTGTCCACAACTCACATTTTGTATTTCAGAATGCATGTCTTTCTACTGTTCTTTCATTATTAACTAAAAACCTGAATGAAAAGCAGGCTTGCGGGCACCTCATGTGGTCGTGGGGGGCTACCTGGTGCCCGCGGGCACCACGTTGGTGACCCCTGCCCTAAAACATACATAATAAAAGAAAAAAAATGAAAAAACATACACTGTAAATGAAAAAACATGTCCTGTAAACAAAAAAATATATAATGAACAAAAAAAAAAAAAATCAACTTCTACTACATGGATTTCACTTAACACTGGTATTTTTTGGAGCCAAACCCCCGCGTTAAACGAGGGAACACTGTATATACATATATTAAATTAAATATCTTAATAAGTGGTGCTGAAGGTTCCAGAATGTCTTTTAAGCTCTATGCATTTCTTATCCATGATCATAATTGACTGTAGATGGTAGTTTCTCTTTGGCAGCATCAAAGAAAGTGTTTGACAGCACTCAGTGGATGGAGCAAAACTCTGAACAGAGGGAAAGTCCAAGGAAGGTAGTGAAGCCCTAATGAAGAACTATTGTAGATTTACACAAGTTGGGAACGTCTAACAAACAACTGCAGATTCCAAGAGGTCGTAGTGACAGTGAAAGCAGCGCCTCAGGTAAGAGGGTGGTGACCGAGAGAACAAATGGCTCATTAGCATCCACTAATGTCAAGATCAGACTCAGGAAGTCTGCAAGTCAGGTCACACAAGTGGCCCCCACTTAAAGAAAAACGGGCAAAGTCTCTGGTTTCACTCAGTGTCACACTTCAACACACACACACACACACACACACACACACACACACACACACACACACACACACACAGAATCAGCAGCAGCAATCAGTCTTCCAATTGAGACGGCTGATTTAGCTAATTACGTCAACCTAACTAAAGAGGAAGTTCTATTAGTTAGATGGCGGCTCCGATCAAAGCTAAGCAGATCCTTGCGGGAATCAGACTTTAAGGTTTCATAGCAGCAGACATACTACAGCAGGCCTCCTTTAGAGACAGGAAGTACTACACACTTCATAAACACACTCAAAGACGGTGAGAGGAGCTCCACATACACAGAAATACAAATACGCACGCGTTTATAGAGATGAACTAGGATGTGGGAATAAACTGGTCAGCACTTTACATGTCCAACCTACCTTACTGGACATCATGTGCAACAACCCCATTGATTTTAGATGCAATTCACCACAAACACAAGTCCAAAATTAAATCAGTCCAATTCAGCTCTACCATAACTAATAATCATCAGTTCACAAACCTGCAGGGATGATTATCCTATATGGCAAAGCAAGCAAAGCAAAACTCTCTTGGTTTTGAAGACTATCTGACCCCAAGTACTCAAGGTGTCTGATTTCAAAGTTCAACAACTTTTTGTACATTCACAACTGTTACATTGTTTTCAGGCTTTCAGGGATTGTGTAACATCTGAGCATGTCCTGCCCACTACCATAGATTGTTTAACAGATGAGGCAATAGTCAAATATCGTCTCTATAACAGCAACTGTGCTGTTACTGTAGTTTAATACACCGCATGGCGGCTCTCTTATTAAACCCCATATAGCTGGATTGACTGTCAATTTCTCACACAGACCATTTAGCGCTACGAAACACCCGCTGTAAATTTAAGCTGTTTAGTTAAATTTGCATAGAATTTGGTACACACGTTTAAAGGACTAATAACTAAGTCTGTAAAACTGATTGGTTGAAAGCAATGTAATTTATCTCATTTAGTATGTATTGTGTAAAACTAAAACAGGAACAACATCAAATTAAAAGCACAAAGTGAACACAGACCCACCATCCACCACTGTAAGTTTGGAGTTTGTTTTTCAGAGAGAAGATTATAGCGCCGCTGCTTGATGTGTGTGGTGACAGGCAGTGTGCTAGCATGAAATAACAAATATAGCACATTAGTACTCAATAACGTCATCAGACTTTACCTTGATGCATTCCCACAGAGTATCACCATTTGGGAACAAATATGAAGTGAAAAAACCCCGATAAAATTACAGTATAGTTGACCATCTGTGCAGAGTCGGAGAAGGCTAGCGCACGTACAATGGTGCGTTCAAGGACTGTCAAACAAAGTGGGACACTCGCAACAAACAAAATAAACATGCAAAAACTTCAACCTATATTATTTTTTGAATAAAATAATGGTCCATATTTCCTAAATTTATATGCATTTACTTAAAATTGTATTTAGTTATTTACAAAAGTATTTTTTTGTGTGTGTCTTTTTTTTTTATCATTGTGGCTGAAAGGTTTCCTCAGCCCATTTCGGCCCCGCCCACGGACCGCTACTGGGCCCCGGCCCTGTGGTTGGGGACCCCTATTCTAGGACAGCCGTCTACCAACTGTAGATATTCTACACTTGAATATACTTGTGGGGCAGTTTGACATCCTGGTGGAGTATGCCCACGGACCACCGGTTGAATTTCGCTTCCCTATAGAAATGACATGGAGGGAGAGCGAATAACTAATAATAAGTGACTCGTAGCCTCCTTACATGGCCATCTACTCTATGTCGCCCCATCCTCATCATTGCATTCAAGCACAAAGCCCTGTGTGTGCGTGCGTGTGTGTGTGTGTGACAGAGAGACAAGAGAGAGGGCGCATTCAAGGTACCGCCCGCTCTGTTCATTCCCATGGTCTTGTCAGGGTGGGTTGGGGGGGGGCGGCTGTCTCAGTGACACAGCCAGTCCACAAAGCCACTATGGAATCTCTGCATTCCTGCACATTAGTGCTGCCCACCTGACACCCGCCTTTCCCAGATCGCCACACATACACACACTCACATTTGTCAGATAAAGTCAGATAAAGTGACCCATTTGGGCTCGTTCCATTTCCAGTCATCACTGTGACTTTTTATTTTGATTCATCCGAAGCCAACTTCCTGCTTTCTTCTTCTTATCCTCTTCCACACACACACACACACACACACACACACACACACACACACACACATTGTTTCTTTTCCCTCCCTGCCACACGGCCAATTAGGGTCTTTGGGGAAAAGGGTGCACAATGAAATGGATAGGGTCGGCAAGTTCTCGCACCCTCCCACACAGAAAGCACCACCGCCACCGCCACCACCACCACCACCAGCGTGTCCTGTGAGGGCCTCAAGTCTCCAGGGGTCAGAAGGTAATTGGTCCTGCTCTCTGTTTCTGGTACCGGCAGTGCGACAAGACCCGCCACCCACATGATAAGCCTGCTGACAGTCTGGCCCGCCACTGAGCTCGCAGACGTTGCCGCAAAAAAAGCCTGTCGCCACCTCTGACCTCTGACCCCAGGGGAGGAAACAAGTGGTATTTGTCAGCATGTGGAGCATGTGCACTCAACTGATTTAAAAACGTTCTATTAGCGAACGCTACGTTTGCAGGATTACACAAAAACATTACAACATCGGTAAATAGCTTGCTAACTAGCAAAATATGGTGCAAAACTTTTTTTTCCCACTTCCGTTTGAGGAATTGAGTTCTCTTTGTGCCATTTGAGTCTCCCCCATCCCACAAAGGCTGCCCTTTGTCACCGAGTCTGATCATTACTTTTATGGACAGTACTTCTAGGCGCAGCCAGGGCGTTAAGGGGTTCTGCTTTAGTGGCTGCAGGATTGGGTCTCGCTTTTTGTAGACGATGTGGTCCTGCTGGCTTCCTTGAGCCGTGATCTTCAACTCTCACTGGATCGGTTCGCAGCCGAGTGTGAAGCGGCTGGGATGAGAATCAGCACCCCCAACTCCGAGCCCATGGTTCTCGCTCGGAAAAGGGTGGAGTGCCATCTCCGGGTCGGGGATGAGATCCCGCCCCAAGTGGAAGAGTTTAAGTACCTCGGGGTCTTGTTCACGAGGGAAGGATGGAACGCGAGATCGACAGGCGGATTGGTGCGGCGTCTGCAGTGATGCGGACTCTGCATCGGTCCGTTGTGGTGAAGAGGGAGCTGAGCCGAAAGGCAAAGCTCTCAATTCACCGGTCGATCTACGTTCCTATCATCACCTATGCTCATGAGTTTTGGGTAGTGACCGAAAGGACAAGTGGCCGAAATGAGTTTCCCATTTACTGCCTCATTCTAGCCAGAGCGCACGCTGTCGATTGCAGAAAGGAACACACGGTATCACACCTCCCTCTGACATATTTTTTCACTTCTTTTGACAGTTCAACCATGAGCGCTATTCCTTACTTTACAGGAACCAAAACAAAGATTAGTTACCAAACCTTCAAGAAACCAACTTTACAAGGAAACGGTGTTTTTGCTACAAACACTGTAATAGAGGATAAAAAACAGTCCTGCTTGGAGGCACTTCCAGTAATTCTACTTGTTGGCAGAACTTCACACAAACAGCATGAAATGGAGCAAAAAGCACTGAATGTGGACCCCAAGTTTGTCCCCTGGCTTGTCGCACAATTTCAAGCCACACTCGGAGATAACTGGGTTGCTATCTCCCGTTTTTTGTCACCCTTGCCTGAATTCTGCTTCCATTTTAGGGTGTCGTGACAAAGGAGGAATCACAACAAATTGCGTTATCTCCTTCTCCCTTAATCACCTTGCACTTTCCCTCCATCTGTCTCTTTTTGAGCACACTTCCACCCCCCTTCTCTTCAGGCTTGCACCTCCTCCTGGCTGATAGGACCCAGATGTCCAGCTTCTCTGGAGGGGGACAACAGACCCCCTAACAGACACCCTCTCACACCCATGTAGACAGCAGGGACGTGGTCCCGTCAGACAGATCTCATGGTGTTAGCCTGTTAATAGGACTAATAACAGCTTAGCACGGAAATGTTTCCTGACAGACAAGACAATTGATTATTATAAAGAGAACACAGCTGACTGGAGTGCATGTGAGGTGCAATCAAGAGCCATCCCCACGCGTTTTAACCTAGTATAATCACAATTATACTGAAAATCACAAAAACTCAGCTATGTCTCAATATGCCTGTAAACTACACTTTGTGCGCCAAAAATAAATTACATACCATTTTTAAGCAAAGGACAAAAATGTTCCAGTTCCAAAACACCTGACATTTTAATGTAAGAAAATAAAAAGATGAGCTCATGGAGAGAATAACATGTGTCCATAATGTGTCAGTGATGTCATGGCATATACCTCCAAGCACTAAATGCATTAAATGTCCCGTCAGATTGCTTGTGATGTCATCCCTATGCTGCGAACAGCCTCTAGGGGGCATATTTGCACGCTATTGGGGGATTTTTATCTTATGCTATGATGTATTAAATAGCATTATGGTCCACAATAGTCTATTTTTCTTGAGATTTGTGGGGAAATGTCTTGTTTTTAGTAGCAAATGACAAGTCACAGCGCAGGACAAATTTTAAGACAAACCAATATGTACTGGAAATATAAATCATCTGTTCCGGGGTCAGGCTGTAACTATTCCAAAACCTTGATCAACTATATACGCAATGTTTTAAGTAACATTTTAACACCGTAATACAAATGTAAAAATATGCTGTATGGTAATACAATAATACCGTCATCCTTTACTACATCGCTGTTCCAACATCGCACCCTCTCTCTATCACGTTTTTTTTTTTAATTCATGAATAAAATGCATTATTACTCCAAACATATTGAAAGACAAGTCATATGTGGCACTCTGGTCACTAGGCGTCAATAATGTTACACTGATGAGACATACATTAGATTGCCTTAACACACTGCGTGGAGTCAGCCATGGCGTGTCTTGCATTGTAGATTGAAAAAAAGTTGTCCTCCCATTCCATGTGGAAGTGGTACGTTTTTGACTTCTTACTTTGTTCTTCTTCCCCACTCCGTTTGAAACCCTTCTTAAGTTTAGCACAAATAAATTGGAGGCTAACTAGTTAGCTTGGTAGCTTGCTATATTCTATGAATGGCAGCCGTCTCTTATGTCCCTGGAGTGATCCCGTAGCCTGCGCATTATAGCTCCGCAATGTAGAGTAAGGAAAAAAATAATGGGAGCGTAAAGGTGACTATAGAGGTGTTATTTCATGTGTACAGCGCTCTAATAATGTCAAAAATCTTATTTAGTCATGAACAGGTTTTCTATGCTGTATTAAAATATTCAGTTTATTAATACTGAGTCCTACTTTGAGAAAATTCACTTATCGCTGTCTGGAACCAATTAACCACGATAAACGAGGGGTGACTGTATGACAGGTGACATACCACGTTAGCTTTTTTAGCATTATTACCAGTCCTGCACGTTTGTATAAATAAATACAACTTAATACATTTGTGTTCCCTCCAGGAACATCGATGACAACCAAGGAGAGAGGGGATGACTGTGTATACCTGAGAAGCGGGTCTCTTCACATAAATAGCCTGGGTGGTCTGAGGCCAACTGTCTAACACAGAACTATATCATATAGAGTGGAATGTCGAACAATATCTTAATCTAACCGAACGCTGGTCAACCAAATTCAGTTCCAATTCAGTTCCAAATTCAAAATTTTCAAATAAAATTCCCCAATAATCCAATAATGGAAATAATCTGTGCCAGTGTCAAAATTTCTTCTTTTTTTTTCCCTCTTTCTTTTTTTTCTCTTTTTTTTTCCAAACTGTCACTTTAACAAAACCATAAAGAATGCGATGCTTTAAGGAACATTTTACCATTCGCAAGTGTCATAATTTAAAACAAATGTATGTATGTATTTTTAGGTGCTCCCTGGAAGTTAGGTTTGCATTTATCAGATGTTTTTCTTCTTCATTGTTTAGCTCGATTATGGTGGAACTACTTAACTGAGTTCAACTTTATGGGAGAATTAAGAAAGAATTTCCTCAATGACGTCGATTTTTGTACTTCATTTCTCAGTGAGCGATTACATATTCTACATTATTAATAACAGAATAAATCATAATTTCATGTCATTCTCTCACATATTTTTCGGTGTAAAAACAGTGCGCATAAAAGACACCCTGAGCTACGCGCTTATACGGTATTATTATGCTAAAGAACACTTTCTTAAGTAATCTTGGCCATCGAAGTTTAAAAGTAAAGTAAAAATTGCATTGTAAGTAAAAAACCTCGATGATAGCACTTGATGGCAAATTCGCAAAAATTGCCAAAGCAAATATAAGATCAATAAATTCATTTTCAAACTTGTGATTTTTTTTTTGCACCATCAAGGACAGTGATGAAATCGGTCCACAGCTCATTTCCTCTCCAAAAATGTGGCACCTGATAGTTTCACCACAAGTTTGCTCATCACTCCCTCCAGCACGCCCGCTTCCATCCCCCCCATCTTAAAGCCCCCCTCAGGGGAACTGTATGTTGTCACGTCCTGACCCGGATGCCTTCTCCTTGCTTCCCCTGTCTTCCATCACACATGTTCTGTCTTTGACCCGGGTGTGGAGTGGATGTTTATACCTAGACGGCTTAAAACGGGCCAGCTGGACCGAGCAGCTGTACCGTCCAACTGAAACACACGCATTTTCCTTTTTTCTAACACCTTCCTCGTTAACCAGAAGACAGTTTTACGCTGATTTCTTGCAAAAATCAACAAGCTCCGTCTGATGTCCCACTCTGGGTAATATTATTATGGATGGCGGTGATGCCGCTCAACCAAAAAACCGTGCTGGTCTGCAGCTGACGCGGGTTAGTCACAGAGCGTGGCAGACTGATGTTGATGCGAAGCAGACCTGCAGCATCGGAATCAGACAAGTCCGGGTTGAATGTAGCTTGGAACGGAGCCAAGCCACAAGTTGCATGTACAGTATGCTTTTAAGTGGACATGTGCTCAGGTTGCACACACAGGAAGTCAAGGACCACCTTAGCAAACACACATCCTTTATAGTAAGCCCCGAGCGCAGACCTCCTTCAGGGCTATCTTCTATGCTTAATATTTGTCCTGTCTAGCCTTCTGTCATAATACTGCTGCATGTTTTGGCAAGGACACCCGTGCAAAATATACTAAATGTACTGGAAGTAAATGAAAGCATCCAAATACAAGCGGGGATTAAGGAATATGCTTTCATATTTCATCGTTATGGTTCCCTTGCATTGGAGCCTATTCTGACAACGACCCAAAAGACCCAGCGGCAGCACAGCAAGGCAGTTGTAATGCACTTTACCGCCACCTATAGGACTGGAGTGGAACTTATATACTTGTAATATTGATTGATCATTTTACAGGGGCATATTTTTTGTGACAAAAGTGCTTTTTGATTAATTTCTGTTAATAAATCTATCAATTTCAATCAATCTTGATCTGAAAAAAACTCTAAACAGCCTGTAAAAAAAATTGTAAATACATGTATTATTATTGCCATTTTTATTGTTTATTTTGTATTTATTTTATTTATAGTATATATTTTTTTTTTTTTACTTGAAAAACATCAATTTCAATCAAAATTTCTCAAATTTCTGTAAAAAATTCTTTAAAAAAAAACATTTCTAAAGAGTTGTTGAGCAGTTGTTGTCGTAATTAAACGCATGAATAAACAACAATGGGACAGTACAAAAAGTAACTGTTTTGGGTGTGTAAATAAATATTGAATAAAATATTAAATAAAAGGTAAAATGTGAAATAAAGGGTTTGAAACCATAGAAGTGAATAAACAAATACTTTCTGAGATGTTGCACATGCTCTATATGGTATATTTAAAAACGGTGTTGTTGTGGCTCACAATATGGCGTTTGTGTGTGTGCGTGTGTGTGTGTCCGTGTGCAGGCGTGTAGCATCATGACAAGCCCAGTGGAGCGCCACGTAACATGTGAGTGAGTGCATGCACAGACGTTAGTTGACCTAAGGAAGCAGCTGCTATACGTAAAGCTGTACAAAACATGATGATGATGACTGAGCAGTGACCTGAGGTGAGCTTGTTATGTTAGCTTTCAACTTCATGCACACACACGCGCATGGACACACACACACACACGCGCACACGCACACACACACACACAGATCAAGTGATAGTAGGAAGTTCCCTCTCTTTGGCTAGCTGTGACATAAAATGGGCAATGTTGAGCTGTTTTTAATATTTTTCTCCTGCCATGTTGCTAAATTACGAAGGAGTATTAGGGCCACATTGGAAAAAAAAAAAAATTACAAAAATTCACGAAAAAAATTTGCAGAATAAAGTCGTAAAATTACGGGAAAAACAGTTGTACATTTACGAGAATAAAGTCTTAATTTTACATGTCAGAGGGAAAATAGAGCAGAGCGAGAATAAATCGTCATAAATTTACAACTTTGTTGTCCTAATAGTATTCCTTTTTTCTCTTACATTAACGAGAACAAAGTTGTAAATATACGAGAAAAAAGGCTTAATATTACAAGAATGAAGTTGTGAATTCACAAGAAAAAAAGTCGTAAATTTACGAGAAAAAAGTCGTAAATTTACAAGAAAAAAGCCGTAAATATATGAGAAAAAAGACGTAATATTACAGGAATAAATTTGTAAATGTATGCCTTTTTTCTTGTATATTTACGAGAATAATGTGTTAAATTTACGGGAAAAAAGGCGTAATATTACAAGAATAAAGTTGCACATTTACAGGAAAAAAAGTCATAAATTTACGAGAATAAAGTTGTGTATTCATGACTTTATTCTCGCTACGCTCTATTTCCCCTCTGTCACGTAATATTAAGACTTTATTCTCGTAAATGTACATCTTTTTTTTTCCTCGTAAATTTACAGAGATAAAGTCGTAAATGTACGACTTTACTCTGGAAATCTCAGATAATTTTTCAATGTGGCACTAATACTCCGTCGTACCAAATAGAGCAACCAAAAAACCGAGGAGCACCTCTGAGTACGATACAGTGTAGTTCTGCGCCACCGTAAACCACAAGAACACACGTGCGGTTACACGAACCCCTCTCTGACATCGTTTCTGACTTAAGGTATGCATGCATAACGTGTGTGTGCTTAAAGAGAGGGCTCGCTCATGTTTTAAGAGCGCTTTCATCCACTTTTGTTCCCTGCAGGTGCTTGTTAGTGAGCACTTAAGACACCGTGCACAAGAACACACGTCAACTTGAGACGCTTCCACACACTCCACAGGCTCGGAGTGTTTCCTGCCTGTTAGTTATCCTATCCATCTTTGGCTGTGTGTTTCCATGGCACCCGTGCCCTCCTTTGTCCTTATATAGCATCAGCCAGCACAGTGAGTTCAGCCTTACAACCCCAAACTTGAATTTGGACCAGTCTAGGACTTTCCACTACTGGGCGGCTGCCATGCATTGTGTGCAACGGCTCAAGTGGTGGCAGTGCACTATGTAAGGCAAGAGAGGACAGTGCCCCAACACATTTTAGAGAACAATGTCAAAGCGTTACAAATATAAAGTCATAAAATAAGACAAGTCAGAAAATTATGAGAGTACATTTGTAATTCTAACGACTGAATGTCAAAATTCCCCCTAAGACCCTGAATTTCTCTACATTATATCATGACATATTTGTTAAAAACACATCTGGTTAGATAATGTACCAAAGACAACAAAAAATAAATGTATTTTAATGTAACTTTAGTTAATCGTTTACAAAATGACGACTTTTTATCGTAATGAACTATACTGTACGTACTCTTTTCTCGCAAAAATAAAACTCTTTCTTACAGATTACATCTTTATTGTCAGAAAATAATGCTATTTTTGTATTAAAAGGCAAAATATATATTTTTTTAATATTATTTTTGCAATAAATCAGCTTGGGTTTTTCTTTATTTTAATACGACAGATTTTATTGAACAAACTTTCTTTCTTGTAATATTACAACTTGAATCTAGAGAATCGTGACTCTTATCTTGAATATGAAGTCCCCATTCTCATCAAATTGTAACTTTTTTTTGTAACATTACGACTTCATTCTCATGTGTTACGATTTCGCTCTCGTAAAATGATATGTTTTTCTTGTAAAATTACAACTGTTTCCTTGTAATCCTGTGGTATGTCGGCTTTCGTTATTGATCTGTTCCAAAAGGTCTGATGAAAACCCAGGCACCCAAAAATATGAACAAAAAAATACATTACATAGCTTTGCATGCAGAAAACAATGCGAAATACAGTTGTCCCGTGCCAAATTGCGCCTCAAATTTTGTAGCTTCACTCCATCATGGTTTTTCAAACATACTGTATATTAATTAATAAATGATGTGTTTTGTAGTTGAATACGGCCTCTTATGACTCAAAAAATTTAAAAAAATTATATTTTTTGGCTAAATTAAGCATTTTCAAGAATAAAAATGCCTAAATTCACTAAAATACAAATATGCGTCTGTGTAGGCTCTCAGTCGTACAGGAGTCGATTAGTTCGCTGACGAAGCTCTTCGGATGAGGAGCGAAACGTCCGACACATTCTTCACAGAAGTACAGATGACGTCTCAAGAAGCCTTTCCCTCGTTAAAATACAAATATGAGCCATTGAGACACATTGAAATTGTGAATGCAGTATTGTACATTGGTCACTAGGTGTCAGTGATTGTTCAGTAAGTCAAGCAGACTTGATCACCGGAACAACCGACTTTTAGTGCAGATTTAAATGATCTTAAAATTCTTACATTATCTTATGGTGCCTGCCGGGCGCTGCAATGATGTCAGCCTCCCTTTGGGCTCTGGGCTCCTCTGGTGGACAGAGGCCAGATTGCAGCGTCATCCATCCATCCATTTTCTATGCTGCGTGTCCTCTACTGAATGCTTCGCATGGACGCAATCCATTATGGGAAAACGGTACAATTGTTGTTTTTTTTTTAATTTTAAACTCATATTGGTACTTGTATATTTCCTAGATACCGTTTGAGTGTTAAGTTGCTGTGTGGTGATTTTAGCATTCTTCGTAAGATGACACCTTGAGGCAGACTTTTATACTGAACAACAACCGCCTGCGAGTATTTATGTATTTAAATGATTAGTAGTATTTCTGAAATAAAGGAGATGTCTTGAGATTAGAACTTAGCCATAAATTAAACGCACCGCTGTATCGTTTCCAGGATTCAAAGATTAAGAAAAAGCAGCGGTTTATACGTCGGAAATGACGGTACTCCTGCAAGTCATTTTGGAGTGTAATACAACAAAATATCAGGAGAATGCAGACTGCGGTGAGTCATGCCAGTCCACATATTCAGATATTATGTTGGCTTGTCGTCAAAGCTCACTTCTGGTCACGTGACGGCGACGGGTCGGTGATGTCATCATTTTCAAAAAAGCAGCGGATTTGCTCGTCTACATGGAAAGTTGGATTTCAGCTTTTCCCACTCTGGAAGCAGTTGAACAAAAATACAGTTTCAGGGCACCCAGAACGCCATTTCTGTGTGGATGACCGGGGTTAGGTTTAGTCCGGTTGTCGGGTCTAGTCTGTCACATTTTAAAGCTTCATTGTGAAGGTCATGGGTCAAACCAGTTGAGTTAATGAAAGTTGGTAAATACACTCTGAAGGGTCAGCTGACCATTAAAGAAACCTCGTTTAGGAGGAACTTAAAACAAACATCATTAATGAGCCCGGTAGACGTCTACGTGTACTTTGTCTCATAGACCAGCAACAATGGACGATAGTATTGATTGTATAAAGCAATGGTTCTCAAGCTTTTTCCACCAAGTACCACCTTCATAATAGTTTGCTTTGCAAGTACCACCATTTTTGCACAAGATTGATATCATTTTATTTGTATTTTTTTTAGCTCTAGCGTTACAGGGTACCACAAGTGGCACACGCACCACAGTTCGAGAATCTATGGTTTAAGGGGATTTACTGACTCACCAGATATTTGGCAGACACTCTGGTAATCCTCGCAGCAGTCTCCAGTCTTCTGACAGTACGTATCACAGTAGCACGCAGTCTTCCTCCTGGTGAACTCAAAGCAGTCGTTGTTTCTCCCGGTGCAGCAGTTGGGGCTCTCCCTCTCCCTGCAGCCAGCCTCGGCTTGGGGCACCACCATCACGCCGCACAGGATGGACAAATATCCGCACAGCAGGACAAAGTCCAGACGCGCGAAGGCGCTCCCTCTGTGCGCGTCCATGACGAACCTGCTGTATCTTCAATCTGGATATTAAAAAAAAAAAGGGTTCAAAGTAGTTTTCTCTTTGTTCTAATCTACAATAAAGCCGCACACAGCATGGTCCTACTCTGGGATGGATGACAATAACGAGGCAGTGATGCGTAAAAGTGCAGCCTGAGTGCGCACCACTCTTCTCTATGAGCCAGTGCAGGGTCACGCCCCTTGGAGCTACTGTTGCGTCTTCACAAGCACTTTTCACTGTACCAACCTCCCAGTTTCTCTCCTTCTCGAGCTTGGTGGACCACCACACCTGCTAAAAGAGCTTCCATTCAACCACTGACATTGTAAACACAACATCAGTACACCTAAATACTCTTAATCTGCTGCAGTACGCGAATATGCCATTACAAACACAGTACTGCTCAGTTTTCATTCATCAATATGTTAAACTTGTATTAACTGTAGCAATATAATTTGGGGGAAAGCAATATATAACTGAAGGTGGGAAAACGCATGACACATTGAATAAATGCATATATACAGTATTGATGAAAGAACTAAAGCGGGCTGATTTGTCTAAATAACAGTATGAGTGTATCAACTGTGGATTGATCGTTCGCCCCAGTTAAGAGCTATTCTTCCTTTTCAGACAATATTTTATATGATATTATCTTTTTAAAGACCTGTTTTTGCACAAATATTTTTAAAACAAAAATCATTCTGGTTGATTACAATTTTTAAAATCGTATGTCGTCAGGTGTTTGATGACCTTGCTCCACTGATCAGCATTATCTTACTAATTCCTTCTCTGTTCGCTAACAGTCTTTGAGACACTTTTTTCCAACAATTTCCAGGTCCCTGGTGTGTGTGTGTGTGTGTGTGTGAGTGACATGAAGAAAAGCTCGAACGGTGCCACTTGTTGGTTTTCATGCAGAAATCTCTAGATGTCAAATATAAGACAACCTATCTTGCTGAGACCCTTCAAGGGCAGGAAAACTTATATTTGGGTCAACACGTGTTTTACACATTTCTGTCAAAGAAACAACAACAAAAAAAGACTTTTTTCATGTTTTTTGGCATGTATGGAGGGGTCAAAATGTAAAAAAAAAAAAAAAAGGTAATGAAATATCTAAAATGGCACGGAATTAATAATAAATAGCTTCAATATAATTATTTAAGCTTACTTGTCACAATTGAATGAATTATGGATCATGTCAAAAATGGGTTGACATTGTGTTGAATGAATTCATATTCGAACAATTCATGTTTATATTTACAGTCGCCCCTTGCCAATTCAGGCTTCAACTCATGGTTTTTTCCAAAATAGATTAAGGCCCAATAAGGCCCATTATTAGTCACAAAATATGCATATTTATTGCTTAAATTAAGCATTTTCAAGCATCAAAATGGCTAAATCAACTCAAATACAAATATAAGACATTGATGAAATGTAGCAGTGTTCGCTCGCTACATCGTGATTCACCTTCCGCGGATTGTTGGGCGTCCTTGTGGTGTATTAGGGCGATCTATCGGTGCTCCGTTGTATGTGTGTTATTGTATTTACTACTGCTACCAGTAGAGGGTGTTGTATACTCATGTTGAAGATGTGTGGCTCCACCTCTTTCAGTGTGTTTATGCTTGTAGAGCATATTAGGAACCCACAGTAGACAATAGTCGGCTTAATATAGAGCCACAACAGCCCTCACTGGCTAAGGGAGAACACGCCCATTGTTTTCTGCGTCCTGATTGGCTGTAGACCATTGTCAATCAATCTCGTTTGTGCTCTGGCAAACTAGTTAACTGACGAAGGCAGAGTGAATACGCGTGAGTCACTTCATCATTTCTTGTGTCCAACCTAGTATATTGATCATTAAAATACAAACGAAATTTGAACTTTAAGAGGGTTTAAAATGTGAGAATATTTTAATGCCCATCAGAGAAAAGTGTAAAAAGTGTATTGTGGGGGGGTTACAGCCTTAAAACATATAATAGCTGTAAACAAAGTAGGCTACTTCTCGGATTTCACTTATTGTGGCCTATTTTGGGAATCTATCCCCCGCGATAAACGAGGGAACAATGTATTTTACACTGGTCACTAGATGTCAGTAATGCTACTGTAATATTTGGTAAGACACACAAGCACCAGACTTGACGGAACAACAGGCTTTTTATTGCAGGTTTGAATGATCTCACAGCAGGCACAATACAGTCGTCTCTCTGTGATATCACGGTTAGATTATCATTCCCTCGCTATTTCGCGTTTTTTTCCTAAATTAATTAATAAATGATCTCTGTTTCGTGGTAGACTATGGTATATTATTAGTCAAAACATATTGCAATACAAGTGGTATGTAGTACTCTGGTCACTAGGCGGCAGTAATGACAAAAATCACTGAGACATTACCTTACATTACATTACCTCAGCACTGCATGAAGTCAGCCATGGCATGTCCTAAATGGCAGTGAAAAAAAGCTCTCCTCCCATTCATGTGGAAGTGGTAAGTTTTTGGCTTCTTAAGTTGAGAAGAAATACATTTGAGGCCAACTGGTTAGCTGGTCAAAACATATTAGTCAAATGCTCTATAAAAATATGACATTTATTAACATTGAATCCTGTACCACGGAAATTCAATTATCGCATTCAGGTCTAGAACCGGTTAACCGCTACAAACGAGCGAAGACTGTGTGTCCCAAATAAAAAACACAAGCTAAAACTCAACTCTAAACCCCTGAATGTCACTTCCTGTTCGCCTGCCTTTCAGGTCCCATGGGGAACACATCTACAGTATACTAACACATGAGTACCAGTCTTATTTATGTCTTAAATGGCTTATTTGCTCATATTTTGTCTACTTTATTTGGTACTACGAGGGTAAAGGTGACTATAGGGGTGTTATTTCATGTCCCGAGGGCTCTAATAATGTTAAAAAAAATAATTTAAAACAGGTCATAAACAGGTTGTCTAAGCTCTAACTACAAAAATATTCAATTCATAAATAACAAATCCTACTTCATGGAACTTCGCTTATCACGTCAAACCAAGGATTACTGTATTTAATGTTGGCGCCAAAAGATCCTCGATAAACAGTTTCCTCTTGATTGTATGTTATGTTTAACACACATAGGCCAACATTTTGATGTGAGCTTAATTGGACAATAAGTCAAATGGTTGCAAAAAAGTCAATACTTACAATACTTTTTCGGAACCTCTGCAATCATCTGCTCGGGCATGTCAAAGTTTGTTATACCGTAGCTTTAACTGCTTATGACAACAATACAAAAGCACAGTGAGTCACTACCTTGAAGAGTGAAGCGGAAATGGTAATGAAACAAATGAGGATATCAAAGTGTAAAGATGACTTACCCTCCACTGGTTCCCAATGAAGCTGAATGGGACAAACGCTCTGAAAGATGGTGAATGATGGCATTTTCCTAAAGGAGCTTTACGTTACATATAAAATTAATGCAATAACAAGACTATTTAACGTACTTTCATGACCAATGAGAGGTTTTAAACAAACTGTAGCCGTTTTTGGACCAAACATCTGAGAGCCAAAGACAAAATCATGATGATGATAATGATGATGATAGGATGAATGGAGGCTGGTGGACCTCCTCATAAAGTCTCATTGTGCATGGAGAGGAGCTCTCTCTCATCACTGGGTGTGTGCCAGCGTCAGATAATCGTGCCACTGTTTGATGCTGCTGAAGATGAGGCCTCTGGTACAGTTTGTCAAAGGGTTTACAAAGTAAACAGTCTTTTGTTATTATTTTGGACATAACTCCATCTTTTTCTTCAGAAAGCAAACCAAAAAGTTCACTTGGTGCAAAATAACAAGTCGGTATACTTTTAAGTTGTCAAAAGCTCATTTTTAATGAGTTAGGACTCCTCCTTGAACCATTACACAGTGCACCAAGGACAAGGTCTATTCCAAACAGGCTTCAAGGACGCGCATTCACCTGCAGTGTATACACATTGTCTCCGGCCAGATGGAAAAACATAAAATGCACATTTATTGTATACTCGCATTTTTCAGTGTTGAAAAAGAAGAGACACATTTTTTTAAGTATGCTCGTCAGGAATGTTAAATAAGTAATGCTATTCAAATCATCAATAAAAAGGCACAAGTGAAAGATTCAGCGTAAGCTCTCAATGAAGCATGGCACTAAAAGAGCATGTTTTCACGAGAATTAGTATAAAATAAACTTCATATGTTTTTTTTTTAATGAATACATCATTTGAATTTCTGACATAATGTAAAGTTTTCTTATCATTTTTTTGTATGATTCCCTACTACATTTCCATGAGAAACAAGTTTGCTTAAAAAAAAAGATTACAAACATAGGCAATAATTAAAAAAAATTGAATGTAAACAAAAGACAAATAAATCATCAAGCGGAAGTTGAACAGCACTTTGAGGTCTGTGTGTTGGCTCTCACAGTTACACTTCTAATACAGCAATTGGATATATATTTGTTTTCTAAACATATTTTAACACCATCCAGACTGACTTAGAGTGACACAACAACAATTTTGTTTTTTAAACCTATGGATACGCAACATTCAAGTGTCAATAAATACTCCATAAACAGCAGGAATTTACCAAATATTTTGTAAATACTTTTTTTCTCAATAGGTTTGGCATCTGGCACAAGAATAAAATACTTTACAATAAAAGTATCAAGCTGGGAAATCAAATCTGCACTGTATGAAAAAATAATTACTATATTCTAAATGTCAAATCGGTCTATTAAAGGCTTTGTTTATGGATGCGACTGTAGTTTATATAATTAAATGAATGAATATGCATTGCAATAAGGAACGACTGACACAGTTACGCACAATTTGAATATATCAGGCTATGAACTGAGTAGAAGTAAAAAGCATTTATCGCTGAAAAGGTAACCGATTTTAAGATTCCAGGTGATTTCAGTACATAAATCAAGTTATGTAACAGCAGTGAAATTGGCCATGTAAACTGTCTAACGTTGCACTTACGCAAAGTGGCCACATGAGGGCGACAGATTGCCTTTTTTCACTACATGTTTAACATTCGCGCTCTCAGCAGCTAGCTTTACGACAATAAAAGGTAAGTACAAGTATACTAAACTCAAGCAAAAGAAGCAGGAAGCTGCCGTCCAGCAGCTCACTCGGTCTTCCAGACTCGGTTGAGGACTTTGACCACCTCCTCATAGATGATGAATACTATGGCCACATCCAGGCATACACGACCCAGACGAGGAACGGTCCCCTTATAGAAACTAGTGATGGCGATAGAGAGAAGAACAAGTCCATCATTAATAAAGCTCAGTGTTGACTGACACTGACAGAGAAGTATAACTTTAACAATATGTTTCCCATCGTGGTGTAGTGATTCTCAACTGGTGGATCACAGAGCTGTTTTCA
The DNA here is from genome assembly GCF_027744805.1 of Dunckerocampus dactyliophorus. Classification (NCBI taxonomy): domain Eukaryota; kingdom Metazoa; phylum Chordata; class Actinopteri; order Syngnathiformes; family Syngnathidae; genus Dunckerocampus; species Dunckerocampus dactyliophorus. The sequence goes on along the minus strand of NC_072822.1, from coordinate 9,334,805 downwards.
GCGGGATCTTGGCCCAAAAATGTATTGTAATGACCCAATGTCCATGAACGCATCTCGCCTCTGTACTATTCGCTTGCTACGCCACTACGAGGTGCGTGCCATGTTGACGGGCGACTTGGTCAAGCTTGAGCGGAAGGGGAAGGACATAGAAAGAGAGTGACCTGTTCGACACACAGCAAGATAAAGCGAAAGCTCACGTTGTGTTGCGTGGGGAAAATCGCGACTGCCAGGTATTGTATGATGGTATTGTTTAATGCCCGGTTCGACCTAGGGACCCAGGCAGAGGGGTGGTCTACAGAAGAAATGATTACCGTAAACTCCCCTGCTGAGTGTTGAATCAGACCAACTGGACTCGCTTGATTTTTCACTTCTTGTTCCACTTCTCATCCAGGTCCACGTGCAAAAGCTCTGATTCAACTCCCCACATTTAACATGTACTGAAAACCGTTACACACCCTTTTTTTTCCAAATAATTTTTCAATATGTGAATCAAAGTGTATCATAACATTTGTTTTTTGCTGGCACAGCATGTTATTTTGCGTTACATCAAATTCAAACTGCACTTTAATGTCTTTTCAATAAAGGGACTGTTTGCAACTGGCTCAAAATGACACTGCCAGCGCATAGCAAAGGCTCCTGTGCATGTGTGTGTTACCTGGGGCGCAGCGTACACGCTCAGAGCACAAGATTGTCATTGAAGGGTTACGGTGGGTCTCGCAACCAAACCAGTTGAGAACCACTGGTGTAAAAAAGACCTGTTTCTGATGTTTTGGTTGCTGTATTTAGCTATATGAGTAAGGCAAGGTATACCTCATACAGTGGCCAATAAGTGTGTATCAATAACATTTAAAAGAGATTCAACTCCTTTGTTTTTGTTCTTCAGCAATAATGACATTCAACAATAACATTCTGTTCTTCTCTATTCTCAGTAAAAACAAGGCATCACTCACGCTGCCAAGCCCTCATAACGCAGGATCTTCACAGCACAGTCCAGTGTGCTCTTATACTTATGTGCTTCCAGACCCTAAGGAAGGACAAAAAAACCCTCCTTTTTATTGCACGCTGGTGTCTAGAACAATGAATGAATACAATCAACATTGATATGACAGGTAACGCTGTACCTGCATTCTTGTCTTGATGACGTCGAGAGGGGTGTTACCAAACACACTGGCTGCTCCAGCTATGGCTCCAAACACTCCGGTCAGCAAAGGATTGATAGATTTGTTGGGGTTATCACCTAGTGAGAGGGGACAAAGCACACCATTAAGTCATAATTACTAATACTGTAAGTACTGCATATCAATGCAAACTCCCATTGGCGCTAAATAGGTATGAGGACGCAGTTACATGTGGAAAATGCTTACAAAAACTACACTAACATATTTCCTCACAGAGTGGGAGGCGCCATTTATTTACTCAACTAGGGGAGAAAGTATGAGGTGAAGCCTTTATTAATTCTACATACTGTAGATATGTATCATTTTTTTAGGACTGTCGAATGATTAAATTTTTTAAAAATCAGATTAATCACAGTTTTTAAATGAATCATGATTAATCACCATTAGTAATTATGCCCATTTTTAGTGTATTTAATTACCAGAAAGCTATATGACAGGACAGGATTATATATATTTGTGCTGTATGTGTTAGCAGCTCCAAATGAACTGAATATGTCAAATCAAGCTAAAAAGATACCACACAAGTCTACAAATCTATTTGTCTAACACTAGTCTCTATAATAGTAGCAGAACATTTGAATTACACTTTAACCCCTGTTATTATGAGGAATGAGGGGTTGCGTTCAAAGACATCACGTGATTTAAGGTAAATTGACTTGTTTTCAGTGTATTTTCCAGCATACTTTAATGTAGCAAATTGTACTGAATTAATAGTTTTGAAGTGAGTGATATGAATATCCACTTCATGTTCCTGTTTATTTACACATTCAGACACACACACACACACATAATAAAGCCATTTTTGTGATGTTCTGAGTGTCCCTCATCTCGCGTTCTTGTCAAGAGAACGAGGAAGTGTCATTCCCAGGATGAACAGACTAGGGACGTGTGTGAGTTGGACTCGTACTGCTGTTGATGTGTTCAGGTCAGATTGAAGTTATAGAAGAGGGTCAGACTCTGTGTGACTGTGTGGGGACGCTCCACCGTGCTCCCGTCTGCCGTCATTACAGACGCATACTTGGTCTGGTGCGCATGCGTTAATTACACTAAAAAGTTTCATGTAATTAATGAAATAAATTTGTTAACACGTTATTTTTGACAACCCACATTTTTTCTATAAATACAGTAATATCTAGTTATCATAACATATGCAAGTCCAATACGACACTATATTACTGAGAAATGGCGAGGTGACACTAATCTGAAGGCGTGTAGAATCCCCAACAAAAACATGGAGGCAAAAAACCCTGCAGAGTAAGCACAGAGGCAACTGGAACACCTTAAAAGATGATGTCGCCACTTTATATGTAGGATCATGATATGGTGCAGGGAACTATCAACATCTGAGAGGCAGCTAGTAAAACCCGTTCTGTGGTAGGTGATGCTGTTTTTGTAAGCAATAAGAGTTGAGGTAAGAAGTCCATATTTATTTGTCTCTTCTTGCTGGAATTGGGTATATGAAGAGTTTTAAAGTGTGATGTGGTGTCCCCCGGGCGGTGCCAGGAGATTCCAGGGTAGGTGCAACATCTTAACAAAAATACACAACATAATTTTCAAACCTTGTAAGCTAACGTCAGTAATTAGTTCCTACAGTGAGAGAGTAAACAGAAAACTCTTTCGACAATCTCTTTGTACACATGAAGACTTGTGTGCTGACCTTTGTACCAGTTCTTCAGCGAGGTCATCACAAAGAAGCGAATGGCCTGGTTGGAGCCTTGTTTGAGCACAGTGGCAGTGAGACCTTGGTATGTACCTCTCAAACCTTTCTGGCACAAAAGAGGAGGTCAAATGTGGCACTATTTAAAAGCTGCACTGCCATGCTTGACCAGTAGATGTCAGCTACAATGTTCATGTACCTTGAGCTCTAACTATCTCTCTGACTCCGTGGTAGAAACCTCTGTATTTGGGGTTTGCCGACGTCTGGTCATGGATGAATTTAACCTTAGGAGATGAGAAAAACCGGTTAAATACTAAACAGAAAATGGTCCAAATGCTAGTCCAGGTGTTAATAAGGTTGACTGTCACATACCTTGACAGTTTCCATGGGACAAACTACCAACACGGCCTCCATCACCCCAGCTCCGAGACCACACAGCAGACCCCGAGTGCTGTCCAGTCGACCTGACTCGTCCTTTGCATGGTTACTGAGGAACTCAAACACTCCAAACCTGAGCAGAAACATTTTTTTTTTCCCATCAGTACATTTCTGCAAAACAGATGAGAATCCACATTTTGGCTGCAACCAGCAGAGGCGCTGTTGATTCAGTTTGTGATCTAAAGGAGAACAGCAACAGTTATGGCTGTGTATGTCTATTTGTACATCACATTGAATATTAATTAAGTATTAATTTAATATAACAGTGGGGAATTTTTTTTTATTTTTGAAATAAAATAAATACAGCTAAATGTTGGATAACTGCACATTCATAGCCACGCAAATTTGCACAATTTTAGTCCAAAGATATATATTTTTTTATTTTTGTTTTTTTTTCCTCAGAAAATAGGCAGATTTTTCTGCAGAAAACAAATCTCATTTGCCGAAAAAACCCCCAAAAATATATGACAATATATTGCAATCTACTACGTTACACTCTTCTGCACTGTGTGTGTATGCTAGCAGCCCTGCCTCCATCCACCAAGACAAAGAGACTGTATTACTGACAAAAGGGTTCACTCTGTTCTTCTATAAAACAAACACGTTATGGTGCTGAAACCAATGCACAGGGTGAATCCTCTTCTTGCCTGTTTGGAGGCGAGAGACGAGGAAAACAGACACGCATGCACATGGCAATATATTGAGCACAGCAAAATGATCGAGATCTTTTTCATTTATTGTGTGATTAATTTATTACTGAGACAGTTGATTTTCTGAACAAGAAATCTTATAACATTTTTATCTTGTGACATTCCTAGTGATAATACAGGTAAAATGTACAGTGCATGTATCCCTGTTACAAAAGTCCACCATTTTTACATGTTAATGTCTTTATGCTTCACTGATAATGTTTTTTTTCATCACGCCTTGAGATGTCATACTTTGTTCGGTGGTTCTTGAATGCATCATAGTTGCTGTGAGATGCAAAAATGAGATTTATATATAACTTCTACGCCATGACTCCAATTCCATCTGTTCTATCGATCAGCATATGTTATCATTCATTAGGGGTGAGTATATACTGTACATTATATTATTAGAACAAATGCACTTAATAACTGTGTTTGGCATATTGAAGAGAGACAGGGGAGGTTTCTGGAGCGGAATCTAATCTAATAACTACAACAGTCCCAATTATTGAAAATGGTGATCTGAAATCGGAGAAGAATGTCAACCTTAAGCTAGCAGGAGGGTCTGGAGGGGGAGCGAGTCGTGTGTCAAAAATAGGTACTTTTATGAGTGTCTGAATTACGGATTTTCGCCATACAAAAAAAGCAGTGCTCTAGTGTATAGAAAACACTTCATAGCATTTTTGCCATCTAAAATGATAAGACATGAAATAAACCATACTCAATCCAAATGTTGTCAGTTTGTTAATCCCTTATATATATATAAAAAGAAAACAAACAAAATTGAAGACCATTACAAAACACACTAAAAAGCAAACATACCCTTCTGTTATGTGTTGTGCACAGCATAAAACAAAAGCAGCAATGCGAATACTTTCAAACGACAATATAATTAAAATGCAGAAAGTGCTGGAAGCTCTGCACGGACCTCATAAAAGACGCTACAAATGAAATGTTGTGTCTCAAGAACTGGTGAGGGATGAGCGAAGGCTACCATGGATGGATAGGTGGGCTTTAAGCGTCAATGCAATCAAACATTGTTTTGTCAGCGTGTCCTTTACAAGGTTATTTATAGATGGGATCGGGAGGATGCTGTCCAGTAAATCTATCAAAAAGATGTGAGGGAGGACAGACGAATGCTGTGTTTTCTTGTCTGGCTTTTGCCAGTCTGCTCAACATGTTTACATGCCACCCTAATTACTCTTACTGAAATCTTATCTTTTTAACTCAGTCTGCTTTTTTATTGCAAGATTTTCGTCTGCTCATTAATTCGCCACATCTGCTCTGCTGTCACACCCGACCAAGCTTGGATCCCAAAACGTACACATTTCACACATCAGGTTCAAAATGGAAGAAAATTATACCGCAACTCTGCAAACGACACTATTCATTAAATTGGACAGCCAAGTTGGTCTAAAGCTGCCAACCTGACCTCCAGATGTCCACTGTCAATGGAAATGGACCAAACGTCCTGGTTTAGAACATGACCCCATGTTCTGGCTGACAGTCTGAGAGGAGTCATTCTGGACAGCAGAGCGCTGAACAATCTTCATTAGAGAGTCTTTCTACTTGTACAAGGTTGGCTGGTAGATGAAAGGAGGAAGTGAAGGAAATTAAATAAGAAATACAGTCGCAATGTTAAAAGGTTACATATTATATTTTATAGTTTCACGGGGTACATAATACTGTATTGTTAGCGTGTTGGCCAAAATCTATCTTTGATGCTGGAAGTTTGAAGTGCTTTTAAGCTCTACTGAAGCGTGTGTTTGTTTTGTGTGTGTGTGCTCATATGTGTGTGTAGCTTTAATACTAATGAGCTGTACTTGTTCACACCAGAGTGTATGGCTTAAAGAAGCACTTTTGTGCACTTTATCCACTTTTTACATATACAGTAATGCCTCGTTTTTGGCGGTGAATTGGTTCCAGACCTGACCCTGACAATTGAAATTCCGCAAAGTAGGATTCCTTAGTTATAAATCAAATATTTTCGTAGTTAAGAGCATAGAAAACCTGTTTACGTCCTTCTAAATAGGTCGGGAAGATCGGGAAGATCAGGGTTTGAATCTCCGCTTGGGCATCTCTGTGTGGAGTTTGCATGTTTTGTGTGTGTGGGTTTTCTCCAAGACTCCGGTTTCCTCCCACATTCCAAAAATATGCATGTTAGGTTAAATTGTCCATAGGTATGAAGGTGAGTGTGAATGGTTGTTTGTCTATATGTGCCCTGCCATTGGCTGCCAACCGGTCCAGGGTGTACCCCGCCTCTTGCCCAAAGTCAGAAGTGATAGGCTCTGGCATGCCTAGCAGAGAAAATGGATGGATGGAAGCTATTTAAGACACGTGCTGGTACAGTACGTGTTGCTATGAATGTGTTCCCTAGTGAGTGAATAACATTACTGACACCTACTGACCATTGTAGAATACTGCATGCCTTCAATGTCTTTGAATGTGTCTTTTTAATGCCTTACAGGTATATTTGTATTTTAGTTCATTTAGCCATTTTTATGCTTGAAAATTTAATTTTGGCAAGAAATATGCAGTCAAAAAATACGCATTGTTTTCATTATAAGTCAAACAATATGCTTTTTTATACTTATAATAGGCCATATTTAACCATGAAACAGAATGATAAAAACCTGTGATTAAGTGAAGCCGCCAAATTCGAACCACGAAGTAGCGAGGGATGACTGCATACTGTTACAGTGCACTTGTCCAATGTAATACACACCATATATTACACACAACAATGTAACATTAAGGAGTGGAACAGAAGGACACATGTTAGCAACACTAGCATAGCTATGTGAGCTCCAGTGCTAACATTACCCCCACATTTTAACAACAACATCATGACCAGTTATCCTATTCGCTTGACTGAAGAAAAACTAAATGTACAGCTCCCACTGTAGCTGTCAAATGGATAGTTGGCAGTTGTTGGCAGAGTTCCGGGATTTATTTTAAGATGTGCAGCAAAGCCTTAATTTTTGTTTTTTTTTAACAAAGCTGCCCCCCCGTGAAGTGGTGGGCATATTACATCGGGCGGCTTGATTTAGCTAGGGATGGGTCAGAGGTGGTATCATGTCCATGAGGAAGTAGGTTTTTCCCCTTCACGATACCATGAAAACACAGAACTTTAAAAGCGACCATGTGAGCACCTCTCCTCTCAAAAGCAGTTTGAGATGGATTTGGCTAAATTTATTTGATTTGGTTGACTATGGGGAAAATGAACACATACTGTAAATTTAGCTGTTATTGCGCCCCCACACCGCACACACAGTTGTACCTAATTTAAGTAAAGGAGGCAGGAGAGAGCAATAGAGACGTGAATGAAATGTTGAGGAGAAGAAGGGGTCAACGGCCCTTTGCCTGTCTTTCTGATGACCCAGTAGGACACTGTGCAGCACATGATGGCGCGCAGGCAATCAGCTAATGGGATGGAGAAAGAAAGGGGGTGGTGAGAGGCAAGGAGGGTAGCAGAGTAAAGTGATGGGGTAATGGAAGAAAAAAAAAGTCATTTTTTAAAATGACTTAATGGAAACAGCCAATTTACGGTATATAAAAAAAACCTAACAATCATCTTCTGAGTTTGTAGTTGTTATTCCTTTGGAAGAGAACTGAGATACAACAGTAGAAAACATTTTTATATTTATTCTTATTGATGTAGTCATTTTGCAGTGTATTTTCACTATTAATCATAATTGCTTGGGTGTGTGTTTTTTTAATAACCATACTGATATACAAGGTTCCTTTAGGTTAAGTTAACATTACTTTGAAATGAAAGCATAGTGTAGAACAGGCATGTATTTTTCTAGAGGCACTGAAACCATACACATTAGTCAGGTGCCTGGCATCAGCTGTTTATCACTGCGGCTCATCATAAGACTGACTGATAATAAGATTAGATCAAACCATGTCGTTACTTGATTACCATGCAGCAACTTGGTTAGAGATATACAGTACAGTAATCCCTCGTGTATCGCTGTTAATTGTTCCCAGACTCAACCGTGATAAGTGAATTTCCGCAAATATAAATTGAATATTTTTATAGTTATGGCATTGAAAACCTGTTTAATATCTTCTAAATATGTTTTTTAACATTATTAGATCCTGTGAGATTTGCTGTGCACAATTGTGCACATGCGCAGCTTAGATGGAACGTTGTTCACAAGTTGTTCTTAATAGCTTATGGTGTATTTGCATTTTCCTGCATTTAGCCATTTTTATGCTTGAAAATGCTTACTTTGGACAAAAAATATGTACAATTTGCTTTTGACTTTTTTGACTAATAATAGGCCATAGTCAACCATTAGACAGCATCATTTATTAATTCATTCATGTTTGGAAAACCGCAATATAGTGAGTGAGCGATGTTCGAACTGCGATGTAGCGAGAGACAACTTTACAGTGGAACCACGGTTTTCGTACGCCCTACTTTTTGTAGGATTCTGTTTTCAATGAAAATTATTGCTAAAAATATGTCTTGGTTTCGTATACTGGCACCTAACAAACTGAGTGCTCACTGTGCTCATTGAGTGTTTACTACCTCCTTTAATACCTTTTAAAACCCTGCACCAATAAGTTCGGATTAAAACAAAATATCCCCACCATGGTGTAAAACTCAACTTGGTTCCTATGTACAGTACATAGACAAGCACACGCAAACACACATACTGACAAACCCTTCCAGACTGTGGCCCACTGAGAGACCCCGCCTGGGTTTGAGTGGCATCTTTGCTCCGCCTGACTGGACCTGTCTTTCCATCATGCAGACAACAGCATATATATATATATAAATATATATATAAACACACACACACACACACACACACTCATGGGTTGTTTAGATACCACACACATGCAGATATGCATACAGACTAGAGAAAATGACGTGAAATTAAACCGGAATGTGAGTAAAACCCTGTCTTGTGTGCGTGTGTGTGCGCTTACATTTGACAGGTGGTAAATGTCACTGCTGTGAGAGAACAACAACATCATCACTCTCAAGAGCGGCATGGCATTTCTGCTTTGCATTGTGGGTAATGGACTAGAATAATTGGAATGTGTGAGTTTGTGGTTCCAGGTAGACGCTAGCATGGCAGACTCTTTGTGCTCTTTAACTCTAACCGTCCACCAACACAAACACCTGTTTATGTGCTAAAAAGCCAAGAATATTTAACTTTCTACTCACTATTCTCACTCCCACATCTAAAAGACACAACTTATGCAAACAGGAGCTATTGTATGGTCTTCAGTCAATATCAGTTTTATGAAAGGAGGTGCATGCAATAAACTGACCAATTTACTTTACCCTGTGGTTAGCAAACATCTGCAGGCTGTTACTTCTCATACAGATCTAGCTAATGAAATCCTGTTTTCAGTGGCCACTCCTTTTCACCTACCTAACTGCAGATTTAGGAATGGATCCATAGAGCAACGAGCTGAGGCCTCGGTAGAGTCCTTTGACACCGTGACCCTGTACAGTCTGCCTCACGCAATCACCTGCAACACACAAGTCACTGTTTTAGTGCAAAAGAACAGTTTCATGTGCAATAGGAGGACATTTCTGCAATGGAGGAGACTCGTTACTTCACACAAACTTATCGACAAGCATGTTAGTAAACAGCAGTAGCCTATTTACACTTGCAGCAATTAAAAGAGTTTATCTGTCTCTTGACGAGTGAGCAGAAAAAGCAGCAGCTGTCAGGAGCGCTCATTAGCATGTTCCCCAAGATTCAGCACACATCAATAGATCCTGGGTGTGTGTGTTTTTTAGGTGACAAACATTCACAGAAACAGTCTGCCCAGTATCCCTAATGCACCAGAGGATGATGGGTAACTAGATAATGAGCTCCTATGAGGCAGGGTGACGACGACATTCTTATTGGTGTTTTCCTTATCAAGTTTGAATTTAAACAGCATTAACAATAAATGCCAAAAAACTTCTAAATTAAGTTTAAAAAGAAAATGTTTATCATGTGAATCATAACTTACACGTTTATGTGTATTGTGGTTATTTTTGTGGTCATTTTAGAACACACGTGCTAAGTTAAATCATAAAAACATGAGAAAAAAAATTATGAAATCAGACTTTTTTTTTTTTTTTTTTTTTTATTTTGACCACAAGTTAGAGGCTCAAAAAGAAAATCAACAACAGCATGCATGCATGGTTGTAGATGAGCACGGTGTATCCCACAGGACAGACCTTTTGGATTGTCTGAAACCCCTTTGTCCTATTTTCTCTCTTGGTTCCAGACCGGACCTCGATAAGTGAATTTCCACGAAATAGGAGTCAATATTAAAAAAACGCAATATTTTCGTAGTTACAGTATAGAAAACCTGTTAATGACTTTTTAAATATGTATTTTACCATTATTAGAGCCCTGTAGACATGAAATAAAACCCCTATAGTCACCTTTACACGCCTATTATTCTTTGTTTACACCACATTGCTAATGCAATGCTAATTATTATTTTTAATTCATGTTGCATCAAAATAGTGTAGGATACCATTTTTGGCCCATGGTGGGATTTCAAGCAATGTTAGCAATCACACAGAATGTGAATATGTTCAGAATAAAAACCTGCAAATAACATTACCAAGTCAAGAGAAGTTTATTTATAAGCACATTTTATACACCCACCTATTCCTCTGTATTTAGGAGGGTTGGCCTTCTCGTCCAGCTGTAATTGGGTCTTCACATACTCTGTGGGAAAGGTGATGCAAATCTCGATTCCGCCTGCAATACCACCTGAAAATACAAGAAACAAATGAAACAACTTTAAGGAAATGGATCAATACTATAGGCTACATCGGCCACTCAGCCTGTAGCCCATCTTTGCTGCATGCCTCAGTGACCTGTCCCTGAATGACAACAAGGTGCCATTACGTCATGGATCATTACAGCCAAACCGAAAATTACTTTCCCTCCATAAACATTGAAAGCTGTGCTGGCGAGTGAGGAACAAGAACAAGCTGGGAGAAGGTGAATCAGCCCCAAAACTTAACCACAGTGGCCATGTTGTCAGAGGAGTCGCACAAATTACAGGTTGAATCAGGAATTCTCAGGTTTACTGTCTGGAAAAATAGCAAAATTGAAGCTTGTGAAGTACGAAAATGAAGCAAAGGAGTTCAAACTCAAGCCAGCCACTTTGGCATAGATTCGGGGAGGCTGCCCAAAATTGTACTGCCTAATGCACAATACCGATGAGTCACACAGGAAGGAAGGAGGATACAGAGAAGGCTGACATTAATTAAATCATGTAGCCTGCTGGGAGGGGCTCCATTACACAGGCCAAGATCCTCCATTAACTCAATGACACATACACACACAAAAGCACACTGTGACACTCACACATTATCTGCTAACACACACAAGCAGACACAACATCCAATGGAGGAAACAGGAAAATAAAAACGCCTAAATGCCATAAATGCCGACACAGAAGTGAATTTCAAATGGGAAATGTTTGCTGGGATTATCGCCCCTCCAAACCCTGGATTATTTGTACTCTTTTTAGAAAGAGAAAAGCAATGCAATAAGAAAACGGGCACTACCTTCTTTTCAGCCACAACTAAAACGTACCAACTAAAACGTAAACATCTATTGTGGTCAAATATAACTATTAAGTTCAATTTTCTTCTTTTTTTTTTTCAAGGCAACCGGTTTGCATGTTTTTTTAAGTAAGGTTAACTCATTGATTTTACAGTGTATCAACTAAATCATCTCAGCCGTTGGGGGCGGGGGCTAATTTAATTTAAGGGAAATCAATAAAGGAAGATACCGGGAGCTTTTTCTTCAATCTAATAAAGAGCTGTAAAAAAATTGCCTTCCAAAAAAAAAAAAAACATGGCTACGGTCATTTTCTATGCAGTTTCGCCTTTTTTCAATGCAGGAGCTGGAGCCTATTCCAGCTGATTTAGGGCACCCTGGACTGATTGCCAGTCAAGCACAGGGCAATTGTGAAGAGGCCATTGATTGGAAATCAATATTAAACCAGATGCATAAAAGTCAGCTATGTGAACCACTGTACAGTTGTCTCTCGTTTATCGCGGTTAATTGCTTCCAGACCTGACCGCTATGAGTGAATTTCTGAGAAGTAGGATTCAATATTAATAAAAAAGAAATATTTTCGTAGCTATGGAATAGAAAAACTGTTTACGATCTCCTAAATACGGTTTTTAACATTATTAGAGGTCTCTAGACATGAAATAACACCAATAAAGTCACCTTTATATTTGTATTACCCAATACTGTGGATATAATCAATGAAAATAAGACATATTAGACATAAATAAAATCACAGACTCACACTTTAACAGTTCCTTGTTGTTTTTTTCTGGACAGCGTACTTCCTGCAGTGGCTATTGTCTTATCAATGTACTGTAATGGTGGCTTTAAATGTCTTTACAATCATATTACCCAATTTAGTAGGCATAATAAGAGTAAATAAGCCATTTAAGATGTAAAAAAAAAAACCTCCTGTTCGTGTGTACTTGGCACGACGGGCGGACAGATTTGTTCAGAGTTTTTGCTTGTTGTGGCTGATGGCCCCAACAGTAGCCCATGTTGTTATTATTATGATACTATTATTGTACCTGTTATGAGATAATTTAAACATGCAAGAAATGCCTGTTCTGGTGATCATGTCTGGTGCTTGTCTCACCGAACAATTACTAACACTTATTGGCAATGTAGAATCCTACATTCACAATTAGAATGCTTCTTCTGCCTTGTATTTGTACTCTAGTTCATTTCGTTAGTTCATTTAGCTATTTTTATGCTTGAAAATGCTCAATTAAGGCCAAGAATAAGTACAACACACTCATAGCACTTTATTATTTATTTATTGATATATTTATTTGTATTAATGTCTCTTCTGTTGTTGTTGCTTAATTTATTGGTATTTATGTTTCTGATGTTCTTATTCATTTTCTTGTGTTTTTCTTTCTTTCTTTTTCTGGGAGAATGAACAGAACAAGAATTTCATTGCATAGCAGAACTACCTGTTTTACTGTACATATGACAATAAAACTCTTGAATCATTTTACTAATAATAGGAACAGCAAAACAGCGATCATTTATTAATTACTTTAAAAACAAAAAGGCAACAGAGGGACGACTGTATTAGCAATGGCTTCAGTGTTTCCTATAAGTCCACAACTCTCACCAGTGCAACAGCCACCTTTCTTAACAGAAATCAATACAAAGACTCTAATTAAACCACAAAGTCAAAATCCTCAGCAAGTTCACACATGTAATAAAGACGTTCCATTCCATTCCATTCCATTCCATTCCATTCTTCAAAATCCTCAGCAAGTTCACACACGTAATAAAGACGTAACGCATACAAAGCTGCTGTTTGCAGCGTTGTGGAGGACGCTCACGCTCAAATGAGCTGCAAGCATTATATCCTGCCCTCTTCCTGGTCGGACCATGTAAACTGCGCCCCATTAATAAACACACATGCAACGAAAGAATAATATTGTTACAAAAGCAATGTTGGAAAGGCATCCGTCACTCACTGATTCAACAGGAATACAGCATATGTTTCTAAAGTCTTTTGTTCTTAAAGAGCTCTTTTGTGACCGGCATGCACATTTGTGCAAAACAGCCGTGATTGGCAGCCTGAACGGCAGTCGTTTATTTGGGCCAGAACGGCAATTTTTTTTTATGTCTACTTGTGACAAGCATAGACATATTTGGTTACGTATGTTCTGTTAAATCACTATTGGTAACATATGCTAGCTGTCGGTGGTGTTCTTATATTTTTTGGTTGAAAAAAAAAAAAATGTAATTTTGAGCTGGTGACATACGGCAGCTTTAAGTAGTCCGACCACTCCTGTCGTACAGCAGGTCAGCCTGCCAAGGGTTAACAGAAGTCTCATGAGCGTCACAACAGGCCATACCAGCCATGATGATCTGCGCTAATCGGGCCACTGTGCCTCGAGGAAGAGGAAACAATCAACCTCATTCATGAGTCCACAGTACAAGAGAACCGACTAGCAGCCAATCAGAACCACATGATGATGAATCTTCAGACTCTAAAACAGCCTGTGAGGACAATACATCTTTGCTTGTCTGGTCCATTTTTGCAGAAATGACTCCAGTGGAATGGGCAAACGTGGGATACATGTTGTGCCAAATGGCCATTAATCTTTATCGTGCAGCACCAATCCCATCCTCCATCCTCATCCCCCCAGCGACTCGTCTCACACGGTCATAAAATCGATGCATCCACATAGATCCTTGACACTTGCTATTACACAGGAAAGAAATGGAAATGGCATAGGATTGATATTCGGAGCAAAGAGGCAGTGCCTTGTCAGACTAGCTAGAAACACTCTGTGGACGCTCTTAATATGGAAAATGGAAAAACACGCTTGCCTTCTATCGAGACACAACATCAAAACCATCTTGATTAATGTAAAATTAACAGGGTCTAGGATCATGAAAACTAGCCTTTTGAAAAATCCCAAGCCCAACAAAAAACACTCCCAATTTTAGCTTGGTTTAACTAAAACCCCATTTTCACCAAGCGAGTATGGTTTGGTACAGTTTCATATGGTATTTCTAAAAGGTACAGAATCCCAAATTATCTGAAACGTCCCAATTGTTTTCTACCCCAACTTTCCAATGTTGAAAGAAAAAAAAAAAACAGTGTCTGTTTTGTTGAACCAAAACCCCATTTCCACCAAGCAGGTCAGCTTGGTACAGTTTGGGACACATTTTATTGCATTGCCATTGTACGCTGTCCCAAAAATCTCTGACCCAACCCGTCCCAGTTGGTCTTCCAGTGCAATTTTTAAAGTCCCCAAAAAAATTTGGTTTGTTTTGTTGAACCAAAACCCCATTTTCACCAGGCAATATGATTAGGCTTCTTTGGTACAGATTTTTTATGTTTCCTTTTGGATCACTCTTTGTGATAAACGATTCGATCCGCATCTAGATACATGGGTTATGACATGATTCAAACATGATATACAGTAAATTCCGTTGTACAAGCCACTACTTTTCTCTCAAACTTTGAACCCTGCGGCTTATACACCGGTGCTCCATCCAACTCCATTTCCCATGGTGCTTGGTTTGGTCATGTTCTAATCTCATGACATCTCCTATACCTCAGAACTACTACTAATTGTTTAAAAATATGTAATTCGGAAAACTCTATTACTAAACTAGTCCATCATGAGGGCAAAAAAAGTTCAGGAAACAACCAAAACCCTCCGAGAAGCTACCATTCTCGGCCTTTGCTAACCCTGTCACTGTCGTTGCACACACTTGAGTGAGCAACATCAATCAGTTTATACTATAACCAAATGTAAAACATTGTTGCATTTGGAATTATTCAATAAACACCATAAATAGACCGCCAAGATTGCAAAGCCTGTTATTTTGAATGAAAACAAAAAGGAAATGTAACATATAAAAGCAGAAACGTGCCTGGATGCAGGAGTATCAACGCAGGGATCCCCGCGCTATGATGACACAAAGGCAGCTACAACAGGTGCCACTGTACCGATGTTCTTATGAAGTCCAGAGGACAAGTCCAGCAGAAATAATGGGTAATATCCAGTAATTCCACGAGTGACCCTACGTAAACCTTACGTACAGTAACGTACGTAGCTCCACGGGCGTAGTGGTAATATTATGAGAAACACACAAAACAAAATTGAGTTAAGAAAATTAGGCTGGAGAAAAAAATTATAATCTTATTGGAATAAACTCAAAATAATGTTATAATGTCATAATGTTATGAGAAGTAAATTTACAGTCATGGAAAAAATGATTCGACCACCCTTGTTTCTTCAGTTTCTTGTTCATTTTAATGCCTGATACACCTAAAGGTACCTTTGTTTGGACAAATAAAACAATGACAACAAAAATAGCTCATAAGAGTTCAATTTTTTGGCAGTGCAATGCTATAGCTATTCATGTAAAAACTGATTTTGGTTATGATCAAGAAAACCATGGAAGTTGCTAGATATCAGCTCTTAAATTCAACTCTTATGAGCTATATTTGTTATCATCATTATATTTGTCCAAACAAATGTACCTTTAGTTGTACCAGGCATTAAAATGGATCAATAAACTTAAGAAACAAGGGTGGACTAATCATTTTTTCCATGACTGTACGCGGCTAATTTAAGTCGACAGTTGAAATATTTTGGGGGGAAAAAAGAGCAAAGACTGAAGTTGATATTAATAATAGGCTGTTTCACCTTTATCACAAAGCTGAGATGCAGTTTTTTTTTTAATTTCATTTTTCACACCCCTGTTGTACACAATAAAATGCAATATTTTGAGCATGTTTACTGGAATGTGCAGTCAGCTTTTCTAACATGGATGCTCCAGAGTGGCCAGGTGAGCAGACTAATAACCAGCTGATGGGGAGGAACAGTTCCTTACATTCCTGTTTGCCTGCTTGGTGCTTCTAATGAGCATCCGACACATCTGGTCTAATCTGAAACTGCACGTTGGAAAAATACATGCGACATTCCATACAGTATAAGGTTGGGGTTCTATTAGCCAGCAGGCGATAAAATTAAAATCCAAACAATGAATAATGCATAGCCATCATCATCATGCATGCTTATGTGTTTGTAGCACAATTGTTTAATTATTGATCTAGATGATGTTCATTTTAAACTCTCTGGGGGTGACAGAAGAAAATGTGATTATGTCCATATTTCCTGATGAAGAATAACGCCAGAGGAGTCACGTACGCTTCAAACAGGAAGCTTCCTATAAATAGACCTGTACAATACAGTATTTACGGTCATGAAGAAGATGAAAAGAATTATTCATTTCGGTGTGGCCTTTTAGGGTGCCTCTGTCCTGCTGGCCAACACTCCCTGATGGCTCACTGATTCTTCTTAATGACAACAAGTCCTCACAGATGATTCATGAACATGACAACTGTTTGAACAGGTTGCAGCATACATGTTTCATTTCACATGAACACAACAATTTATTTTAGGTTGTTTGGTCGACAAGACGTGAAGTGTAATCATACTACAAGCTTTATTTATCACTTTAGCGAGCATCCAACACTGTGTGGACAGCTGTAGACTGAGTTATGTAGTGCAATGACACGGAAGTGACTGATGTTTCTGTTTGTGCATGCAAATATCATTCAGGATTGAACTGCAATCAATTACAAGTTTAATTGTGCTAACATTTCCCTGTCAAATAATTTTAACCCTTAGGCCACTCATTGAAATACTGTTAACCCCAGAAAATAATTGTACTTTTTACCTTTTCAACATGTACCTATTATTAAAGCAATAAGAATTATTACGGTACATAACAGTATATTTTTCCACAATATTTAATATACAGTCGTCCCTCGTTTATTGCGGTTAATTGGTTCCAGACCTGACCGTGATTTTCCGTGAAGTAGGATTCGATATTAATAAAGGGAATATTTTCGAAGATATGGCATAGAATCCTGTTTACAATCTTCTAAATAGGGTTTTTAGTAGGAGTATAACGATTTGTTTTAAGAACGATTTGATTCGTATCACGATCCGTGGTTTCTGATACAATTCAAGGACGATATTGGTTCAGACACTGGTTTGGAATGGTTTAGAATGATACAATGCGAAACGATTCAGTAACATTTTAGCCAAATTTCAACCAGTGTGACTGAAATAAATACCTGGACACTGGACAATGCAGGTGAAGTTTCCCAGATTCCTGGTGTTTTTGTAAGGGAATCAGGTATAAACTATTAATAATGCTGACATAATAAAAAAAAAATCAATGAGTACAAAAATTTGGTTAAAATGCAATACAAAATCAGGATGAACAGAGGGTGGTATAGCTTGCCATCCTGATCGCAGCAGCCATTTGAAAGAGTGGTGCAGCAACTAGCAAGAATACACAAATGACAGACGTTTTGCAACGCACATATGTGTTTTGACCTGGACATGCCGCACTGGATGATGACATCACTAAGTGTCACTGCTACTGACCCATAAACTACCATCTAGAGGCGTACAACTTTGCGGATTGTCTCCATAAATGTCACTTAAAAGGTGTTTCAAATAAAGACAGATGAGTTAAATATGAATACTGAATGAAGTGAATCAACTGACCAAAAGAAGAAGAAGCGAATCAACTGTATTTCACAGGTTCACTACAACTCCCATGACCACCACATACCCGGAAGACTATGACATCACAGACAGGCAGACTGAACGTTTCACGTCTTTATCATTAAAAGTGTTAAACAACACACATCCGTATAAAGCCTTAAAATCAAAGAATGGGGGGGACCACTTGGATATATACGTACACATATTTTTAATTGTATAAAAATGATTTAAAAAATAAAATGATCGACATATTTTTTTTTAAGCCTAAAAACTTTCTCTCTCGCGACCCTAATGAGGATGAACGGCAAAGAAAATGGACGGATGGACTTTTTTCTCTTTACATTGTGCCTTTTTGCTGTATTTTTCCCATTTTTGCAGGGTTTTATTTGGTTAATTTTATTTCTACAAAGGGAAAAAAAAAGAACCACAAGCAGCAAATGGCCCCTGGGACATACTTTGGACACCCCTGTACAGTGTAGGTAAAATTTTTATTTACGGTAATTAAAACCCAGACAAAAAAGGCTACAAAATAGAAAGTATTGATTGATTACAGTTTATGATCTTCAAATCAGTGTGTTGATCAATTCACACACACACACAAAAAAAAAAGTGGTATGGTAAGTTGTAATCATTACTTCAGTGTTGACAGTACATTCACAAAAAGCTAGCAAGCTTGGCTCTCATTGTACTATCGTGACAAGCTGTGAGGCGGTTGAGCTGGAGGTGTGTGCACTGAGTGACGAAAGGAACTGAGGAAATAAGCGCACACTTTGACAAGCCCTCTGAGCCCGAGAGGAGACAACCACTCAGAAAGGCTCTCTGTTCTGCCTGAGGGTGGAGAAAGCAAAAGGATGACAAAAATGTGGCATTTAAAAAAAAAACTGTTATGGATGACATATAAATCTTTTTTTTTTTTTTTTTTAAACAAGCAAGAAGAAAAGACCCTAAATGGAACAACAAATGTGAAGGCCATTTCTCTCCCACCCTCAGGCCTCGCATGGATAAAACTCGCCCTCGTTCCGTTTCCCAACTTCGGCCATCAGTGTGAGAGGAGCTGGACTAGCCAATGGGAATGGAGAGAGCTTTTGAAACTGTCTATGCACTGTATGTGGGCTGTAGTGCATTAAGCTTTGACCTTCTACTTCTTTGCTTTGTCTACTGAGAGCCCTCAGGCATGCACCAGAGAGTCCTCTCCCTTCATACAGAGAACGCTAAGCATCCTACTGTGAGAGGTGATGCACAGTCATTCTTCTTAACCTAAATTGTGTATTTTTTCCCCCACTCAATATCTTTGGCAGGGAGGCCCGGAGGACTGGCGACAGCCACAAAGCAATGCTGCTGTCATTGCAAAACTGGACGGACAGGCTGGAAACGAGCTTCAGTGAGGGCAGGGAAGAGGGTGCGACATGGCGGCCCAAGCCAGTCAATCAGGCTGCTGAGGACTGACGGGGTGAGGGGGAGGGGACAGATTCCCAACATAGTCACTGAGAGAATAGCATGAAACAATCGGGGCAAATTCCATAGAAAAACTATGTGTAATCTTCTTGGTTTCCGCCTCACCAGACATTAGGTACACGTACACAATGCTCAGTTTTGGGAGGTATTAATGTAATGTAAAATAATTATTATGCCAAAGTGATTTTTAAAATGATGTTATTGAAGTAATATGTGTCCCAAGAGTCTTGGTTGCTCCACTTTTGACAGAAGAGGCGCTTAAACTGTCACTTTTGGAATTATGTGTTTTTATGATGCAGGCTTCACTACACAGCTTAAAATAAAGCCTGCAACTCTGCCATCAGTCAGTCAGCTCCAGACGTGGAAGCTGTAAGTTTGATCATCTTGTTTTTCTTCAGCAAATAAGCTAAGCTAGCATGATGATGCTGTTAGTATGTGGCTGTAATGACAGATCGGGCTTTTAGCTCATCAGCTAGCGCTGACTGGTGGGTTCGAGTCCCGGCTGATGCAGGGCTGCACAGGTGATCACTGTTACACAAGTGCAGAGTTACCATGTATGGTGTGCGTAAGAAGTGGATAAAGATCACAATAGCGCTTCTTGGAGCCACATAGAGGCGTGTTAGCAAGAGATTAGAATTAAAACTACAGACACACGAAATGGCATGTTCCAAGTACGGCTTAAAGAAAGAACTTTTAAGAGTATAAATTCCAGTATCAAGGCTAGATTTTAGCACACTTCAATGCACTATTGTGGCACCTCTCAGACTCATTTAAAATTGTTTAACACAATGTTTATTATTGTGGTTGTAATTTGTACAGCTCCACTGCACCATACTGAGTTGTTAACCAAAATATTAGACACACACGTTACTGTATGACAGAAAGCTTTGTTGTATTGTACACAATTCCCATTATATTTTCAATGAGCAGTCAAACACGTGAACAGTGTAACTGCTGTATGCACACACACAGCTAAAATCAAGTGACAGCCTGTTGCGACCACATTAGAACCCCGCTGAAGGAGCCACTCCAATCATCTGGAAGTGCTGATCAACAACATAGCAGCAGGAGGTCACAGGAATGACAACACAATGGAGAATGAACAGCGCAGCCAGGAAAACAGATAATAAATTAAACACAACTTTATCGTTCTTTACTGTTCATGTTAAAACAAACATTAGTCTTAGCTTTCTGTCTTTCTTTCTTGCTCTCACACATGCACACACACACACACAGAGTAAATCCCAAATACTGTAAATCACAAACTATACTACGTTTTAATATACCAAGTTCCTTTTAGAGCTTTTCTAAACTTCTCAGCAGGTGGCTTTTACCCCGAAGTATTGCTCTGTTTTTCCAATGGCTTGTACTCCTTCCACATGCATCACTCTAAAAGCATTAAGAAGCACAGTGCACCACGACTGATATTTAATGAAATTACATCACTGCAGCAGGTAATTGCGGTTAAGACACGACGGCTGCAAGCCTGAAAAGATGGACAGACTGCTTGTCCATCTTCAGTACAGAGTCAAAAGTTCAGGGTTTTTGCACAGAACGTAATGATTGATAAATACAATATCTTTACAGGACACATTACATTTTTATGTTCCTTGTACAAATACAAAACACACAACTATGGTACAACGGCACTTGTGCTGACCTCACCCCCCCCAAAAAAACAGTCCTAGGCTGGGAAGCTGCACACCCAAATGCACACCTACATGTATTGAAATTGGAAAAGTGGGGAAAACAGGAAGGGCTGCTGCATTGACACATAATTTCCACTAAGGGAGTGCTTCTCAATTATTTTCAGAAATATTTTCATACGTCCCCCCAATTTGAAATATGATTGAGAAACTGATAATATCTATTTATTTATCTGCACTGTACAGACTGAAGTGGAAACTGAAACCAGAGAAATGCAACAAAATTGATAGGAGTGAAGCATACAAGCGTATTCAAGAGTCTAATTGCATGCTGAGTACAACAAATTCACACATGTTGGGAGATCTGCACTAATACTGAAAGTCCTCCCTGCCTCTCACGAGCCCCCTGACAGTTCACCGCATCTTCCCCTGGGGGGCCGGCCCCACTATTTGAGAAGCACTGCACTAAGGTAAAATAGTCTTGGTATGAATGCTTAGTATCACAAACAAACACAACCTTTCACGAAAGTAAATACAGCCGTCACATTCCGGTAACCATTTTTATTAGGTTTTTTTTATTACAGTACATCTTCTCAAGGGAAAATACTACAGCATATACTCTGGAGTAGCGTACAGCTTGTATAGTAGTATAGATTTATAGACTGAACCCAACTGAGCACCTGTGTGGCATCCTCAAGTGGGAGGAAGGTGAAGGAGCACAAGGTGTCCTACGCCCACCAGCCCCACCAGTGATGTCATCATGGAGGAGTGGAAGAGGATTGTAGTAACAATCTGTGCAGCTCTGGTGAATTCAATGGCCAAGTGGATTATGGCAGTGCTAGATAATGGCGCTCACACTAAATATTGACACTTTATGTTCACTGGTGTATTCACTTGTGTTGCCTGCTATTTCGACCATAAAAGCCGTGTGTTCAGCCATTTTCAGTGGCAAGGAACCTATACCGCTATACGGGCTGTACACTGACTACTCTACAAGTTTCATTTCTATAGCATTGTCCCTTAAGGAGATATACTGTAATGAAAGCGGTGGCAGAAATGTGAGACAATTTTGTGAGATAATAAGACTAATAGATGACTAAGCAACTACTAAGGATGCTTGACTAATATTACAGTACTTTAAAGCTAACCAACACGCAAAGTAAGTACAAGAAAAGTTATCAAACTGTCATACATTTTGTGTTACTTCACGCACCTGCAAGAATCGCTTTTCCCGGGTGGGTTAACTTCGACTTCCCTGCGGGCGCCGCTGCCGCCAGACATCTCGGTGTGGGAAATGGGCTTCGAAATGTTTCTTTTCCCCTCATTTGTGCCACAAAAAGACAATCAAAGAGAAGAAAATGTCACGGCTTTTAACCGTTGTAACACGTATGCGCGAGGCTGTCGCACACTCCCGGACTCTCAGGTGGAGCTACGCGGACTTGCGTAGCGTCTCTGTGCGTCCACTGTGGACAGTAGACACGCGTGGACTGCCGGGCAAAGAACTTGGGGTCCTTCTAGTCTACAGTCCATAACTATCATGTGTCACCATGGCGACGAGCGAATCTCGGCGTTAAAAGAGATGTGGCGGAAGCAACCCAGAAGTACGGAAGTAAGGGAAAGGTCTTGGAGGATGGTAGGTGTCACCTAAGAAGGGAAGGGCGCTTTTATGTAGAAAGCAGAGGAGGGCGGGGCCCTCGGCTTCCTAGTCTCTCTCTGTTTGCATTTCTGTTTGTTTTCATCCCAATAGAGTTTTATATTTTAGCATAAAAGAGTTCATAACTGTTCCTCCACG
Source organism: Dunckerocampus dactyliophorus (assembly GCF_027744805.1). Classification (NCBI taxonomy): domain Eukaryota; kingdom Metazoa; phylum Chordata; class Actinopteri; order Syngnathiformes; family Syngnathidae; genus Dunckerocampus; species Dunckerocampus dactyliophorus. The sequence continues at coordinate 9,311,855 of NC_072822.1, read as the reverse complement.
GTACGACCACGCCCTCCACAATCAACCACACTTCACGCTACCCTGAAACCACCACTCACGAGAGCCACTGTTAAAAAAAAAGCTCCACTGTTGAAACATGAAACCACCACCAAAACGCAAATCACCTTTTTGATTTTGCTAAATTATTCGGGTTCAACTAATTTCAACAAATGCAATAATAGCGGGTTGTTGATTATTTCCATTAAGGAGGTTGTCTTTATTCTTTTATATTTATGTACTGGAACTTCCGGTGTGCAACTTCCTGTATACGTTTTAGGAAATATCGACATGACAGAAAATATCGCTTACGGTAATTAAGATGCTCTGTCTGTAATATATTTGTAGTATATTAAGTACCTGTAGTTTTACTTGAGTATCGTACTTCACTACATTTTGTATCTTATCTATAATTAAATAAAAAATATGAATAAAAAACAACAACCCTCTGGTGGTAAATTCTACAGGAAGACGATAGTTTTATTTTATTTCAGCATCTTTACATTTTAATAGTTTATTTTCACTTGAGTTGGTTTTTAAACCTGTGTATTTAATTGGACTTGACACAAATCATATGCAAATTGGAATAAAATAGACTCACAGTTAGAAGATGTTCCTGATCCTGGTTGAATATTCTGCAGCATTTTGAATTTACAGTAACAAAGAAAATATAATTAAACACATTCAGATGTTTAAATATTGTATTCCAAATCTGGTGGATCACACATAAGATAAACCAAATTTTACAAACAGCTTTTAGTATTGCAATTTTGTTGTTCTACATCTCTGCAAATTATAACCACAAGCACATATGAATCCCTCCGTGATGGTGTCAGACAAATTGCGTTATTATAGGACTATTAATTTTGGAAAATATAATTTTTTTTTACCTAGCGCTTGTATTTGTCTTGTGCATGTGTTTGTAATATGGTGGCCTGACTTTTAACATGCACTGATGACAAAGCTCCCAAATTGTGTCTAAAATTTGTTCTCGATTGTGCAGACAAAATGAGAGCTTTTATGAGTAAGGAAGGAAGTAAACAAGCAACACGTGCTTCAAAAGCATTTAATAACCTGAACCTGTTTTTTTGCATTTTGTCCCATTTTCTTACAAAAATGTCATTATGCTTTTAAGACTACAACAACACAATATAGACAATACATACGATGTTCCATAATAATTCTTTTGATTAGTTAGATATTTCAATATATATCTTAAATTACACACTGCTTTCAGTACAATTATTGTTGACTCGACTGGCACCAGGACACAGGCAAATTGTCTCCTCCTCCATACATCCATCCCCAAATGTTTTGTTAGTCAGATGACAAAGTTCCATTGTTAATACTTAATATACTTTTGAGTGAAACTGAAATTGTGCTCCTCCTTGCAGCATTTTAGTTTGGCAGCACATGCACAGACTGCAGCACATAGCGTTTATTGAAACTTTGCAACAGATCAGGATTCAGATCGCTGTGTCCTACGAAAAGGCTTTGCAGCTGGAGGGAGTGGAACTGTTGAGTGTCTCATGGTTGTGTGACGACTTGCTCTGAGGCTTGAGAGGCTGAACACACATACGCGCTAACAAACGCACAGCACATAAACAGCATGGGCTTGCTTGGAAACTTGTGTGAAAGGATAAAAGAACGCTATTGCACGGTAACAGTCTCTCTATGCAGAGCGTGACTTGTGTGGAAGCAAACTAAGCCCGTGTTCTACAAATGTAAGGCTGTAGTCGCAGAACTTGTGATGGTAAAAGTCAACATGTAAGAGCAACAGGGTGGAGATGACGTCATGCTCTGCAGTTCAGTGCACTATGATGTCCCAAATAGGAGAAGGGCAGGGTTGATACCATCCCTCAACATTGAAGAAGGCTGAAACAGGGTGTGGAGAAAGGAGGAGGGGCTTATTGCAGTTTCAATGAAGTAGCGTGGAGCCTGATTTGAAAGTGAGGTTGAAGTTCAAGAACAACCCAGAGCAGCTTGATGCAGCTGACCTCCTAAAGTGTGTGTGCACGCGCAACAGGAGGAAGTGGACGGCGCCGATCCCTCTACATGGGGAAGCCATAGGCGGGCTGAGCAGGGTAGCCCGCAGCGTTGGCCGGGTAGCTGTAGCCTGCGTACGGCGCCTGGGGTGTCACTGGAGCAGGAGAGTTGGTCAGCATCAACTGCTGGCCTGAACACACACACACACACACACACACACAGTGAGGTCATGCATTTCAAGTTTACAACAAAAGCTTTCAACTGACTTAACTTGCCTTTATTGGTTTGCCATTTAATATCTAGACTGAGGCAACATTTTTAACATCATGAAAGAGGCAACAGGACTCAAACTTACTGTAATTTCATGCAAAATATTACATTTTTTTCCACACTAATACCATGATAACCAGCAACACTGGAAAGAAAATCTTAGTTTCAAATGTGTCAAGTCAAACTACTTTCCACAGTTCCTGTGTATACAATCCAAAAACTGACAACTAAGTAAGATTAAATATCGGAAACTATGGTAAAAATACTTGGAGATACCTTTTCCGACCAAACAGCAGGTTGAACACCATTTATTTTTTCAAACAAGTGAATAATCAGAGGTTTGTGCGCCTACCAAACACCATAGGCTGAGGCTCTGTCACCTCCTCTTCTGTCTTCCGTTCACGTTCAGCCACCTCCAGTTTGTCGACCTGAGGGCACCACAGAGCCGTATTCACTTTTAAGCCCTTTAACAATCATGCAAATATTACATTCGTTCAAGAATGATGCAGTAAAACAACACTGCAAACAATCTTCACAATAATAAACAATATATAAATATATAAAAACAATATATTGATAACTTACTACCTCTCTGACAGTGTCAATCACACCCAAATATTATCATCTTTATAGAATATTTGTCAAATTAAGGTAAAATAATAACAAAGGGGCCACAAAGCATGTGGAGTTAGTGTTTAACCCTGCACAGGGGAGACAGTTCATGATTATTAGTAACAAGTCTGACATGAGGCAGATCAGTGGGTCTCTCATAATACCGTCAATGCTAGTATTCCAAGTGAGACTGAATTATTATTATTATCCACACACACACACACACACACAAATAACACTATATGCAGCATCATCAGAGAGGAGTTAGAGCGGAGAAAGGTAACTGTTAGGCCAGAAGAGACTAATCCTGCTCCAGAGAAGGATGGTGTGACGGCTTCAGTTCCTAACATCGATACATGTGGACAGAGACAGTTGCACTAAAAATGATTCAACCCTAATGTAAAGTCTACTCACTTGCAAAGTTTATGAACTTGCAACAGCTGAATGAATGTAATTCTCTGCTGAATATTCACTGAGTTGTGATAATTTCCTGAGAGAAGAATACTGGTTTCGGGATGCTGGTGCTGAGACTTTCAAAACAAATTTTGGCCACAGAAAATAACAGAAAACCAGGGTTAAACAATCACCATCATAGAACCCTCATTAACTGTCCAGGCAAGGTTTTAAATATTATTTTAGCATCCTTAACAGCAATACAAGTGTCAAAAGAAGTTCTGACAAACAAGAAAACAAACAAAAAAGTATCTTGTGCTGAAGATTCACACAACAAAAACACTACACCTTTGATAATGGTTAGCTAGCGGATAACATTAGCAGTTGATTCCTATGACTAGTGCCTTAGTGCTTGAATATGAGTCCAAAAAGCAAAACGTATGTCTTTTGATGATGGCTGAAGTGAGCTTTCACAAGATGATGGGCAAGGTCATGCATGTGCAATTTTTTTTTGCATATTCTTCCTCTAATTGTACCATTGAAATTATGAGACACTGCTCTATAGTGAAGCCTCAGTTTGTCATGTACTCATTCCAAAAGGTCAGATGAAAAACAAATATATGAAAACTAAAAAACATTATTCCCATAAGAAATCATGTAAATCCAACTCATCCTTTCCAGACACACAAAAACATTAACAAAAAGTAATTTTATAGAGGATAATTATAGCTTTACATGCAGAAAACAATGCAAAATAACTATAAATGATGAATGGGTGGAACTTATTGTTGATGCAGACTTCCCGTACATCCTCTGTAGTGTTTCTCTTGCACTCGCAACTTTCTTTGGCCCCATCACAGGTTATTTACCAGTCACACAAAATTGCAGTGAGTCAGCAATGTGTACGATGCTTTGTATGGGCACTTGATTTTGCAGAATGCTCCGGTACTGAGCAAACGGACAACTGTAGTTTGTGACGCGCAATGCTGTACAAAAACAGAGGTTTGACTGTAATTGTAAAACTTGTTGTTTTAGTGCTGAAGTGAAACAAAAGCCAACACACACTAGTCTCACAACTAGTTAGAACATACTCAGTCTACAGTCCATGCTATGTTACTACTATATCAGAGACCAAAAAGATCACAGAGCAGTTACAACAGTAGCAGACAGGACACGTAAGAGAAATATAAAAAAGGGGGCCAGAGACCGTCACCTTCGTCGAAAACTCATCAACCTGGAAAAAAACAAAACCCAAAGAGATGACCTCAAGTGACCTCATGGGTCTACATTTTGGAACTTTATCAGATGGAGTTTAATTTTACTACAAAATGAATTACATATTCTCATTTTTATATGTCTTTAAACACAAACGTGGTTATTACATACATTCCGCTTCACACTTGAAGCAACATGGTTCTGCTAGAAATGCTTCTGAGGAAAATAAAGCATTTAGCGCAAAACAAAAAATATAGGCTGTTTAAGACAAAAATACACACTTCAATTGAGTACTCACCTTTGTGAGGTACTCTCTCATGACCTGGATGAAGTAGGGCATGGCAAAGTCCACTATGTTGTGACGCCAGGCAAGCTCCAGCACCACGTCTGGGTGCAGCAGGTCATAAGAGGCGAAGAGGCAGGCAGCAAAGCACTCCTTCTTGCCTTCCTCCAGGAACCACTGCAACAAAGTCTCTGCCAGCTCAGCATCCTTGGACTCTGCAGCATACAGCATTGCATCCTGGGAAAGGCGGAACAAGTGTGATTAATTAACTCATCAAGGATAGGATAGGATATATACACGGCACTAACTACCCCTCCTTATCCTCTCACCTTGTAGAGCTTGTCCTTCTTGCAGAGCTCCACACTCTGTCTCCAGCGGTTGTTGCCCTTGTACAGATAAGCAGCAATGCGCCGAAATTCAATCAGTTGGTGTTTTTCTAACCTTTGGGCGAGGCAAATTGTGTCAAAGTTGTCGTAGGCGTCGATGGATGCTCTCAGACCCTGTGGGAAACATACAGAGAACAAAAAACCCCACAACATTCAGAGCAGAATGGCTGCGAATGGAATCCTGATCATCATTGTAACTGAACTGAACAGCAGCGCCATCTAATGGTTTTTGTTGGGATGCCAGAACAGATGACAGTGTGTCCCAATTTGCATTTACTTTTGAATTCAGCATAAACAGAATAAAAGGCAAAACACTGACTGTTTAAATAAGGAAGGTTTTAGTTAAGAGGATGACTGACAGACCTGGTAGTCCTCCTCCTCTGTCAGCAGGTTGTTCAGCGCTTCATTAATAGATTTATTGTTGTGATTCTGCACAGACCTCAGGTAAGGCTTTACCAGCTTCAATTGGTTAACCTGGTTAGAAGAAAAAATACAATAACAACAAAATGGTTAATATTTCATACAGAGGGATAGTCATGTGGGCCCTCTGTGTTGATTACTAGCACTGCGAATTGCAAAGTAACTCACAAACTGACATTATTGCACTATTTGGCCAATGATTACAATATAAAATAGGGATGTCCCGATCCACATTTTTTGGCTTCCGATCCGATCAGATTTTTTTTAATAGCCTTGCCGATCCGATCCGATCATATGCAATACATCACAATATGTATGTAACTGATGAAAGGAAACAAGTCCTTCGCACATAAAGTATACATTCAAATAAAGATATTTTGGATTAATACAATGTTACACTTTGCCCTCACAATATTTCCATACTTTTTGTGTGCTGCTATGTCCAATCGTACACTTCTGAATGCATACGTAAAGGAAGGACTGGTGATGATGCAAATCTTCAATTTATAAAGTAATGTAAAACATCATGTTTGCAAAGAGCTCAAGATGCTATCAAACCACAGCGCCTACACGGGGACAGTGGCTCATTTGACAGAGCAGGTCGTCCAGACACTGAAAGATTGGCAATTTGATCCTTGCTCCCGCCACCGAGTCACTGTTGTTGTGTAGTTTAATAGTGAATTTACATGACTGATTTTGACCTGTGTCCATCAGTCAACACTTCACTAATTACAACAAAGTAACAAGCTATATTATTGGTGGTGAGTCTTTGTTTTTGTAAAAAAAAAAAAAAATTTTTTAAAAAGAGTTATAAGCATTGCATCTCATTAAGCAATGCATACAACTGCACGCTCTTTGGAGAGTGTCAATAACTGATAGTGCTGTGGCATATCCAACTATCAGTATTTTGTCCCAACCGTATTTCATTACATTACCTTGGTAAAAAAGTTGACGGCTCGATTGTGATCCAGTCGTGGAGACAGAATGGTCAGCAGGTCATTGAGCAGGAGAGGCTTGTAGTCCAAGTAGAAGGAAAGTGATTTATAGTACAGCTCCACATTGGCCACCTAAAAAGACGAAGCAGACATGTTCAAGGGAAAAAATTACAAAATGTCAAGAACAAAAAGCAGCTCAGCCAGGCACTGCAGTTTTACCTTTGCGATGATGTCTTTGAAAAGGCCTTCCTTCCACGCTTCAGTCGGATGACACATCATAGTGATGGCAGCATTGTCGTATTCCTCGTATTTATCGTAAAGAAAAACCAGCTCGGCCCACAAGTGGGATTGTTCAGCTGCACGCAGGACCTAGTAAGCAAGCAGACATAGAAAACATAATGACATGTTTTTGTGTTTATATCCAGAAAAGAGAACATACACAGTTGGTAAAGTTCTCCCCAACAATTATGGCATCAATAAAGGCATCTTGTAAAGTTATATCAAAAAGTATTTTAGGCTTTACCAATTGATTGTCAGATTTGTTAATTGTTCATTATTGCGCTTCTAGCAGTTTTATTAGTGTAGAACACCACTGCATCATACTGAGTGATGTTCCTAACTCAGTATGATGCGGTGCAGTGCTACGCTACAGCTACAATAATAAACATACAGTGGTGTGAATCAGCATTTGCACACTTCCTGATTTCTTTTTTTTTTTGCATGTTTGTGAAGGTTCACCACTGTTCCATGTTTTCATTTGTGGATAATGGGCCAAAAGTCCCAAAGCTTTGCATTGGCTTTCTAACCTTTTCCACTTGAACTCAGGTGTGATAAACCACAGTTAGGTTTTAAGAGGGGGGGCAATCACTTTTTAGATTTTGTTCTCCCTTAATAATAAGTTTCATTTAAAAAGTGAATTTTGTGTTCAGTTGTGTTGTCATTGACTAATATTTAAATCTGTTTGATGATCTGCAACATTTCAGTGACAAACATGCAAAAAAAGAAAAATCAGGAAGCGGGAAAACACTTTTTCACGCCACTGTATAGCACATTTAGTATTCGGCATCAGCATTCTTGGGAGCGGTGATGTTTCTCACCTTCGGAATGTTGACTCTGGACCAGAATAGCTCCAGGTGCTCTCTCATCTTCTGAGGCTTAAATTTGGAGTAGAGGATGGCGAGCTCAGTGAACATGCCCATGTGTGCCCGCTCCAGGCCAAGAGCTGCCTCCAGCAGAGCGATCAGCTCCTCAAAGTAGCCACGGTCCTGATAGTAGCTGATCAGGTCCTCCAATTCGTCGGCGTGGATCACGATGTGCAGTCCACAGATTTGCGCCAGCCGAAATTCCTCACCATCCACGCAGGCAAAACACACCTAGAGGACAGAGGGAGGATAGAAAGAAGATGTGTCATACGGGACATAATGAGAATGGCAGGCAACTTGAAGAGCAGCAGCCTGTTTCTTGGCATGCCAGTTACCTCCTTCCAAGTGCGTGTGCTGTTGGCTTTCCTGGCACTGTCCACAGCGGCCTGGTACTCTCCCAGGTGCACTAATGTGGATGCCAGCCGAGCAAAGTTTGACACGTTGTTGTACAAGAGCTTAGCGGCCTCGTACATTCCCTCCTCGTAACATCTATCGCCCACCTGCAGAGGGACAGTGCACATTATTATGTCATTATCATAGTGAATGTACATTATTCATGCCGCTAATGCAGGGATTTTGTGTGTATTTGTTTGAAGTGTATTCTCCACTCAAAATATAATACAGTTGGTCCCTCCTTTACTCCCTGAAAAACTCATTTCCTGGTGCATGTTTTGTGGAGTTTTTCTGCTCACCCTAGACTATGTTTACTCAACTCACTGCAGGCACGATAAACTTTTTTTTTTGCCTTTGACATAACTTTAGTTAGCTTAGCAGATTTTAAAAAGTGTTTTTTCTTTCTACTTCTAAAGCTGCTGGACCTCCCATGTAGTCATCTGCCTGAAACCCCCTGCACTACTAATATGTTGTTAATCTTACCTGCTGGATGTGAGCGTTGTTGGGCCCGCTGACAAACTCTTCCAACTCAGCCAGGCGGTTTGTTTTAGCCAAAGCAAAGATCAGCTCCGTCTCCACGTAGGATTCCCGTGCTTTCTTCCGAGCCATCTGCAGGAATTTAACCAAATCTTCCCAGTTGTCTGCAAGACAGCACCTCAAAGATAAATGCCAATGCGGTAAAAAGCTGAAGCTTCAATCAAAGGCTTACCGTTCTTGCTGGCAGCATTGACAACCTCCATGTAGGCTGAGGGGTCCACTGCTTTAATGTATGAGTCAATGGCCTCTTTAACAAGGTTTCTTTGGAGCTGGGCCCGGGCTAACTGGCTCCACACTGCAGGCTCATTGCAACGCTCTGCAAACTCATAGGCCCGGTCCAGGTTGCTTATGTGTTCTATCAAAACCTAAGACCGAGCAGGTCAGAGTAAATATATCAATTACATATTTGTAGTATAGACTAATCCAGGGGTCACCAACGTTTTTCCTTGTGAGAGCTACTTTTACAAAATGAAAATGGCCAAGAGCTACTCATTTTTGTAACATTTCTTTTCAGAGCTTATTTTAAACCCAAACAAAGTGAATATGCTTGTTTTACCAGAACATTAACAAAATGCTGGTGTCCACAACTCACATTTTGTATTTCAGAATGCATTTCTTTCTACTGTTCTTTCATTATTAACTAAAAACCTGAATGAAAAGCAGGCTTGCGGGCACCTCATGTGGTCGTGGCAGGCTACCTGGTGCCCGCGGGCACCACGTTGGTGACCCCTGATTTAATCAATGAGATGAGCTGCACCAATGATGCATTGTAGCATCAGTATCACACAATTTAACACCGCGAGTGGCCCACACAATGAATGCTGCATTACAGAGAACTGGGAAGTCAACACATTCCCACCAAGGGAAAATTCATTGGAACACCAAGTCAGAACTTGCTAAGATCGTGACTTCACCACAAAGATGAAATCAGACACCACACATCAATAGTGTCTCTCACCGATTGCTTATAATAGTATGAAAAAAACGTATGCATCTGTATTTATTGACTAGATATAGAGCTGTTTCCATCGTAAATTAAGTTTGGTGAAATGTAAAAGAAGAGAAAGGTTGCTGAAAACTTACGTATATAGACGTACATTCACAACTCCGTGTTAAAGACACTTTTTGCAGTAGTCACCCATGCTTTTTGTTTACTTTCCACTGGATCACTTAAAGTTTGCACCTTGTAAGCTTCAAGTGGGACATTTCCTGCCTCCGAGCAGCAGTCTGGAATGCAGCCTAAGTGTCTACGGCATCATTGTTGTGAGAAGACAGATGCTCAAACTAATTTGCGGTAAAGGTCGCCATTATGAATCTTTGCTGAAATCAGCCCCCGGAGTTCTTTATTATATATGGCACCAGGTTAGTCATATAATGCATACGAAAGTATTCAACATTCTTCCAATTAGATATGCACTATAAAGACTCGGAAATAGAGAATTTTATAAAAATTAGAGATAAAATAATAAAAAAAAATCATCCAACTACCTGTATGGCTGAAGTATTGACGTCAAACTTCTTGAAAATGGCAAAAGCCTCCTCAAAGAGTTCATTGCTGATGGCAATATTAGCAATGTCTGGGGCGTCATAGTTGTCAAGCCTATTGACGTACTCCATCACGCGAGTACGGTCTGCCTTGATGGCCGTCAAAATGAGCAGATTTTGAAGATTTCTGGAGAAAGAGACACACAACAAAAAAAGATAATGGAATGTCTTAAAAGCTACGGGTACTGTAAATTATTAAAATGTGGAAGAAAATCGTCTGAACCTATGTTCACTGAAAACAGAGTTATCAAGCACAATCTTCTCCAGCAGTTCAATCAGCTCATTGGGCAGGTCGGCAGTCATGAATGCCTTGACCGTGACCGATACCTCCTCAGGGTCCTGGGTCTCAGACAATGCAGTTTGTACCACCTGAAATGAACAAAAGCAAGAAGCAAACTATGTAATTAAGTTTGATGGATTAAAAACCATGAACCACTTGAGGCAACTGACCTGATCGATGAGCTGCCTCTTGTAGGGGTTGTTTTCTTCCAACACATTGGCCCAAAGTTCTGGGTCCTTCCGCCGTACTAAGTACCGAGACTCGCTCTTGAATAACGAGTTCTCGTTGCACACCTACAAAAAACAAAAAGCCTACACTTTTTGGTCTGTCTCATTTACAGTAGCTCCCATAAGTCAATACACCCCTCACATTTAGCAAGCATTTTCAATATAGAACATTTTTGGATTCTTACTTTGTCCTTCTTCCCCACTCCGTTTGAAACCCTTTCTTAAGTTTAGAATAAATAAATTGGAGGTAATTAGTTAGCTAGGTAGCATGCTATGCTTAAAGCCTTGTCTTGTGTCCCTGCAGTGATCCCGTAGCCTGTGCATTAATATAAGAAAAATAGAAGTGTAAAGGTGACTATAGGGGTGTTATTTCATGTCTACAGGGCTTTAATAATGGTAAAAAAAACATATTTATAAAGTCATAAACAGGATTTCTATGCTATAATTCCGAAAATATTCAGTGTATTAATATTGAATCCTACTTCGTGGAAATACACTTATCACGGTCAGGTCTGGAACCAATTAACCACAATAAACGAGGGATGACTATGTAGGTTTATGATTCCACTGAAAATAACAGCAACACAAAAACACAACCATTATTGTCTCTATGGCTGGCAACACAGGTGAGCATCAACATAATTGCGCCTTGCCTACAGTGGGGCTACATGAATGCTGCTGGCATAGGGAGCTGCGGTTCATCGAGGGAATGAATTCCAATGTGGGATGTGACATTTGAAGCAGAGCATGAGCCCTTCTCTTGGGAAACTGAGCAGTATGGCAGTTTTCCAACATGACAACGAGCCAAATCACATATCCAAGATGACAAGTGCCTTGCTGAGCAAGTTGAAGGTGAAGGTGACGAAGTGGCCAAGTATGTCTCCAGAGAAGATTAAATATAATGGTTGCTGAAATGTGAGGGCTGTACTCACTTTTGTACATGGCCTGCAGTGTTATTATAAATGCTCACCTTGATAAGGTCCATGTCACACTGGCCTCTCTCATAAGCCACGCAAGCCAGGTGGGGGTCCCTCTTCTCGCAGTAGCGTCCGACCACGGCGCTGTCGTAGAATGGGTTCTCTTTCAAGAAGCGTTCAGGAGTGTTGTTGCTGTCGATGTAAATTTTGGCCAGAGCGTTGTGGGTGGCTGGCTCCTCGCAGCCCTCGTGGATACGCGACTCCAACCACGGCAACAGAAGTTTTAATCTGGATGGCAAATAATAAAGGCAATGGCTTCAGTTTTCTGTAGTGAAACTCAGTTTCTCTACTGGATGGCAGTGTTGTGAGTTCTTTCGCTCATACGTTTGATTTAAAGCTGTGGTGTCCAAATGCGGCCGAGGGGCCATTGCTGGCCCACATCTTTTTTATTGGCATTCTGCAATTACTGAAAATAAGATTAATTCATTATTAATGAGATATATTATTATATATTACAATAATTTGCTTTCTCACTGACAACACAAAGCTAAAATGTCATGTTGCTTCAAAGAGCATAGCATATATTGACCTACAATGGATTGTTTTTAACATCTTTAATGCACAAAATCAAAGTGCCTCCCACATCCTTCAGTTTTTCTATATTTGGACCTCGGTGGAAAAAGTCTGGACACCTCTGATTTGAAGGTAATTTTTACGTACCAATGATTAAATTTGTCATGAAGAGGTGTGATGTAAACTGTGCGGGGCTGTGTTCCAGTGCGCAAACATTTTTTTTCAAATTGACAAAATTTCTGCCATGCACAAATTGGCACCACTTGCGTGAACTAGTAGTGAATGCAACGCAACCTATTCGCAAACAATGCAGATGGTGCATATCAAAGCGTGTTACATAGGTTAGGGATGTTCCATATCGGCTTTTTTGCCGATAACGGATATGCCGATATTGTCCAGTTCTCAATTTCCATATGTAACATCACATATCTCCTGGTCTGGACAGGACTGGACTTATTACCTTATTATGTATTAGTATTACTATGTGTTATTATTATTTATTATATATTATTGCAGTACAAATTTGACGTGATCTGTGCCGTATTTATTGATTTATTTAATCTTATTCTATCTTATTTTTCTTATTTCTCATGTCTTGCTTTGGTTGTCTTATTTTGTGATTAAGTGATTAAGTTCATTATGACATTTTTGCAGAGCTGCTGGAAATATAAATTTCTCTTCTATCTATCTATCTATCTATCTATCTATCTACCTATCCATTATTTTTCCCAATATTGTCAAAGTCTCAATTACCAATATGTGTAACATATCTCCTGCCTTTCAAGCAGCTCTGTTTATTTATTCAAGCACATTTTTACGTGCCATGAGAGTGACGTCCTGCATCGTTGTGATTCCCTGTCTACCTATGTGTAGAAGTGGAGATTCAAGCCTTCGGTACCTTCAATTATCATGGGAAACGTGAATTCACTACCGAGCAAGAGCAACGAGCTGGCAAGAACGTCAAGCTTATTTATGCTTCAGTGAATGGCTAGCATCCCAGATGTTAACATGGGGAGCTAGCCGACTTCACAGCAGTCAGAGCGGACAGGAACACAAGAGCCTGTGAAAAGCACAAAGGAGGTAGGCTTGCACTGTATGTGAACAAACTGTGGTCATCCTGGCCATACGAACATTAAAATGTCCATCTACACATCATTTTAAAAAAAGTTTTTCATTATCGAGAAAAAAAAACTATGCCGATATCTACCGATATCACATTTTTATGCCAATATCGGGCCGATAATATTAGTGGGGCAATGTTATCAGAAATCCCTAATTACATCCATCCATTCATCTATTTTCTATGGCGCTTATCCTCATTAGGGTCGCAGGGGTATGCTGGAGGGCGACAGGCGGGGTACACCCTGGACTGGTCACCAGCCAATCGCAGGGCACACATAGACAAACAACCATTCATACTCACATTCATACAATTTAGAGTGACCAATTAACCTAACATGCATGTTTTTGGAATGTGGGAGGAAACCGGAGTACCCGGAGAAAACCCACGCAGAGCTGCCCAACGGAGATTTGAACCGATCTCCTGACTGTGACTGTGTGGCCAACATGCTAACCACTAGACCACCGTGCGGCTCCCTAATTACAATAGACACTTATTCATGTCAACATGCTTTTGCTGTCCACAGCCCGCAAACAGTTGTGGTAGTTCTATCTGGAACTAAAACTGAGTGATGTCATTTAGTCAGCCATTCCCTCACCCGCACTGTCCAGCTTTCCTTTTTTCGAGTTAGGGTTATGCCTTCTTCTTTCTGAACTTTTTATTTTTTATGATTGAACCAGAAGTGGTACTGCAGCTGTGAGATAATACAGACACCTTTTCTTTTCTGCTATGAGAGCTTCTTCTCTGGAGTTTAATATCTTGTAAGTCCCTTGCAAATAGAAGAATTAATGAAGCTAGGGGTGATGCCTGCTATAGCGTGGCTTCACGCGGGACCAACGTATGCCACGACTGCTTCACAGAAGCAGGAGTGGTGGTGACGATGCATACCATGCAGGAACAATGCGCGGCACACGTACTACAGTATGTCATAAACTAGACATAAACAGTATTTGACTTCGGTGTACACAAGTCACGTGGGAGCGTGGCATTTTGTGCCAATGCGTACCATTTTCGGTCACAAATTGCATGCCTCATGTGTAAATTATGTGTAAACAGTGCGCAAACTAGTCTTCATGCTTTTCAGGCGTACCGTCTAAATGACACGCACTGCCACGGTTATTTGCAGGCCAATGCGAGGCCAAATTCGTGCACGTGTCAAGGTGGCATTTGTTGGACAAATAGACTCTTTTTAACTTACCTGTTTCTCTTCTCCACCTCTTCCACAAGCTCATCAGTGGAAAACTGCCCTCTGACCACCATGATCAAGTTCTTAATGACATCCTCTGCACAGTCCACATCCAGTAGGCCTCCTATTACTACTGGTAATCGACTGGGGTTAACCTGGAAACAAAAAATATATATACTGTAAAAGTAATTCTTAAAACTAATTATAGAAAAGTAATTCCTTTATGTATAATTTAACTAGAAATGCGTGGTTGTAGACAGCCAAAATGCATCTCACAGGACATCATACAATTGTTTCTGATAGTGAAAATGTCAGTAAAGAAAAAAAAACAGGTTCCAGTAACAGGGTCTGTTAAAAAGCTTTTGAACATTGGATCTATAAGGAAAAAATGCAATACTTATACAATACTAGAAGACATTTACCAATATTTTGATGACCACAAACAAGCATAAAATAGTGAAATAGTTTGACTGTCACTTACTTTCTGTACGTAGATTTCAATGTATTTTTGCAGACTGTTGCGGTAGAGGTAGAGCACCAGGTCATGGACAAAGTCAAAGCGGTCACACACAATAATAAGAGGAAGCTGGTCTGTCAGCTTGGCTTCCTAGTCAGGGGAGAAACATTGTGTTAGTTTGAGTGCAAAACGTTTACAGTCACACCTCGCTACATTGCAGTTCGAACATCACTCCCTTGCTCTGTCACGGTTAAAAAAAAAATACATCAATTAATAAATGATCCCTGTTTCGTGTTTGACTATGGCCTATTATTAGTAAAAAAATATTAAAAGATAAGTCATATGCAGTATTTTTGTCACTAGGCATCATTAATGGTACACTGATGAGACATGACAGTACCTCAGAGACAAGAGTGCATGGAGTAAGCCATGGCAAGGCCAACATGAGAATAAAAAAAGTGCTCCTCACATTCTGTGTGGAAGTGGTACGTGTTTGACTACTTACTTAAACAATGGATGACTGTATTGTTGAATGATAATTGAATAAGTTGAGAAATGTTTCACCTTGAGGAAATTCTTAACCCTCTCTGGGTCATAACAGTTGCTCTCTCTGCAGATCCTCTCCACTTCTTTGATCTGTCCAGTCTTGCAGGCTGCCTGGATGTACTTGAAGTGAACGTCGGGCTCCTGGCTGAAATTCACAATCGAGCCAAGGAAGTAAAACAAGCCTTGAATAGAAACAGAACAGAGGGTGTAATTACCTAAGGCAGCTCTGACAATTAACACCGAGTTGGAGGCACATAGTATGAACTGTGAACCCACCCTCATAACTCTTGAAGGACTCAAAGAGCTCCACGAGAGCCTGAGTCCCCAGCTGCTCGTGATATTTGGACGCCACCTGTACACAGAGCTGTAGATTCTGTCGGATGTTGGCCGACAGCATGGCTCTCAAACACTCCAAGGAGTCATCCACTGACAGAGAGCCATAGAAGTTCACTAGCCACTGTCAGATATATTGGAAAAAACATGGAGAATGTGAATCATTTAGGTGTCACACATCAAAAAAAAACAAAAAAAAACGCGGTCAAACATGAATGAATGACCACCCTTCTTTAGGAGTACCTCAGGGTTGAGAAGATGAGTGTGCACCACAGCTCGTTTGATATCATAAAGGTCAGTGTAATGCTCGAGAGCTCTCTGCAGAAGGCCCGCCTTTTCACATAGCTGAGCAACGTGTCCGCGGTCATAGTGTGTGAACATCTGGTTCCCCAGGATGGCATCTGCCACCTGTAAAGATTGTTGAAGACATTGTTAAAGCAAATAATGGATAAGGCTAACAATAGCTGCGTCAGGATGTTGACCTGTGGCGCGTGTATGAGATTCATCTCAAGCAGGCGTGTCTGCAAGTGGCCTTCGGTTGGGCGGTTGTTCTTTAAAGCATCCAACAGGAAAGAGGTGCACTGCTGGACCAGGTTGCCTTCCATGAACACGTCCACAATCTACAGGCAACAGTAAAAAAAAAAACAAAAAAAAAAACAGGGCACACTTACTGTACATGAAAGTCAGCGACTGAAAGGCACCTACTGTATTTGAACAATTTCAGGAGTGTCACACTGCACAAGTAAGTCAAAGCTTTTGATAGGCGCTCACAATGTACAGTACATGGAGATGTTCCACTAAAGTCCTATAGGTGGCAGTAATTCACTAAAACTGTGGAATTAGAATGCTAAACTAAAAATAAACAATACCACCAAATATAACTGCCTTCTCACCAAAAATGTCTTCATCAGAGTTGTAACAACTGTGCTGTGCAGAGCCCAGCAAAGTGAGATATTAGCTCAACTGTGTGTGCTTTCACACGGCAACCCACACTCAGTGCCAGCCTCTTATGACAGTGACCATTGCTTCCAACACAACAAGGCACAGGAAGTGAATCTTGAGTATTAAACTTCAACATCCGACAAGTCTTGAAATCGGCCCAGATTCCAAAGTAAGTCCACCGACTTGAAATTGGGTTAGGGGGCTTGCTTCACACAAGAAACCAATTAACTTAAGAGAATCTGGAACTAAGCAAAGATGTGGTGTGGCTTGAAAAAGGAGGAGAGGGTTACCGACTCAGTGAATTCCTGGCATTGCTGCCACATCTGTAATAACAACAGATGGAGGCTCGCATATTGGCTACGTTATTTCTGTTTGCACGCACGTATGTTTAAGGGGCAAACGTGCAGATGTGCTCCGAAACTCACAGCAAAAGGGTAATGATATCAATGAGAAGATTATGAGTTTACCTGGTTGATGTTGGCCAGCGGCTCTTCATCCTGGACCAGCATCTGGGCAAATTGCAGTCCCTGGTCTGGATTGACACGCATCACATTCCTCAGCAAAAACACCCAATCAGGAGTGTAGCCAACCTACGGAAGGGAAGCAGGTTGAGGGAATTTTACAAGTCAAACATGCAGATATGCCGACTGGTATGACATTACATTGGGCCCTGTGTACCTAATGAACTGTCCAGTGAGTGAGTGAGAGAGTATGTGCTCAGTATGCATTGATAGCAGCGAGGTGCTTACCTTTTTGGCATACAAGACTATTTTCTGGAACTGGCCAGTCTCAGCAAAGCACTGAATGACCTTGTTGGGGACATTAGCTCTGAGGTACACACTAAGAGCAAGGGTGGGGTCAGACGCTTTTACCAGATCTCCCAACTCCTCTGAACACTCCAACTGCAACACACAATTAGCAAAAAATGCAAAATTGCTTTATAGAGAAAAGATGCTATAATATGCATGTCATATTGAAATATAAGGACTAGTGGTGTCACAAGATCTCATGTCACGAGATTTGTCGTTCGGGAAAAAAAAAAGTTTTGTCCTCACCAAGCCTGGGACAATGATAGATTCATTAATTAAGCACACAATAAATGCAAATTAACTTGATAATTTTGCCAGCCTCAATATATTGCCATGTGAACGCGTGTCTATTTTCCTTGTCTCTCGCCTCCAAAAAGGCAAGCATTGGTTTCAGCATCTTGCCGTGAACATAGTAAGCCCTTTTTGTGTCATACAGTCTCTTTGTCTCGGTGGGTGGAGGCAGGGCCGGTAGCATGCACACAGAGTGCAGAAGAGTGTAACGTAGAAGAAATTAAATACAGTAAGTAGACTGCAATATGTTGTCATAAATTTGTTTTATTTTTTTCATTGTACTTTTCTTGAACGTAATGGTAAAATCTCGTCTCGTCCCATAGAACCAATCTTGTGTATCGTCTCGGCTCGTGAACAGAGTGTCTCATGACACCCCAAAAAAGGACACTTGCGTCCAGTCTTACCTTGTCCTCCTTCAGCCACTTCTCCAGGAGTTGCTTGCGTCCTTGCTGCAGGACAGGCCTGCACAGCTCCAATGACTCGAATTTGTTTAGCTGACCCTGGTCTAACAATATACCAAAGTACTGCAACAGTGGAGATGCCTGACCTGGTTGAGCTGGCACACTCTGGAATTTACGAATGGTCTCTGCTGTCCGCAAAACACCCTGAGTGAGGCATAAAAGAATTGGAATCGAGTAAGATGCATTGTGAAAAGATGGAAGAAAGAAAAAAAAAACATAACATAATGACATAAAAGTGAAAGTCAAGCTGGACAAAATCGGACACACACAATCATTTAAAAATATTTTTCCCATAGGAAACAATGAAACAATGAAAATAGAAATAAAGTTGTCCCTTGTTTATCGCAGGTAATTGATCCCAGATCAGACCTCGGTAAGTGAATTTTCACATTCTGCAATTTCCGTAGGATTCAATATTAATAAATGGACTATTTTCATAGCTGGAGTGTGGAAACCTGTTTATGATTTTCTAAGTAATTTTTTTTTCCCATTGATAAAGCCCAGTAGACAAGAAGTAACACGCCTATAGTCACCTTTACACTCCTATTATTCTTTGTTTACACCACATTGCTAATGCGCAGGCTACGGAATCACTGCAGGGACACAAGAGACAGCCACCGCTTTAATCATGGGTAATCTAATCTAAGGTGATGTCTCATCTATGTAACATTACTAACGCCGAGTGACCAGAATACTATATATGACTTGTCTTTCAATATTTTTTTGACTAATAATAGTCCGCAATAGAGTGACATACTTAACTGCCATACAAGTGTAAAAGGAAGTTAACTCTTCATGACATGCGACATAGAGGAAGGCTTGCTTTGTTAATTGTCATACAATGGAAAAATAAGTTGACCACTGGATATTAAAACCGGAAACACTAAATTGCATACTCACAATGAAAATGAGGGACTTGTGAGGGAGCTGACATGTGTGATTGGGAGGTGAGTCTCTTCTCATAAGAGTCAACACAGTAAACTTTGCAGTCTTCTTTTAGTAGCCTATCAGTGTCACTTATGCACTTATGTTATTACACTACTATTACAAGTTCCATTTATGACTCTATGGTCATCACCACACTTTTCAGTAGTACCTTTCTGTGTTTGCATCATAAAAAAATCATTAGAAAAATGAAAACAAAATCGAGGAACAAATCTTCTAGAGGCCTACAATTAAGATGAATTTGGAGATTCCACAATAAAAAACATCAGGTTTTTTTTGCATTTACACCAACCTTGGGTGCCGATGCAGCCACCTTTGCCGCCTCTGAATAACTTCCTTGGGCAAACATTGTGTTGAACTTCCTGGCGAATAGCTCCTCTGCGCCAGCGAGGTTGGATCTCACAGCCATCCGTAACGCCAGGTCGGGATTCTGGAGGACGTTGGTGGCATAGTTGACGATGTTTTCTTCTTCAACGCATACCGACAAGACCTATACAGGCATAACATAAATACTACAGTTCTAAGAAGCATAATTAAATGTGTTTTTGAGATAATACATTGTGTCATGACAGTCATATATTCCCTCACTTGTCCCTTCTTGTTGACCCCAATAATTCCAGAGTTGGCCTCATGAGGCGATGTGACAAAGATTGTCTCAGCGCTGATTCTATTCATGTAGATGCATACCCCTGACTCCAGGTCGTACAGGTGAATGTAACCGTACTTGGTAATTAGATATATCACACCGTGTTTACTTCCAATCTGAAAGGAAACAAAGGTAGATCACTGAACACTGAAAGTGACCCTAATTCCCTTTTCCAATGCATGGTACTTATTCGGCACAGATCTACTCGAGATTGATGCTTTCCATTGGCAAAAGCATGTACTACCAGGCACTTTTTCTACTAGCAAGTAGTAGTTTTAAGCATGGAAAACAGTTGCCATAGGGTTGATGCCAAACCACTGCTAGTAATATTAGATTCCACAGTCTCCACTTTTCTGCAGCTTTTCTTGATGCCCACAATCTCCTCTCGAATAAACAACAGTAGAGCTGAGCCGCGGTGGCACTATGCAGTGGAAAAGCTGCATAAGTGTACGCTTTGTCTACGTACCTGCATAGCTACAGGAAAGTCTGTCTGGGCCTCAGGGGGGAAAAAGACATCCACTGCTTTCTTAGCAAATGGCTGGTTTCCTGCAGCTGGCTGACCCACTTCAATGATGTGCAGCTGGATGAATTTTCAACACATTAACATAGAACCACAATAAGGAGACAACCACAGTAAAAAGTGTGCATTCATACAAAGAGTGTTAGAAATGTTAATATAATAATAAAACCATTGTTTGTTATAGACTTATTGCATCTTTGTGCAACATTCAAAGAGCCTAACCTTCCCCCCAGCTTGAGAGCGCACAGCAAAGCAGAAGAGGGTGGACGGTTTGCCGTTGCCTTCCACTTTGAACTCCCCAAATGCAGCAGCGTGACCTTCTATTGGCTGAGACACTTTTCTCTCCACAGAATACAGCTGCATTGCCCCAACCACACGATTTTGCTGCAAGGACAAGCAGACAAAAACATTAAATAATGTACAGTAAATTGCTGAATCTCCTCTTCCTGCTCTTTCGAACAGTCGCTAATAAAAAATAATATCTGCTAGCTATTCAATTCATTGTTTTTTCAGTTTTCCATCACTTGAGACTTCTTGACTGAATATCAACTCAAGTCAAATAAAGAAGAATGGACACTATCAGAATGTAGATAAGGAATCCCAGACTGGACAAACACTCCACTTGTTCTACAGCACATTTTTGTGAATAAGTGCATGGTTACCTGTGCAGAAATCCCTATCAGCAGCAGCCACTTCTGTTGTTCATCAGTTCTGTAGTTAATGATCTGACATCCTGCCAGACTGGCGTGCCGATCGAACACTTTGCTCGGCTGGGAATCTCCCTCCATGCTCCAATGATAGACAGCTGTGTCCGTCACCAAGGCGACAGTGTTTATCGATATCCACTTCCAGAACGTGACCTCTTCAGTCATCGTATGAGCCTTCATCTTGCTCTTCATCTCAATGTTAAAGATCTGCAGAGTCTTAGCGGCTGTAGGGTGGCGCAGGAAGAGATCAGTTCAATAAGCAGGCAAAGCAGGCAGCTATTCAACTCATTGTGGAATGAAATGGGGCTTTTTCTTTGTCTCTCAGCTTTTGATGACCTCACACTTTTACATGGTCACAAGAAGAGTTGGGAACAATTATGCGGGATTTGTGATTGACTAATCTCGACTCAAAACGGAGTGCACTACTTGGCTGCAACGAGCAGAGGCACTGTTGAATCAGCCTCAACTAGTTTATGGTTTAAAGAAGAACAACATTACATGAGCTGTGGCATCTACAGTCACACTGTGGTACAATACAACAACGGCATTGGACAGGAGTTCAGAAAATTCATCTCATTAAATTAATTATTTAAGAAGGGACGATTAATAAATTCACTGATCAATTAATAAAAATGTATCCAAAAGCCTAACCCCATTCAAAATCAATAGGATTAATTGATTTGACCTGAAATAACCACATAGTCTGAAAATATGTTCTGACCTGTTTGATTTCTGATGTCTGAAAAATATTACTGAGAAATCAGCAATGTCAACATTAACCATATTTATGTTAATTTGCAAAGTACAGCTCCTCCGTGAGGAGCTGTGTCGTCTGGGGCTATATGCCCCTGGTAGGGTCTCCCAAGGCAAACAGGTCCTGGGTGACAGGCCAGACCAAGAGTGATTCAGAAGACCCTATCAATAAATGCAAGAGGAGGCCTTCTTGTAGTCTATCAGAGGGGTGCTGGAGAGCACCCCAACTGGTGATTCCGTCGTTCTACTGGGAGACTTCAACGCCCATGTGGGCAATGACAGTGTGACCTGGAAGGGCGTAATTGGGAGGAACAGCGTCCCCGATATGAACCCGTGCGGTGTGATGTTATTGGACACCATGTTCGAACATAAGGATGCC
Source organism: Dunckerocampus dactyliophorus (assembly GCF_027744805.1). Taxonomy (NCBI): domain Eukaryota; kingdom Metazoa; phylum Chordata; class Actinopteri; order Syngnathiformes; family Syngnathidae; genus Dunckerocampus; species Dunckerocampus dactyliophorus. The sequence goes on along the minus strand of NC_072822.1, from coordinate 9,289,649 downwards.
CACAAGTGCCCCTGGCACCAGGACACCCTAGGCTGCAGGTCTATGATCGAAAAAATGTCCATCCATCCATTTTCTATGCCGCTTATCCTCATTAGGGTCGCGGGAGTATGCTGGAGCCCATCCCAGCTGCCTTCGGGCGTGAGGCGTGGTACACCCTGAACTGGTCGCCAGCAGTCGCAGGGCACCATTCACACTCACATTCGTCTAAAAAAATGTAGGCAATAATATTTTTTTGGTAATTATGTTGGTTCATGGCCGCACGGTGGTCTAGTGGTTAGCATGTTGGCTGCACAGTCTGGAGATCGGGAAGACCTGGGTTCGATTCTCTCTTGAGTTTGCATGTTCTCCCCGTGCGTGTGTGGGTTTTCCCCGGGTACTCCGGTTTCCTACCACATTCCAAAAACATGCATGTTAATTGGCGACTCTAAATTGTCCATAGGTGTGAATGTGAGTGTGAATGGTTGTTTGTCTATATGTGCCCTGCTATTGGCTGCCGACCAGTCCAGGGTGTACACCGCCTGACGCCCAAAGTCAGCTGGGATAGGCTCCAGCATGCCCCCGCGACCCTATTGAGGAAATGCGGCATAGAAAATGGATGGGTGGATGTTTGTTCATCCAGTTGTATTTTTTCATTGTGCTTTTCTTAAAATGAATGTTAAAATCATGTCATGTCGTCTCCTTTTCGTTGACCCAATCTCGTGCATCAACCCATCTGTTAATTGGGTGTCTCGGGACACTCCTCTATAATTATTATGTGGGTCCAAAAAAATTGTATTTTTAATTTAAGTCAACTTTTCAAAACAAAACATAAAATTAAGAACTACATATGGTGTGCAATAAATATATTTTATACAAATTAATGAATTCATATTATAATTGATTATGTCCCATATCGTTTATATTAAAAAATATATATATTATGTGCTCATAAATATGGCGACCAACAAATTTTACTTCAACTAACATTACACACCATGCAGGTTATGATTCATGTGATTGCTAGAGAAGTGACGATTCTTCTGGGTGTATAATCTATCTGATAACGCATACCAGACATTCACTCTAGCAGCACACATCGGGTCATGCTAACACACGTTAGTTCTCATAGAGGGACAGTGCCAACAAGTTATGTTGAGGCAGAGTACATCCAGTGTGTGTGTATGTGTGTGTTTCCTAAACAGTTGTCTGCCCTTTGATTGATTGGATGCCAAAATAGCTCTGTGGACTTGCGAAAGGTATTTTGGAAGCTTTTATGCGAGAGGTAAGTTTACTGTATCGTCACAACAGAGCGCCAGGCGGGCAGACAGATAGATAGCAACTCACCGTCTGGGAAATGACAGAAAGCCAGGGAGAGAAAGCAGAAAAAAAAAAGTCAGTCAAGATAAGATAGACCAGAACAAAACAGATGAAAGGGAGAGGGTAAATAAGAACATACTATCCTCAGGGAGAAAGAGTAGCATTATTGGCGAATCATACTGATTAATGCTTGTGTTTGCGCTCTGTGTGTCACAAAATCAATTCGCACAAATACTTTTGGACATTCAGGCAGTCGAACTGAGTGCACTCAGCGTCAATCTTGATTTAGTTTTTGACACTAATGACATGAGAACATTAGTCACTACTTGACCACGATATTCCCACAGCATTACTAGTAGATGAATCTGTTCAAGCTAAAGCTACATAAATCACATGCAGACATCATGATTCTGAATAGAAAAACACAAATATTGTTCTTGGTATAAAGCCACAACTTCTCATGCAGCAGTGCAGCAGACTAAATGTGACGCTCACCTTTCAAGGCAATGACCTTGCTGGTGGGGTTCATGATGGCGCTGTCAGCAGAGATGGGTCTCCTGATGGGGTTCGTGGGGTCGGACAGGTCCACAATCACCACCTGGTTCTGCTCGCCCACTTTCTCTCTGATGCAGATGAACTTGTCCGACTCCATGGTCAGATAGCTGAACCCGATGTTGGCTGGGTTCACGCCCAGGTTCTGCAGCTAGAGTTGGAAAACATCATTACGTCATTATGGTGCCTGAACTGATAATTGTGCTTAGTCTTGATTAGGTAATGAATATGTAGTCACACATTATTTGTGTCATTTGCAGCTAAAAGATATCCAATTATAATATAAACATTCACTTCAATTCAAAATATAACCAAATCATTAACATTTCCGGGCTTTACTGTTGACTAAATAGGTTTCTAGCATAGGAAAAACATTCAAATGTCCAAACTACTAACATTAGTAGCTGGCTAGCATGTATACTGGGAATGGGGAAGCAGTCAACAAATACTCAAATCCCACTTTGTTTATTAATGAATGAACAACAAATTTTTAAAGAACAAACAATATCAAAATGAACATTAATCAAAGTAATACTAGTCTGAGAGCACTGAAGCTTTGTAGCAAATCAGCTAAAGCTAACAACCCAAAAAAGACTCACCTGATGATTATGACTTTGGCCGATACCGATGTTTTTTTAAATACTGTAACTGACAGCATACACCTTCAAAGTTCCAATCTTATTTTGTTGAAAAATATTGAAACAATACAAACTTGTTGTTTTAACTGCACATTAGGTAGTTCTCCCATATTTAAATAAATATACAGCTGTTGTTTATTGTCCCAGACCTGACCGCGATAAGTGAAAAGTAGGATCCCATATTAATAAATGGAATATTTCGAGCATGGAAAATCTGGTTATGACTTCTAATCTTCAAATGTAATACTTTTTTAAAATTTTTATTAGAGCCCGGTAGACATGAAATAACACCCATATAGTCACCTTTACACTCCTATTATTCTCTGTTTACACCACATTGCTAATGCGCAGTCTACGGGATCACTGCAGGGACACAACAGACAATGGCTTTAAGTTTCAAATGCAGTGGGGAAGATGGACAAACAAGCAAAAAACTACCACCCTTTCATCAGTTATTACAAGAATGTATTGGTGTTCAGGCATACCCTACATGAAAGCCAGGGAACAATAGGCACATAGTCTACAATAGTATGTTTCTTTCCATGCAGCTATAAATCTCTGGAAGTATTTCGAGAACAATGGAAAATAGCTGATTCACATACAAGCACATAAATTAATTTCAAACCTTCTGAAAGCCTTGCTTTCTTTGAACAAAAACTGCTATCAAGGAGGCTTTCCATAATCATGAACAGTTTACAATGCGTAAAAGGTCCCTCATTATCCAAAAATGGACTTTTAATGACGTTTTTAATGTAACATGTAACCACAAACATGAAAAATCTATCATCTCCCTCACTGGTTTGCTCCACTTTTGAGAGAAGAGGCGCCCATTCGCTTTTTTTGAAGTTCCTGGTTTTCATGACATCATGAAAGGAAAACCTCCTTCCTCATGGACATGATATTGCCTCTGACCTACCCGAGCTAGATGACCCCCACCCATGTAAACACCCACAACTTAGCAATTCAACTCAACCAGTCACCAATCAGAACTCATCCAGGATGCATTCACGGCGCCCAAATATTCAAGCATTGCGAAGGGATCCACAACAAGGAGGCTGAAGAGCTGCATGCGGCCCCGGAGCCACGGGTTGCCAACCCCTGATTTAGGTGCTGCATTGGGGCACTAACCCTCAATAACTGTATATCCCGCCCACTTCCTGCTCCAACAAAGCAAGCCATGCCCCACATAACATACATGCACGTGCATAAGATGTTTGTTGTCAGCAAATAACGATTTTTGTTAGCTATCATTGAATGTGTAGCCCATCATAACCACACAATGACTCCAAATTACCCCTTCTCTGAGACAGCTGTCGCATGTACAGGGTTTCCCCAGGACTTTTTGAAGATGTGGTGGTGGGCTGCATGGGAGGGAGGACTGTGGCTAACAACAACTTGAACAACTTTGAACAACAAATAGTGTTTTGAAGACAAGCTATAAGTATTATAATGATCACAAGAGAGCATGATTGTTACAGTAAGTGACACTTTGAAAAAGTAAGCTGTGATGATGATCGATGTGTCCCATGAACATAACAGCCACTTGTAGCTCACTCACGGGACAAAAATGAGCTAGCTAGATGCTGCCATCCAGGGAAAATGTCTAAACAAAAATGCCAGAAAGTTGAATGAGATTGAAACATGAGCGATCACACAGGCTGGCATAGATATGGTTAGCATGTGACAAGCTGTCGTCAATTGACTACACATTTTACGGGCTATTTTTCATTCTCCCGATAATAAGAAATAAAGTGAAAGTCAACACATGCGCATGTGCCATCAGGGCGGCCAGGCAATTCCGGTGCATGCTTAGCAAAAGAAAGCGCACTGAAACATTTTTATGATATTTTAAATTGTTTTCAAACTAATTGTGGTCAATATTAGCGTAAAAAAGATATATATGTATCTATAAAGCAAATATATCCATTCATACAATATATTATTTAAAATTGTTTTCAAGTAAATAAAACAAACAAACACATTTTTTAGGTGTGGCAGCTTTTATTTTGTTGTGCCGCACCGCCATGATCAATTACATGTAGCGGAAACCCTGATGTATGTGCAAGTGCCATGGACACGTATGTGAATACCAGACAGCGGTAAGTGAATGCCATGCAAAAACAACATTTTTTTTTTTTAAGTTTAACTTCAAATTGTGACAAATATAGACATTTATTTGTTCAATCTGTTCTTTTAAATCACTGTTGGTAACATCTGCTAGCGGGTGGTGGAGTTTTTATATTTTTGGGGTTGAAAAAAAGTGTAGTTTGCAGGCGAAGAGGGAGAGCACCTTTAACATACAATGACACAAATATCCATCATAGCACTGAGGCCTACTTCATTGTGCAACATGGGGGAGTACAAGCGATAGGCTCCTGGAAAAGCCAACGACAAGACCCGAGGGAGGAATACAGCCATATGCTGCATCACTATTGGAGTGCCAGACGATTTGTGAGTGGAGGAGGGAGGCAATAAAGATAACGGATGACAAGAAGAGTATGAGGAGCCTCAAGATTCCTGGGTGTTCACCTTAACAACAAGCTGGACTGGTCCGTCAACACCCACGCCCTCTACAAGAAGGGCCAGAGTCGCCTTCACCTGCTGAGGAGACTGAGGTCCTTTGGTGTGTGCAGGGCTCTTTTACGGACCTTTTATGACTCTGTGGTGGCCTCAGCCATCTTCTATGCTGTGGGCTGCTGGAGAGGGGGCAGCACGGACAGGGACAGGAGCAGGATAAATAGACTGATCAGGCGAGCTAGCTCTGTCCTGGACGGTCCTCTGGACTCCGTGGAGGAAGTGGGGGAGAGAAGGATGTTGGCTAAGCTGACATCCATCATGAACAACACCTCTCACCCGCTACATGACACTGTTGTTTCCCTGAGCAGCTCCTTCAGCACCAGACTGTTACACCCACGGTGTAAGAAGGAGAGGTTCCGCAGGTCCTTCATACCGACCGCTGTCAGGCTCTACAACACCTGCACCACCTGAACCATGTTGTAGACACTATGCTTTCTTTACACTGTTCTCTTTACTTGTCTTGCTGCTGTAACAAGTAAATTTCCCCGCTGTGGGATAAATAAAGTACATACAATACAATACAAGATACGGCACAGTATCCTACTGAGAGGGCACCAATGAGAAGAAAAGGAAGCTGCAGTGCTAAATTCCAGTAAGAACAGGTCTTTGGTAACCAATGGTTTCGGGTGGAGTGAGTGACTCACCACAAGAAACACCCCCCGCCATCCTCCACATCCTCTTTGAACAGAGCGTTCCAAACCAAAAATCACACCTCAGCTATAACCTCCAGTCGCAAGTGACCCACAAACGGCGTAGAGTGATACACCCTCACACATGTACACACATGTTGGACCTTCCCTTTTCTAGCAGCTGCTGGGGTTAAGAGATCCCAAACACATGAGACGAGAATCACAAAAAGGGATGACACAACGTTGACGGGATCTGGTGAGTCACAGACTGGGTGGATGTTCTGCGGAAGCCTTGGCGCACAAGCAGATTAAACACAGCTGAAATTCAACCGTGCAAGCTCTAAAAACATTTAGTATATATTAGTATAATTATGGAACTGACTGAGTACAGACCTAACCTAAAATGCATATAATATAAATCTAATATGCGAACAAGTTAAACACAAGAAGGGAACAAACAATCAGTAATCGCTGAGACATGGAGAAGTGGTAGGATTAAATAAACTCGGCTTCTTCCTACTCATTTTCAGGTATGTTGAATTGTAGTAACCGTATGACGTTCCTTAATGTAACTTGCTAAGCATGTTTGAAATTAACTATACCATTACCAAACTCTGATAAGATTTGCATTGCCTTGGTCACCCTACAGTCGGTGGATATTTCATTCACCAATATTGAAGTAGGTGAAGAGAATGACTCAAAGAAAATTTCTGTTGATTTTGAATCGGATGTTTCCTGCAAGATAGGGTGTGTATGAAAATATTCTTGTATATTTGTAGTAATAAAATCTGTGTTTGAGAAAGCCATTGACAGCACTGTGAGTCTTAATCAATCAAAATTTATGAATGGCTTTCTGGGCATTTGTGATTTAGTTAGGTGACTGAGCACAGATGCTCCTAAACATCCCAGAGTATCCTGTTAGTCACGGACGGGATGAAATCAACATTTCCTCAACATCCTGAGGAGGAGAACCCTGATGCAATTTGCTGACCCTGTCTTGTACAGCACATCCGCTGGTTTGACACAGCGGCATTGTTTGATCAGTGCAGATGCAGCCGCAAAAGCTACAGGTTGACTTGGCTCTCAACTTGACACGGGTGGTTTAGAGCTGGAGGGAGTTTTATGGTTTGTGCAAAGACAATGGCAAGACTGTCCACTGATGCTATCTGGTGTTTGATGGAGAAAAGTGATGTCACCTATATTCATATTCTATCCTAACACACTGGGCGTAGACTGTGCGAATCAAATCAGGCTTAATTCGTATAGTGCATAATAGAACCCGCCCGATTAATCGGGTCGATTATGACGTATCACAGATTAACTAAGATAGGTGAATATGTAACAGATATATTAACTTTTTTTGCTGTGCGCAGATTCTGTTGCTCCATTCCTGTGTGTCTTTGTGCTGCATCCTGCCCGAGTTCCAAAATCCCAGACTGGTCGGGCTCTAGCACATAACAAGCTTTAAGACAGAAGGTGGACGACACCCTAGACTGGTCATCAGTCAATTGTGAATGGGGCATGGATTGGGACTTGATCCCCTGCCAGCCATCTATGTGAACACGACACTATTGATCCATCCATCCAGTTAAATGGCACTTGTACATTCTTTTGCACAGCCCGCATCATAGATAGATAACAGAAATAAACAGGGAAGGCAAAGAGTGATGATGGAGAGTAACTTTGCGCCTCACAGCTCACAAGAACATGTCTAGTCACAGTTGACTTCCAACACAGTCTAAAAAGACACCGGTTAGTACCTCATTGCACTGAGTTGGCTGGTTTGAAGCCCGAGCCTGATTTAGCACCAGTTCTTTGCTTTTACTTCACCAAGCTCCGCCTCCTGGCTCTCAGAACTGGTTCCCAGAGAAGCGCCAACGCACCACTGGTAGTTAACTTCACCCACCCCTAACCCAATATGCAAGATTATGCTAAAAACTGTCATAAAAACATTAAAATCAACAATATGCGTCTTAGTCACACACCACTTAGTATAATGGGAGAGTTGCACCCAACCAGCATTGGGTTCTTTTTGGTGGAAAGCGGTCTGGGTCCATGTTTCACCCCTGAACTGCGACCCAGACGGCTGTAAATACCAGGCCACAAAAAAAAAAAGCTAAACAACTTGAGGCCCAAAGTCCCCCATTTTGAAATTCCAAGCATTTTTCTCTCTACTGGAGCCAACTTTTTTCACAGGGGTGCATGACTGTGCCAGAGTGGGATTTCTTGGAGCTGCTTTACCCTCTCAAGCACAACACTATGCACTGTTGAACTAATAACCCAGACCTTGCTAGCGAGCACACAGCCTCCATCAACAAGCATCACTGCGGAAGGAGCCTACTAGCCTGCAAGCAGTCATACTTTGATGGATAAAGGCCCTTTGGCTGGCAAAAGTGGGGCTGCTGGCCAGAGGAAGGGGGCGGGAGTGAGAGGGGCTCTGTGCTTCTTCTCGTGAAAGGCCATTTCACTGCCTGCTGTTACCATAACAACGAGCAAGAGATGAGGGGAGGTGGAAGGGGGGATACGTCACCAAGTTTTTGGCAACAAAACACCAAGCAGAGGGGGACTTGCTATGGGACGCAATGGTGGAAATAGTTCCTCCACAGAGGACAGCTAAATAACTGTCTCTTTCTCCTTTTAATCCCACACTGCTGAAGTGGCACTTTGTTTCATACAAACTCCAAGCGAAGAACACTGAGCCTTTTTCTGACTGATGTAGTCTGTTGTGGCATTATGTAAATGAAGTGAAAGACACAGTTTATTACTGCTATTGAAGAAGCAATATTAAATAATTTATGGCGATGGGTTTCAAACCAAGTAGAACAATAATCTGTTTTACAAGTGTCATCGTTTTTGCGAGATAACCTTACTTACATTTAGCTTCAAAGATGTGGCTTGTACTCACAGGTAATTGTCAAGTGAGATAAAAATTCATATTTCAGCAAAGGAAAATACTAGAATTTACTTTCAGCTAATCTTTGGTTAAAGGTGCTATAACTGTGTGGCTCAAAATGACACTTTTTTCACCCAAAAAACACCACCACCGTGTTCATGTGTTAACAGTAGTGGTTTCAGAGAACACATTGTACAAAAAAAAAATGCTATATTCTTCACAATTACGAGTTAAACTGAATGAGATTTGTTGTTTGGCCCGAAAAGAGGGAGTGGCGTTAATGGTTGTCACTCACGGCTTGTGCACGGGTACATTCCCATAGTGTGCGCACACATACACATACACACTATCTCAGAGACGCTATCAATAATTAGCACTCATGACAGAGCAGAGACGTTTGAACGCTTGCGCCCCAATTGCAGTACCTAACCAACTGACAGACTGAGCACTTTTAATCGATTTTTTGTTATACAATCATCTCATACAATTTTATTTATATTAAAAACGAAATACCGTCGTCCCTTGTTTATCGCGGTTGGTTCCAGACCCAACCACGATGGGTGAATTTCCGCAAAGAACAATTCAATATTAATAAATGGAAAATTTTGTTTATGACATTTTAAAAATGTTTTTTTAAACATTATTAGAGCCCTGTAGACATTCAATAACACCCCTATAGTCACTTTTATACTCGTATTACTTAAACACTAGAAGTCCCACAGCCCAGCCATTTGGCTTTTCATGCCCAAAGGACAGCCAAGTGGCTGGATTACTTTTGAACTAATATCCTAATATATTCAGAGAATCAGTCATCATCTGCGAACCGCTAATCTGGCAGGTAATGGCTGTGTTTACAAAACAAAGGTGGGTAATTGTAGGCTACTGAGTTATTAATTTTAAACCACACAGCCTTTCGGCTGTCCTAAGAGCATGGGAGCAGGAGTAAGAAAACCCTGGGAATTCTAGTAGACATGATAAGCAATAATAAGACGTAATATCTCACCCTTTAGCATCGGGAAAGTTCCTTGTTGTCATCATATCTCAAACGTAATGTCGATCAATCGCATGCCATTAAAAAAAAAAGAATGACAGCCTATCATCCATCCACACTATGACCTTTGTCACTGGATTGATATACAGGACAGCCAGTCTAACATAAATCTGCCATACTTAGACGTACACTCCGACAATACTGCTAGCTTTGTTTACATCACATTATGCACCACTTGTTCGTAGGCTACGGGATCCCTGAAGTGACACCGCTTCAACAATACTTTAGCAATCTACCAAGCTAACTAGTTGGCCGCCAATTTATTTATTTTGTATCTGGTGACTGAATCTGGTGTACCACTAGTGGCACTCATACCACGATTTGAAAATCAAACTTATGGCAAAGAATGCAGGTCCTAGAAATATGTCTGTGTAGAGCCCCAGTCATCCAGGTCACATAATCCACAAAATTTGGTTAGACAGCAGCACCAGCAGAGATCCAGTTGTCTTCTATTCAAATTGTGGATAAAGTTCTAGAAAGAACATATTCAGTTTAATGTAGATCTGGATAAAAATTGAGGTATATGGAGGAAATTCTATGAAGCTCTACAATTTGGAACTGATTCAAGGATTCTTCCACCTTACTAAGGCCTGATCTCATTCTTGTTCCTGTATTAAAGCGACAGATGGCAATTCATTAACCAATCACGATTTGTGGAGAACATAAAAATGTTAAACACTCCCAGGTGATCCCAGTCACATGAGGACAAAAAAAGAAGCACGTAACCTTGAAACTTCACTGCTGGGACACTGCTGACAGATTTGGACGCATAAAGTCCTCAACCAGCTGGTGTTCAATAGAAAAAAAAATTAATAATCTCTTTAAGTTCCTTGAACATCCTTTCATGATAAAACGTCTTTGTCTTTTTATCTGTGGAATCAATGAACCGGTTGCTACCTCCCATAGTTAATTTGTATCACAAGTAAACTGAGAAGACATCACTCACTAGACGAACAGAGAAAGATGTTATACATTCAGGTTGCAGCGCAAAATAATCAAGGGTACAAAGGCTCAGGAAAACCATCAACGCAATTCTGCAGACGTGTGCAGGGAAAAAAGTGAACTAGCAGGATGAGTCATTATTCACCATATCCTAGACAAGTGGGCGAGTGTATGTGGGACATACACCCAAGACAGCAATACAGTGCAGGCCAACTGCATGTTTGACACATAGAGTGAAGGGCTACAAAGGGCCCTGTTTTGCCGTGGGGGGGCCATCTGTGTTGTCACAGTTTGCGTCCACTTGTTGGTTGACGGACATAAATACTATATTAATTCCATGAGGAAAATTGGACCTGCAAATCACTACATCACCACAAATCACCATTTGTTCTGTTTGGAGCTTTGTGTTATGTTATGTACGCAGACTACCTGACTGGCAGACCTCAGCACGTGCGACTGGGGAACTGCAGGTCTGACACTGTGACCAGCAGCACGGGAGCGCCACAGGGAACTGTGCTCTCTCCTGTTCTGTTTACCCTGTACATGTCCGACTTTCAGTACAACTCTAAGCTCTCCCATGTACAGAAGTACGCGGACGACACGGCCATGGTGGGATGTATCAGGAAAGGACAGGAGGATAAGTACAGAAAACTGATCCAGGACTTCGTCGACTGGTGCGACACAAACCGCCTTCACATCAACACCACCAAGACCAGGGAAATGGTGGTGGACTTTAGCAGAAACAGGACACACCCAGTACCTGTACTCAGGAAAGATGACCGTGTGGAGGTGGTTCACACCTACAAATACCTGGGGGTGCATCTGGATGATAAACTGGACTGGACTGCCAACATAGATGCTCTGAGAGTGGCTGACAGCAGCTCCTGTGTGAATGTTCACTGCATGGGTTCTCTGCTTGTTAACTCATTCAATACCAAACACGTATTTATCCATGTTTATAAATCAAAACGCCCAATCCCAAAGATGTATTTATACATCTTTTGCGTTCATTTGCGCGAGAGGCAAAAAGAGGTGGTGATGCAAGTGCAACGCATAGCAACGGCCACAAGGTGACAAAAGTGCATTTGATATGCGCTCGACATGGATCCTTTGCACGACAGCAAGGAGGAAGTGGAAGAGCATGGAGGAGTGTGGTGTGCAGATGGTTACGCATTATAGAGAAATTTGAACACATGCACACACGCATACACACACACATACACACACACACACACACACAGTTTAGCTCCAAATATATAAATAGTTCATGCTGTTATATTTGTAAATAAATTGTTATTTTTAATGTAAAACAACCCTTTTTGTGTTGTTTATGTTGTGGTATAGTTGTTTAGATATTTGAGGTGTCACAAAAGCAAAAACTTTGTGTCAAAGTGAAAGTTAAGCTTGAACTACAGTATATCTTTTCACAAAAAGCTGTTTTTCTCCCTTTTCTCGTTAGGAATTGATATTTCCCTGAAACGTACCTATGTTCTACTGCTGATTACTAAAGAACGGAAAAGGGTAGAAACAAACCTTTTTTTCTGATGAAAGACGAGAGTCTAATCTTGCGTTTGGTAGGTTCCATGTTTATGTAGCCATGGAACACGATATTCTATGTGCCTTGAAAAATCAGTCAAAATCGTCTAAAATGGCCTGAAAGTGTTGTCTTTTGAAAAATGGCTGGGATTGAATGAGCTAATAAACCAATTGAAGTGCATTGGGAGTCTGTTCTTAACCATAAACAGCAGTAGAGCAGTATTCTACACTGGTCTCTAGGTGTCAGTAACATTACACTGATGAGACAACAGCCACCAGGAAGTACCATGTTGATGCTAACATGTGAGTCTATCATGTCTGATTTACCTTTAAGATGGCTTTTTTTCTATTATTATGCCTGCTACATTGGGTAATAAAAGTGTAAAGGTGACTGTAGAGGTGTTATTTTAACATTATGTCTACAGGGCTCTGATAATGTTAAAACAGTTTTTAGAAGGCCAGAAACAGGTATTTTATGCTGTAACTACGAAAATATTCAATTTATTAAAATTAGATCCTACTTCGCAGAAATGCACTTATCACAGTCGGTCGGCTCTGGAACCAATTAAACGCAATAAACGAGGGACAATTTTTCTTCCTGATTGCATTCATGGGGTAAATGTATTTGGATGCAACAGCCGCTGTCACTGTGCTGTTTGCTTGGCAACTGTTTACTTGGGACAGAGGGATCATCTGAGAAAGGAAAAGAATAGTAAACAAAATCTGCCTTGCAATTCAGGGGGCTGCATCTTACGTCATAACTCATCCACATTCCAAGACTTTTTTTCTTGTTTATTGGAGGAAATACCGTAACCACCCCAACATATCCCAACTCAGTCCCAACTATTTAAATATGGCGGCTGATTTCGCTGATAAATGTAAGTGTGCATGGGTTTTCTCTGGGTACTTCCTCCCACATCCCAAAAACATGTGTCCTGTGATTGACCAGTGACCAATCCGGGGTGTATACCCTGCCTCTCACCCAAAGTCTGCTGAGATTTGCTGCAGGACACCTGTGAGCCTTATGAGGACAAGCGGTATCGGAAAGGAATGGACATAACATCTCTTTGAGATACAAGAAATGGTTTATCCCAAGATCCCTATGTTGGGGCTGGCGGTTCCAAGCTAGTAAAATGCTGCTGCAGGACATGGGAACAACATGGAAGCCGCACAGCTTTGAGGACCATTCATGTCTCGCCGGCAAGTGTCAAAACACAGCAAGTGACTGCACTGGCGCCTGCAGTGCAAATGACAGTGGTGTTTTTCTACCATTGCCAACACATGATGCAGGTAAAAAAGACGTTGTGGATCTGCATAGTGTTCAATTTCTCCAAGTCATCCTTGGCTAAAGCAGGCCTGTGGCTATATTGAGCAACAGCCCGCAGCTCTCTTTTCACATTCCCATTTAAATGCGCCATGTGCCGCCTGTGTGCGGATACAAGGGCGAGGAACTGCAGCAAAAAAAGGCGTGAGAAAAACATTTCATGAAGCTTTTCTCCTTACCTGCAGATGTTCCTGGAATCGTATGGGCAGTATCTGAGCCATTCTGGACGTGTCTCTGCTACAAGGGTCCTCTATAGGAAGGAAAGGGGAAAGGGGGGACGATAAGGAGGATTTGGATGTGCACTTGTTAATGTCCCCAAAGACAACGTCCTCAAAAGTGGAATAAGATGGCCTTGGAGGAAGTAAGAGAGAGAGGTGGTTTGAGTCTCACTCTCTAACACCGTTACTGCTGTTCCCATTCACAGACTCCACGACAGTGCGGAGGCACAATAAGCACCTCCGCTGAGAAAACTAGTCCACTTGCGCACACCCAGCAGTCGTGTTTTTGTGTGTGTGTGTGACAGCTTCCTCTTTGTGTTACATTAGAATAAAATATACAGTCGGAGGCAGTCCTAAAATTAAACTCACAAAGAGACACTGTCAGAAGTTTTGGGGAGGGGGTTTCTCACGGCTGTCAACGCAAGAAGGTCAGATGTGCGGTGTGTATCCCTCCGCCGCAGTGCCCCCTCCTCCTTACTAACTTTACTCACAGACATTCCAAAGACAATTATATGACAATATGGAATATCTATTGATTTGTATATATACGGTAGACCTGTCTCAAAATCATTATAGTTATGTTTTTAAACAAATTCATGTAAAACTTGTCAGTCAAAACACTTCCTGTCCTGTCCCTTTCTGCCTAAAATGGCCGTGGCTTTTAGGCTACTTATCTTTTTTCATTAGCCTAAAGGGCACAAATTAATGCGACCTGACTTCTGCCTCGCAACAAGCGACCACTGAATAAAACATTGCGCAATCTTTTTGCCCTGATTTGCAGCTTCTGTTAGATACAGTAGCTATTTTGGAGTTTTGTCATTAATTGCATCCATCCATAAGTTTTTCCTCATTAGGGTAGCTGGAGCCTATCCCAGCTGACTTTGGGTGACAGGCGGGGTTTCACCCTGGATTGGTCACCACTCAGGATATATATAGACAAACAACGACTCATACTTATATTGACACCTGTGGACATGCATTCACACTTGTAGTCCAGTACTTTGGTCTGGACCAAAAATAAAAGGAGACGTGTCGGAAGACTTTTGAGTGAAACATCCTCTTTGTTGAAAAAGTCCAGGTATGTTGAACTACTGTATGTACACTTACTTCTGGGCTTACATTTAACTCTCATTTTTGCTGATTTTCACTCAGATTTCTGTTTTGTTTTGCAAGCTATCACCTGGTTTCGCTTGCATTTGGTGACAACATCATCATCATTTGGTGCCGTCGGCTTTCACGCTTGCCTCGCTCAGGAATAAAGTCCATCTGGGTCTCGGCCCGCCTGTTTTGTCCAGTCCTGGCTTCAGTGGACTGCATTTACAATTGACCAAACTAACCGTACTAGCAGTGCAATGGACTACGTGTGTTTTAACCAGACCAAAAATGACGAGTGTGAACGTAGCGTTGTGCCAGGGGTTTCCAAAGTTCGGCTTAGGGGCCAAGTGTGACCAGCAGTTATTTTCTAATCGGCCCATGGCACATTCTAAAAATACAATTAAACAAGAAAACAACAGCAAAAATGGAAAAAACAGCAGTTGTTTTACGATAATAAAGTCAAAAGTTAGGAGAATAAAATCATAATTACAAGAAAAAAAAATTTAAAATACATTGAAAAAATGGCTTACTTTTATGAGTGTAAAGTCATAATAGTATTTGAAAAAATATGTAACTTTCAGAAGAATAAAGTCGAAATATTAAAAAAAAGATGTTTTCTAAAGTCGTAATATTGTGAGAGACAAAAGAAAACAAAGAATGAAGTTGCAAATCTTGGACAATTAGATTGGGAAAAAATTATAATATTACAAGAAGACACAAATGTTGAAATATTTGAAAAAAAACAACAAAAGATATAGAAAAACGAGCAAAAATGAGTAATTCAAGGAGAAAATATTCCTAAGAATAATAGGCTTTACCACCTATATCACAAAGCTGAGATGTAAATGGTCTTTCACTTGTATAGTAGCGCTTTTCCACCTCCAAGGCACTCAAAGCATCAGGAGCAACTGAGGGTTCAGTATCTTGCCCATGGACACTTCGACACAATCACAGGAGGACGGAGGATCGAACCCGCAACCTTCAGGTTGGGAGGCGACCATGCTACCACCTGAACCATGCCATGCCATGCCCCATGTAGGGTGTTTTTTCTTGAAAACTTCGAAGCATATCTACATGGGTTGGTTTACAAAATGTTAAATGTCAAACTGGCCCGTCTATCCGGTGATTTTTCATTATGCAGCCCTCAAAGGACAATGCTTGGGCACCCCTGCCTTCGGCCACCAAGGCTAGATTTTGGGCCAACACACTCCAAATACACAACTGTGGGACCTCTGAAACATATTTAAAATGGTTTAACAGTATTATACTTTCATGCTATTTCGCCTACCTTAGGGTTTGGTACCCCCCATTCATTAAAAAAGAGCCTTGCGCCTGTGATAGGCTCCAGCAGGATAAGTGATAGATTAAAAAAAAGAATGAATGAAAGTCAACATCATTTAGATGCAATTAGCTGTCTGGTCTGAGCAACACTTTAACACAGGCTGAAATAGAGTCAGAACGGCCCACAGGATGTAAACACAGCAGATCTGATCAAAGAGGCCACTGTGTGTGAGGCACCAGAGCAGCATAATGAAGTTTCAAGTTCTTCTACTGGAAACTATGCTGTGTGTGAGTAAGGAATTAATTAAGTGTACTGTCAGCTTTTAAGGGTGGAAGTAGACATGTTACTGGCACACGTTTGTACTTTTACAGGGTTAAAAACTCAAACTGTAACAATATATACAATTTATATGGTGACGGTCCTGCTATATTCAGTATATATTTTATCAATAGTGATAACAGGATGTTATGGGGCTGTGTTTCGGGGGAATATACTGTACAGTACGTCATCCCAGCAGAATTTCTCACACCCGCCTGCCAAATAGCAGCGCTTCCAGGAAGTCATTTAAGTGTTCATTTATACCAGCTACTACAGAAGGTACACAACACACTCTTAAAGAGACGTTGAACTGTGCTATTCCACGAAACAGAGTGGAACATAACGCGTCAATAGCTGCTTCAGTGTTACCGAATGTGGACTGCATAATTTAATGAAGCCGACTTATCTGCTTGTGTGTTTATTTACAACATCACTTCCTGACCTCTTTGGCTGTCTAAACTCCCTCGCTCTGATTTACATCTGTTTATTTGCCAACTGTTTATTTACCCGCAGTGACTCATCTCGCTCGGGATTAAATGTAATAAAGATCTTGGATGTGTTGACTCAAGAATAATTGTATTGTTGGATACAAAGAGTGAATGAAAGGATTGTTTCTGTGGAAACATGTAGAATAACAATGTTTATTGCTGTTTTTGTTGTTTGCAGTGGTGACGAAATTCATGATAGCTTGTCAGTTACACAGTAAGCGCAATTATCTTTATTCATAAGACACTTCATTAGGAACAGGAACAGTCCAATGATACAGAAGCTTTGCAAAATCAAAATACACCATTTCATGAAGTTCTTATATTCAATTGGATAATATTGTGGAGGTGTAGGTAATAATATGGCCTGCGAGTGACGCCTCTTATGCATTTTTCATGTGACACGTCATCTGATTGCATGTCACGCCTCTGAGATGCTCTAACGGCGTGCCGGCTGAGTTAAATAGACAGCGTGCTTGGCTTGACTCTTGCTGTCTATGAGATAAAGCTGGCACAGCTTGT
This sequence comes from Dunckerocampus dactyliophorus, assembly GCF_027744805.1. Lineage (NCBI taxonomy): Eukaryota > Metazoa > Chordata > Actinopteri > Syngnathiformes > Syngnathidae > Dunckerocampus > Dunckerocampus dactyliophorus. The sequence goes on along the minus strand of NC_072822.1, from coordinate 9,272,291 downwards.
GGTGCATAACCATCTCATCCAGGCTGTTGAAAACCTGCAAGAGGGGAGAAGCTGCATTTATCTCTGAGAGTGCTTTCTTCGGGTAGAATTATTCCACGGGCTCGCCCTAATTTAATTCTGTTCAAGCATACTTCTTCGCTTTTCTTGCCGTCTTTTCCCAGAGCAAAGCCTTGCATCTCCTCCAGGAAGCGGACGGGAATGTTATAGACCTTCTGCTGGTAGAGCACAGCCAGGGTGAAAGGTTGGCGGGCGTTCTGGGCCGAGCTGTGTCGGATGAGGAAAGTGCCGTCCTACAACATGGACGCAGAGTATGGGACAGCTAATCACGACAAGAAAAAGTTGCTTATGGGTGAGGGAACCCCTCACATCCTCTCAAGGGATTCAACTTGGATATACTTTAGAGTAGTCAGTGTACAGCTTGTATAGCAGCATAGATTTATAATCCACTGAAAATGACTCAACACACACCCATTATTGTCTAAACAGCTGGCAACACAAGTGAGTACTGAGATAAATGCGTCTTCCCGAAAGCCAAGCATGATGGTGGTAGGATGCATGAATGCCATCAGCACTGGGGATCTGCGGTTCATTGAGAGAATGTCAACATGTACTGCGACATTCTAAAGATTCCGCTAACAACTGCTGCAGCTCTGGCGAACTCCATGTCCAAGAGGATTAAGGCAGTGCTAAAAAACAATGATGCTCACACTTGACACGTTGGACACAATTGGGACACAATCCCTGTGAGGTGCGCTCACTTGTGTTGCCAGCTATTTACACAGTAATGACTGTGTGTTTACTTCTTTTCATCAAAACATGGTTACGTTCAGTAAACTTGTAATAGGAAGAGAAGGTGTCTTACCATATTGACTCTCAGTAAGAGATCTTCTGCTGTCTTCCTGTTACAATCCCCTGCAAACCATTCTGGGTCCTATCGTGTCATATAAACATAAATATAGATGTCTCCGATTGGACACAATTATTATCATTTATTACTTTTGTTTTACCTCATTCTCTGACTCTTCGTTTACTCTGGTTACTCCACCGGGGTCTCATTAGAGAGAAAAAGAATACAATAATGTATGCGTTATTATTTATATATTTTTTATATAACATATTCATTATTAAAGAGGGTGCCCAGAGGGCGCTAACTTTTGAAAGGGCTTCAAGTATGATATCCCGACCTTTTCCACACACACGCACATTACAGTAGTTATGCTTGTTGTCAGCTAATGATTTGACGATTTGGCAAAGTTTAGCCTCTATCATTAGCCATCATTGAGTTTACAGCCTATCGTAACAGAATGACTGAAAATTAATGGTCGCTTCTCTGAGACTGTGCTTGTGTGTGCGCACGCACGACGCACATGTACATGTCTAAGAGACAGCGGTGAGTGAACGCCAGTCGTCTCATTTGGCCCGAATTTAAGTGTACGACAATTTTTATGCAGTTTAATTGCGAAAAATGTTTATTTGTTCAGTCTTTTAAACCATCATTGATAACATAGGCTAGCCGGTGGTGGTGTTCTTTTATCTTGAGCCAGATGCAAACAGTCCCTTTAATAATTGATTTGGTTATTATAGTGGAACCTCCAAACTCAAACATATTAAATTGTACAATTTGTCAAAATATGCCTGTGTCTGCGTCATTGATGATTTGTTTTCTAGGGGTTTTGAAATGAGAATAATTTAAAAGTCAACTACCATCACGGAACGGATTGTACTCCAAGCAGGCAGTTGCAGCGTATTTTTAAAAATAGGGAATTTGTTATTGAAAACAATCTATCAAAAGTGATCATCTTTTTCGGAATTCAATAAATGTGCTTACTTGCATGCTTCATATCCGTCACATGAGGATTTGGAGGGCTGAAATGCAGACAGGAATGTCGTAATCAATCACAGTTTCTAGCATGAATACTTTGATGAGGCATGCAAAATGAAGCCGATATAAATTGAAAAGTATGTACACTTTACTGCGTCTCCTACCTGAGCATGGCTGGCAGAGGGGGCTTAAAACCTGGCTTAGGTGGGGGCGGTTTGGAGGAATAGGTGTCAGGTCTTGCTTCAAAGGTAGGAGCTGAAATGTGCAAATATGATGATATGAATGAACTTTGTACAGTGTATTATGGTATAAAGGTATAAATGTGTTATTATGAGGAACGTTGCTTCTACCTGTCTTTGCCTCTATCAATGAGGGCAGGAAGGAATTCTGAAAAAGATCTAATTATTGTAATGTTGTGAACACAACAGGAAGTAATGTTGTGTAACTAATGATTGGGAATTAATGAATGAAGTCCTTACGTTGGAAGGAAGAGAGAACATGGATGTGAACACTTACCGACTTTGCTCTGGGAACTGGAGGCTTCGTTCTGCGCAGTGATGGTATGTTAAAGTTACATGTGCAGGGAATGTCAAATATTCATCTGAAAACATTGACCAGTCACAACATCGGATACTCTTGAAAATGTAAGAAAAAAGCACAACTACTGTACAATAATAAACATACTATTAAACTAACTAACTGTATTATGTAAGTGTACTTAATGTTGTGGCCAGTGAGTGTATCTGGTAGATGGGTACATACACAGGTGAAGGGGTGAGTGATGTCTTCGTAGACGAAGACATTCTTATCGGGCCTTGGGGGGCCGGAGGGCAAGCTGAAGGGGACATGAAGAAGGAATGAAATGAATATATTTCAACTGGCGCACTGTTCATGCTAACTATACAAACAATGCATCAGCATAATCATGTCCACATTTATGCACCCTACCAGCTGCTGGTTCTAAATAGAGGTCGTCATTATCCCCCTGAAACATGAGAGCACAGTTTGATGACAGGGAATGGCGCTCTAGTTTACAGTATGTATGGTAACTTATAATGTAGATGTAGAAGAGTTGAACTTACTTAGTATTGTACCTATACTCTTTGCATGTTCTGACTGAGTGCAAAATCAACAGAATAAATATAGAAATAAGTTGAAATTAATTTACCTGTTCTTCATTTGGATCTAGATAAACATCTGAAATACAGAAAAACGTAAATCACCCCTTGCACAATGTAATATATTATTATTCTGATTAGTGTCATTACGGTGCACCGTCGCTTTCGAGTCCTCACCAGGTGCTTGCACAGCGACACAAGGTGGCGCCATCATTACATGGTTCAGGAATAATGTGTGCTGCGCTCACTCACTCGTGAAGTGTATGAAAATGTCTTTATGAGTGGACTACATAGACTATATAGAAACTCCCATGTACCCTCCAGTATCCTTGCTAGGGTGTAGAGCTGGTCCAGTGTCCAGTGACGGAAACCACATCGCATCTCCTTTTTGTCTCATTACAATAGGACTTTTTTTCTCTTGATATTTGGACTTTACTGTATTCTCGTCCTATTACAGCTGTTTTTGCAAATTTTTTTCATTAAATTTTCTACATTTTTTTTGTGGGGTGTCAACTATTTAAACTTTTTTCAAATGTTCATTTTTTTTATATATATTATGACTTTATTCTCATCATATTATAACTTCTGCCCAAGTTATCCAAAAATTCATCCAAAAATGATAGCTTTATTGTTGTTTTGTTTATTTTTTTTTTAATATTTAAAAAAATAATGTCTTTTTTTCTTTAATATTTCAACTTTCTGCTACTAAAATAATGTTATTTGTCCTCATAATATTACTACGTTATTCTTGGAAAAAGATACCAACTTTTGGTTTTCATCTTAGTTTTTATTATGGCAGCAGCTCTTCAGCGGACAAAAAGGCCATGCCAAGGGTGATAAAAGTTTGTGGAAAAAAATAACAAACACAACCCTACTTAGCCTTTTCACCTCCCGTTGTCTGCAAAAAACAGACACTGTCCTGAAGGACACATCCCACCACCAGGCAGCAAAGACATGCACCACTAGACTGTTGGACATTTTTTTCTCAATATTTTTTTCAAATGTTTCCATTTTTCTGTTGTTGTTGTTGTTGTTGTTTTTTAGTTTTGCTAAATTGCATTTTTAGAATGTGCCTTAGGCTGATAAAAAACAGCCACGGGCAACACATGCCCCCCGGTGCCGCAGTTTGGACACGCCTGGTGTAAGATGCAATAAAGGAGTGCACCTTCCTCCATGTTAGATGTAAGAAAGGGAGTTGGAGCATGTCGCACTGCCGGAGGAGGCGTCATCTTTTTCCTGCCAGGCTTCTCATTTCTGTCTACCTCAGGTGCTAACCAGCAAGAGCGGAGAGAGAGGATGCAACATATTTAGAACATACATTGCTTCCATGCAGACTGCATACTGACTCACGCTTCTTGGTGTTGGGATCAAAGCAGGGCTCTTTGGGATGTTGTTGAGGCTTCTAGTGTACAGAAGGCATTGCAGATTGAGTTCCAAACAGACATCCAACAGACAGTGTGTTGTATTTACCTGGGGTTTGACACCAAGCCTTGATGGTGGTGCGGCCATTCTTTGAGGAACGGAAACTCTGGTTGCTCTTTCTGCAGAATTAAACACATCAACAGTTCGTGTTGATCCTGTCAGTTTGCGTAGGATTCTTCCTACCCATATAAACATTTTCTTCCACTTGTCTCTGTGGGACGTTGACAGCTGGACGCTCGCAAGGAGGGGCTTCATACATGTCCCCTTCCTCTTCCTCCTCCTGCCATTGATCACATGCAAAATGACTCGTAAAGGTGCACGCATTCAATTAATTGTTTCTTACATCATATGCGTGAATGGAATGCATTTGATGCACGTAGCAGCAGATGTTGACCGACTTCATGTCCACAAAGTTTGGCAAAAATGGTTTCAAAATAAATGCATTTAGTCATTTGCACGTATGACCCTGTTGATTCGCTCGACCTTTACCGTAAAGCCTGTCAAAACGATGTCAGTAAACCTAATCGGTTTATGGTAAACGTTTCTGTGTTGATTTGTGATGTTTTTCAGCAAAAAATGTGTCAATAGTCAATCGTTATGATGCCAAAGAACGTTAAATAAGCAGTGCAGATTCTAATTAAAACAAATCCTTTTTGGTGATTGCGTCATCACGTAAGGGCATAGTGGCAAAATAACAACAGCCCTCATCAGGGATTGAATTGGAGCTATGTCTCAAAGTGGTTTGTTGCAAATAGATTTTTGACCTTTGACCAGAGACACTAACTTTTTGAAGTTTGCAGCAAACACACTATTATGTAATTATTTGTGTGTAAAGCCTGTAAAACAGACATTTTTTTCCACACTTTGCCTGAAAGCTTTGACATGTTCATCGTCATGATGTCAAGGACATTGAATAAGCTGCATGTGCATTGTCTCGTAAAAATGGGTTTTTGGTGATTGCGTCATCATATTAGGGCACATTCACAAAGTAATCACAGATCTAGAAAGCCTCATCAAAGCCTTTACTTTGACTTCTGACTCGATGGTTTGTAGTGTCACCGCTTAAGTAATGAACTTTGACCTGGACATGAGTTTAGAAAACTTAAAGCAAACTAACATTAATATCGGATTCAATATTGAATTTATTTTTGTGTATAAAGCCTTGACCTGTCAAAAGTTGACAGTGAACAGTTACTAAGCGATTAACAGTAATGAGATTTTCAACCAAAAAACACGTTTTCGGTGATTGTTTCAATATTTAAAAATATTTTTAAATATTTCATATCTGGAAATCCCTCGCCAGGAGATTTAATTTGAGGTATGACTCGACACGTTTTGTTGGTTAAAAACTAATTTCTGTCCTTGTCACGCTGAACTTTGACCTGCTCCCTGATGCCAGGCTTGCATCAAACACATTCATGTATATATTATGTAATTATTTGCTTGTGTAAACTCACAAACGCAGGCTGTTTCCACCCAATGTTGTCACTGTGGCCTGGTGGGGACACAAAGATGCGCATAGGTGTACACATGTGCTGTAAATAAAGCAGTATATTTTCTAGGAGGAAGGTAATGACATCACCTGTCCTTCTAGGTGGCGCCGGAGGAGGGCCGCTGTGGGACGAAGAAGAAGACGAGCTCAAAGCCTCATACGAGAATTGTGTTTTATTTCAGGTCTGTAGACTTACATGTTCTTCAGCTTGCCAAAGAAGCTCTGTTTCATAAAGAAAAGAAAAGAGATCGATAGATGCTTTATTAATTTCCAAGAGAAATTCACATTTCCAGCAGCTCTGCAAAATGTCATAATGAACTGAATCACTTAAATCACAAAATAAAATCAAACCCAGGCAAGACATGAGAGATTTCAGTATGTTCAGTAGATAATCATAAATATAACAACAACTAAATATCTAACATCATCTCTAGCAATAGCCATCGCTTCTTAAAAAATCAGTCCAACAGCTAAACCCCACCAACGGCCCTCCAGACACTGTCCCTGCAAGGATAATGACGGTTATGGATATCATCGATCTCAGCCTTGTTCTTTGAATTAACACCTGCTTCAGGCTGGGTGTTGTCCCCACTGCCCTGTAGGCTGTAGTCTAAAAAGCCTAACCTTGACCCATCAATCCTCTCCAACTTCCGGCCAATTTCACATATGCCCTTCCTGTCCAAGGTCATGGAGAAACTTGCCCTTTCACATCTTCAGCCATATCTGTCCATCCATGATATTGCTAACAAGTTTAGGGCTCACCACAGCACAGAAGCTGCGTTATTGAAAGTGCACAACGACATTCTCCCGCGTGGAACGCTACATTGTGCTTCAATGGTTCACCTCATATCTCACTAACAGGACATTTTCAAGATTTTTTTCCTCCACAGTCACTCCCCTCTCTTCTGGCATGCTGCAGGGTTCAATCCTTGGGCCTATCCTATTTTCACTCGACATGCTACCATGAGAACCAATCATCTGCAAGCACAATGTCCATTTTTATTTTTATGCTGATGATGTTCAGCTCTACCTACTAGTCATGCTGAGTGACTAGATCCCCTCCATAGATGTCTGCATAACACCAAGCAATGGCTGTGGCAGAACTTCCTTCATTTAAATGAAGGTAAAACAGAGTACATTGTTTTTAGCCCTGATTCACCTCACAATGCACCCAATTTTAACACTCCTGGCAAAGGTGAAACCCTTTTTGTCAAGAGCGGACCTTGATTATTATAAAGCCCTCTATACTGGGGTAGGTCAGTCCCTCCTCTGCAGGCTTCAGTTGGTGCAAAACGCAGCTGCTCGCCTTCTCGCTAATGCTCCAAAACACGGCCATATCAGGTCGGTTGTCTTTCTCTCCCGTTGGCTCCCCGATACGTTTTAGAATCCATTTTAAAGTCCTCCTGTTTGTTTTCAAGGCCGTAAATGGTCTTGCTCCGGCATACTTGGCTGAACTTTTAACTGTCCCTCACCACCCCAGGGCCCAGCGCTCATAATCCCGAGTCTCGAGGATGAGATACAAAAAATGCTCTTTTGATGCCTTTGCCCCCAAGCAGTGGAACTCCCTTCCACCTGTGCTACGGTGTATAACAGAGCTATCAGTTTTTAAATCTCATTTAAAAACTCATTTATTCAGACAAAGGTTTCCCACTTTGTCTCTTGTTTTCCACACAGTACAGTAATCGATGACATGTTCAATCCACGCTCCCCTTCTGTGGATTACAGCTGCAACACGCTGCAACATTGCCAATGAGGGATTCTCCTCAAGAGGGATTCTCCGAATTTCCTGACAGATGTTGGTCTCCAGGGCCTCATTGGTCTGTGGGTTGTTGCAGTACACGCTCTCCTTCAGGTATCCCCACAGAATGTGTGGCAATGCCATCACAAACTTCAATGTGCGTGTTGCAGCTGTAATCCACAGAAGAGGAACGTGGATTGAACATGTCATCAATTATTGAACTGTGTAGAAAACAAGAGACAAAGTGGGAAACCTTTGGTATCAAATGTTAATTTGACGTTTTTGTTACAAATCTGTTAATACGATTTTTGAATTTCTCATTTCAAAAACTTGTGTATGATTATATAGTGGTAACATTTTATTGGCCCACCCTGTATATGCATACATATAGCGCCTTCCATAATTATTGGCACCCCTGGTTAAGATTTGTTCTTTAGCGTCTAATTTTTTTTTTTTTGTTCTAAAAAATATAGGACCATACTGAAAATTGGAGAAAAATATAACCTTCATCTCAAGTGAATTTTAAGAAAATAAAAAAATCCCAGAGTAAGAAATATTTATTTTTCATAAAATGACCTATCCCACAATTATGGGCACCCCTAACAATTCCTAGGAAATAAATGTAATTGAAGTATTTCTGTCATTTCTACAGTACTTTACAAAGATGATCAGAGTATCGAGGAACATTTAATTAGTAATTCATCACTTCCTGTTTCTTTGGGGTATAAGTGTGATGTGACACAGAAGCCATTTCTCTTATCCACTCTTCCACATGGGAAAGAAAAACAAAGAACACACCATTCAAGTAAGGCAGATGTGCATCGACCTTCACAAGTCAGGCAATGGCTACAAGAAAATAGCCGCTCACCTGCACCTGCCCATATCTACTGTCAGAGGAATCATTAACGAGTTTAAAACCACTGGAACAGCGGTAAACAAGCCTGGACAAGGACGCAAGTGAATTTTGCCACCAGGCTGAGTGAGGAGGATGGTAAGAGAACTAAAAAATCCTCCAAAGCTCTCTGTTAAAGAATTGCAACAAATGGTACCATCTTGGGGTCACAAAGTCTCCAAAACAACCATCAGGTGCTACCTACATGCCAAAAAGCTGTTTTTTATTACATCGTGTCATAATGATATAGTAGATATCTGAGTGGCAAAAGGTAAAAATACAGAATCAGGAAGTGTATTAACTTCCAGTCCAGTGTTAGATTTCCCACGCAAATCCTGAGGTGTATCTTGTTATGAAGGGAGAGTAATTGATTATGGAAGGTGAGAGAAGGTGAAACACATCTTATGTGCGAACGCGCTTGTATATACACACACGCCATGTCACACGCTGTTGATAAATGATAGGCAAAGAGGGGTAAAGTAGTACTTTTTTGTCAAGGTTGCAGTGACAATGTGCTCTTTGTGTCTCCTGTAAGTGATGACATAACCAAAGTAAGACCAGGAAGGAACGTTTTTGAAAAACAGAGGAAATAAGGTCAACTCCCTTTTTTGTTGTGGATTATCCTCATTATTGTTGTATGTTTTGTACTTAAAATTAAATGTCTGGTTTGATTTTTAGAACGTTGATGAGGTTCGCTGAAGGGAAACACAACAGCACACAACGTTGTCTCTACTATGGAAGGAGGAAAAGGAAATAAAGGGAAAATCTGCCGCATTCAAATCATTCTCTTTGCATACAAGAGAGACATGCACGTATGCTTTATAGCGACCACAGTAGTGTTTCCAGTTTAGAATATTAAAAACATTAGTAGGCGATGTTAGTAGTTAAAAACTTTATAATACTGTATATAATAAGTATTTAACATAGTTAAGGAAATTATTGCACTGCACCTTTTTTTCTTAAATGTGACAGGATAACTTCTACGTAATTCACAATTTCACATATTTTGAGCCATTTGGTAAACTTGACAAGCAGAAAAACAAATAGCTGAAAAGGAAACATTTTGACTGTGAATTAAAGCAATATTGTATAAGGCACACCAAAATGTATTTAATCCCACTGTGATTACCGTATATTAATTATGCTCGATAAAACAGCAAAGCTCCTGCTCACTTCGGCTAAAGGGATATAAATCCACCTATCGGACAACAAATATACATTACCGTTTTCATGATTTGGGTTCAATTTAGGTCTCTCAAGTGAGGAGGAAATCAGTGTCTTTGTTTGGTGTCCAGGCTGCAAATGGTTTAAGGATTAAGAGCACACTCTATATAGACAGAGAAACATGATGGACAGTTCAGGGCTATGGTTCCATTTGCATTTCCTCTCCCTGCAGTCTCTTTATCGGCAGCCTCTGTGTCAGTAATACAGCCAGCAGTTATATATTAACTAAGCCTTGATTTCAAATTAAATTAATTTGATCATATTATAGTGTAGGTACAGTATGTGTGTGTGTGTGTGTGTGTGTGCATAAATATATAAATACATTTTTTAAAAACAAAGTATTAACTGCAAATATGATTTATTGTATTTTACCAGATGAGATTATATGACACACTATTTACAATACATGTAAATCTCTATAAAATACACATAAATATTAAATTAGTACAAAAAGTTCTAAAACCCTTCCTGGGAAATACAAATTATTCATATTTAAGAGATATGCTGTGCAGCAAAAAAAGCCGTTAATTAAAATACAAAAGGCAATTTACAGACATAATACATGACGCCTGTTGTACATGCTGGGTTCAACCCAGGGGTCTGGAGGAGTGTTGTGTAGAAACAGAGAAGACAAAACTAAACTGTCTCTCGTCAACTGAAAACTAGCTAAATCTGAACCAGCAGATTAGTTTTAGGAGTTGGATCATTTAAGCATAAGTCTATACCGTAAGTGTCGTCAACCTCTGTAACTTCAGAAACCCCCCACAGAGGTGATGTTGGAGGGTGACAAAAGACAACTGAACATGTCCGTGCATGAAGACAAACACAGATGAACAAGAGGGAGGACATATTCTGTCCATTCACAATGAAAAACATGGAGCGTCTGTGTTAACGCTCGCAACCTTCTTGTTCCCGTCAGCCCTCTAAAAAAGTGGTTTCGCTGCTGTCAAACATCCACCAGTTTGATTTAGACACATCGTAAGCATACATCTGTCACTCAGACCGGGCTGGCCTTGATTTTGCTTTGAATCCAGTCGATGTAGCGGGTGACGCGGGTGTAGACGCCAGGCTTATCTCTCTGGCCGCAGCCGTCACCCCAGCTGATGACACCCATGAGGGTCATCTTGTTGTTGTTGCGGCAGACAAGTGGACCGCCAGAGTCTCCCTGGGGGGGGGGGAATAACCAAAAAGTAGTCGTGAATGAGCACAGCTGAACTAATGCATACATGACTTGCACATAAACAACAATGTCATGAGAGCTTTATTAAAAATGGTCAAGTCCAGTCTTGTAGGTGACTGTGATGCTGGTCACAAAGTGGTTTCTGATACTGTCGTCCCTCGCTGCATCTTGCTTCCAATTTCGCAGCTTCACTCCATCACTGTTTTTATTGTTAGTCAATCAATATGATGTTTAAGCAAATTTGACATATTTTTGACCTAAATTAAGCATTTCCAAGCAAAAAAAATGAGCTAAAATACAATAAGACATTCAGAAAATGCACTGAAAGACATGTTGATATGTAGCATTCTATACTGGTCACTAGGTGTCAGTAATGTTACATCAGCCACTGCAAGAAGTCCTGGAAGTAAAAAAACAAACAACAAGGAACTCTCCCAATGCTAAAACGTATGAGCCTATATTATGTCTTATTTTCTATTCTTATGTCTACTATATTGGGAAAGATGAGTGTAATGTGATACAGTGGTGTTATTTCACGTCCAGAGAGCTCTAATAGTGTATATTTAAAAGACCTAAACAGGTTTTCTACACGCTAAATATGAAAATATTCCATTTATAAATAAGGTATACTACTTTGCGGAAATCAATTTATCACGGTCGGGTCTGAAACCAATTAGCCGCAATAAACGAAGGATGACTGTATATATATCAACTTGCTTGAAACAATATGTGTATTATTGTGGTTGCAGCGGTGTAAAACTGTACTACATCATAGTGAGATACATTATTTTAAATACCGCTGTAAATATGATGTCCAACCACAGTGATAAACATTGCAGGGGAGTCTCACCTTGCAGGCATCATCCAGTCCTCTGGTGTCGCCCGCACAAAGCATGTTGGCAGTCACCGTACGCCCTGACAGCACATCAGGGATGCAGCGTTCTCTGGGCCACAGGCGAACAAAACCTCTCTTGACGCGCTCAGAGTAATAAGGAGAAACTGTGAAGACGAAAGGTCAAGTTGATTATTATTATTATCATCACCTCTAACACTGGATAACTATGCTATTTAAGTCATGTCACAATATTCAGGGATAGGGGTTTAGCGTACACTCTGTGTCTTTTCCATAGCCTGAGATCTCACACTCGGTCCAGTCAGGAAGCACCAGGCCAGCATCAGGAAGACACGCAGGAAGAACCTCTGGAGAGTTTACGGCACAGACACCAATGTCTGACTTCAGCTTCAACAGAGCTGGAAAAGATTGCATGGAAGAATGTCAGGGTGGTTCTCCACTGTATGGGATTCTCTTTAAAAAGTTACAGTTCATGCAAGCAACAAGTCTTTAGTCATTTCACAACATTTCCTGAGGATATTGTGGCGCTTTTCAACTTTTATTATTGCGTTTCCTCAAAATAGTGGCGCCATGCATCAATTAATTGCCAGTTGAACTAATAAATGTCTCACCTCAAATAAAAGCTACTTTTTCCACCTGAGTAAATGAAATAACAGGGGTTGCCACTAGATGGCTGTACTGTATTTACCGTATGATCTATAGTTGACATTACTATGTTAATACAATGGTGACCCGTTAAGGTTATAACCCCAATAACCCAATAAGGTTATATCATCATAACAAATAAACAATAGTTGAGGAAATACAGTATCTATGCTCTTTAGCACCACTGTACGAGTGTGTATGCTGCATGTTTGTGTTGTCAAATGTGTTACTGATGTTACTGATGTAATCATTGTATATATAAATGTCCTTGTGTCTATCTAACCAATGATTAAGTAAAAATGTGAGGTAATCCAATTAAATGATGAATAGGATGTTTTTTCTTTACTATTCAGTCATGCAAGGAGCTCAAACTGATTACAAACAAAAACAATGAAAGAGGTCAGAGTGAAGAAGGCAAACTTAATTAGAACAAGGCAAAATGCACCCACCTATGTCATTATCCAATGTCTCACTGTCAAATTTCTCATGGACCCAGTACTTTTCAACTTTAAAAATCTGCTCACTGCTTGAATTCTGTTTGCGGAATGTCCTGCCCAGAATCACCTCCAACTTTGAGGGTTTATGCCTGAACAACAACGAAAACAGCAGGTGATTCAATGCGTGCTGCATGGTTGTCATGTTTAAATGGCTTGTGTGCCTATATGCAACTGTGATGATTCTTACGTTGTCTCAAAGCAGTGTGCAGCCGACAGGACCCAGCAGGACTCGATCAGCACCCCTCCGCAGAGGTGGAAGTACTGACGTGCGCGAGGCTGGTAAACGTTAATGCCAGCCTGCCAGGGCTGCTCCGTGATGTCGCTCTCTCGGCCCCCGAACATACGGAAGGCAGGCTGGGTGAGGGTATTGTCTGAACGCTGGCCACACGTCGCTATTACGAGAGGACACGTGGTGAGATAATGCTTCAACAACGCTCACAACCTGACTGGAGATGTGATGATGTAATGATGATGTCATACCTCTGTTGTCATTGTTGGTTGTGGGGGCTCGAGGTCCCAGAGGGTTGATTGTGGGTGGGCGACTTACTGAAAAAGGTGAGCAGCATGGTTACGCTAATACAGTAGATGTATTAACTCTAGAATCATCTTAAATGTTTCATGATACATTTGTTTACCAAGTACAGTATATTGTACAACACAACTGCAACATAAACAATGTTGAAATAGCGGTAAGTACGCAAACTACTCAACCAGCATTAATACGCTGAGTTCATTGTAAACAACGGATAAAGCTGCTAGATGCACTCATGACACCTCAGTATAATGCAGCTACTGACATCTTGGGGAGTACAGTAAATAAAAACTATATGAAGAGGTTACCCCGGCGGTTATTTTCTATAGGAGACTCAGCGGTTAATTGAATAGCGGCGATAATTGGAGTATTCCATACATTTCTATAAATATAAGCATATAACATCATGTTAAACCTTCTCGTTTAACCATTTTTTTACAATTATGTTGTTTTTTTCCTGAGAAGTTGCAAATACCGGAACATTTTCTGGATTCTTTTCAATTTATTGTGTTGCAATTGCTGCTGAGCAGGGGTGTCCAAAGTTTTCCACCAAGGGCCACATACTGAAAAATGAAATGATGCATGTTGTTGTTTGTTTTTGATAATATTACGACGTTAAAAATATAGTCATTTTCTTTAAATATTTATACTAAAATAACACAATTTTTCCTAATAATATTACAGTGTTGTTTGTGTTAAATTACAACTTTTTTGTTCTTAATAATTTTACTTTATTCTTGTAAAATTACTGTCACTTTGGACACCCCTGCTGTAGAGTTTACATGGGGGGGGGGGGGTCCTATGGATGTCATGATTATATTTTTCATTTCATAGAAGTGAATATGTTCTTTTTTCTAAAATGTGAGGAAATTTGAGGCTCCAGTGGACTTTACATGAAGACACTCACAGTGTAGAATAAGAGAAGGGTCAACAAGGTCAACTCACAACATTTGGGTATATCACAGAGCTCCCAGGTTAGCTGAATGTTCTTGTAGGTGTAACACCATGGACCTTCATCACCATTAGGATTCCTATTGAGAGAAGATGAATGAATTAGGAGGTGGCTTGTGTTTCATGGGAATGTATTTCATTGGGTGCATACCTGCAGTAGCTGTGGCTTCCAAGCCCCACTTCGAGGGCGTCGGACCTCCAAGCATTGTTGTACTTGTGCATGATAGCTGGAGAGTCCCACGGGAGGCAGTGGGAGCCACTTTTAGTGAGGGATGCTGTGCCTCTGTAGGTCAGACCAATGCCCCTCATGCACTCTTCGTACTTATCTGATACAGATCACACGGTGAAGGTTAAAATCTAATAATTATTTTATTTTCCTCTTTGAAAATAATGAATTATTACAATTTCAGTCAGCAAGTATGTGAAGTTTTACCTTCTGGACATTTGGGCACAGAACAGAACTCCCAGGCAATTTGAGGGCCTTTATATGTATAACACCAGGGGGCGCTGTCATTGTCAGGGTTCCTGAAAGAAGAAGATCAGCTTTTGTTATGCTGCCAACATTTGTGCTATAGCAGAGACATGACAGTAGGAGTGTCACAAGATCTGGTGAGATTCAACTGTGACAAGATTTCTCATTCAGAAAAAAAATGTCCTGGAAAAATAATAAATGAATTAATCACACAATAAATGAAAATAAACTCCATGAACTCCTGCATGAGTGTTTTCTATTACAACAATACATGAAACACGTGAAAAATACATATTGGTTTTGTTTCATTTTAAAAAAAATAATATCTTGAAATATTTTATAATATTACAACATTTTATTTAATTACACTTTTTAAAATAATATTGTTGTTATTCTTCATTTTGGGACTTCCCCTACAAAAATGACTTCCTCTCTTAGGTAAATAAATCCTATTTTGGATGTAGGCCAGTAATTTCAACCTTCATAGAGCATATGTCTGAATTTTGGTATTAACAACTCATATTCACTGCCAAAAAAAGGCTTTATTTCTGCAATGTTAACAAATATGACAAGACTGGATGCACACATTCACTTGCACCCATGCAGAAATGTAAGTATCTTTCCTTGACCCAAATTCCATTGATTTCATAGTTTTTGCAATATCCTCCTAATTGTTCCAAAAAAAGATGCAATGAAAACATGTAAAAAAGGCTTACAGTGTTGACAGTGTTCACTAAACATATTCTTTCTTCAGATGCAAAAAATAAAATAAAATAAAGATTTGCACTCAACATTTTATGTCAAGCAGTAGTTTGCAACATTTTTTTTTGTTAAAAACGCAAAAGTGGAAGTAAAATGCATTTGTGGTTAACTAACAAAATGAAACTGCATGCACAGAATGCAACTTTGAATTTGTATTTTACCCCAATGGGCCACAGACCTGCAGTAGTTGTGATTGCCAAGTCCAAGACTGCTGGCATCCACTTTTCTGGCAGTGAACTTCTTCCCTCTCAGGGATGTGGCGTTCCAGTTGATACACCCTGATCCTGACTTGCTGATACTCCAAGTGCCACGGTACCCTTCTCCTCGCCCAGCAACACAGTTCTCTCTATTGTCTATTGAAAAGAAAAGATTAGAGAAATAATTGCAGAGTGATGAGATAGTGCCTCGTTCGTTTGGTGTTAAAAAAACAGCTCATCTAGAGTAATTCATTGATTCTGAACAAACAAAGCCTGTTTCCTGTTTCCAGAACACTTCTTCACAGTATTTGATAATGTTATCACTCTGAAATGACTTCCTTAGTGCATGCCAACAAGTTTGATTGTGCATGTGTGTTTTTCAAGTGCAAACTGAATGTAAAACAGAATTTGAAGGTTAATTCTTGAAGTTATTTAGGGTGGTAAATGCATAACTGGAGTCCTCATTGCAATTATATAGTGTTTTTCCAATTGGTGTAATGATACACTTAAAAAAGCAATCAGATTTATTGGGTCTGGTTTCCATAAAGGCCATCACTGGCTGGCTGGGACTGACTGGTGTTTGTGCAATTATTCACAGAGAGGGTGTGGTGTCTAACAGTCTTAGAAAGCACTCTTCAGAAAAAAAAACAATTATATATTACAGTGTTTTTGCACCTTTTAGACAATTGTATGCTTCCAACTTTGTGGGTACTGTTTGGGGAAGACCCTTTTCTGTTCCAGCATGACTGTGACCCAGTGCACACAACAAGGCAAGGCATGCTTGGATGAGTTTGGAGCCCAATAAAAGTGAAATAAAACACATGATATACGAACATGTGTACTTACTGATCTCACACTGATTGCCACTGAAGCCTGGTGGGCACTGACAGATGTAGTCTGACGAGTACACGGCCTCCTTGCACGTCCCTCCGTTGTAACAATGAGACATGTAGCAGTCTGCAAGAGACAGAAGAATACATTTTATATATATATATATATATATATATATATATATATATATATATATTACAAGTGTGTATATATATATAGATACTGTAGATACTATAGATATAGATACTATATAATATACCGTATTGACCAGAACATAAGATACCCCTGAATAGAACACAACACTTATTTTTCAAGACCTCTTTGAGGAGATTATTAAGACAAAATGAAGGGTTTTTTTTCAATATTTGTTTTCATTATCAGTGAAATAACAACTGGTAGATTACAATAAAAAGGACATCTTATTTTTTAGCTGCAAAACATTTTTTTGATGACTCTGTCATTATCATAAAATTAGCATCATAATTCTTCCCCCCTATTGTTTGTTGACTTACTAACAATCTTTCAGACACTTCTTTCCAGCAGCTCTCCGCATCACAAATGCATCTGTCTAGGTCACTGGTGTGTGCGTGTGAGTGACAAGCTTACTTGGAGAGAAGTCGTTTGGTACCACCAACTGTAGTAATGCTACAGTAATGCTTAGTCTATCATGACTTTATAGAACTCTTGAGGAAAAATGGTTTCATGCAGTTGACAGTCAGGTCTTCTATTTATTTTTCTAAGAGGTCTAGCTGAGGACAACACCAGCAGTGGGCTCAGCGCCTGTGGCCTGAGCTCATAACTTGGCTGGCTACAATGGGGTTATAATTTGTCTGAGGGAGGGGCGACCCTCAAATTCATCAATGTGGGGGGGATGGTGAAAGCTCACTCGGGACAAACGATCTCAGACTAAACTACATCTAAGAAAGCTGACAGTGGGTAGTAGTGAGGCAGGCTAACAAAAAATTATGATGACAGGGGAGGAGAAATTAAAGGGGAAGACAAAGGGCACGCAAACAGGCAAACTAAAAAGCAACCCATCATGTCAGCTGACACACCATGTCTGTGTTGAGATATACAGCACATTGTGCCGCATTACAAGGTCAGGAAAACTAAAGAGTTTTATGATTTACAGTGGTGTGGAAAAGGTGTTTGCCCCTTCTGATTTCTTACTTTTTGCATGTGTTTGTCACATTTAAATGTTTCAGATGAGTGGGCTAAAATTCCTCCACAGCACTGTAAGAGACTCATTGCAAGTTATCGCAAACGCTTGATTGCAGTTGTTGCTGCTAAATTATTAGGTTTAGGGGACATCGCTTTTTCACACAAGGCCATGTAGCTTTGGATTTTTTTCTCCCTTAATAAGAAAAAGTTTCATTTAAAAATTACATTTTGTGTTCAGTTGTGTTGTCATTGATTAATATTTAAATTTGTTTGATGATCTGAAACATTTAAGTGTGACAAACATGCACAAAAAAAAAAAGAAAAAAAAGAAATCAGGAAGGGGGCAAACACTTTTTCACACCACTGTATATGTTTGGCCTGGCTGTAGCCCTGAGGCTTTGAACTGACCACTGCCCATGGACATTTGAATTCATTTTGGATTGTCTGTGTTCTATATATGCTTAATAATACCACATTTTTTGTGTTGGACTGGTTACAATTCCAAGCAAAAAAAACATTTCTTTTGTGAAGAACAAGTGTTGCAGACAAACACTTGTTTTGACTTTGCAGTTATTAAATATGATATGAAAGCAGACTAGTGATTGTATGTCTCACTCACTGATGACAGGCACAATGTGACAAAGTTCTCGTCCTCTTAAACCACAATGGCAATACTCCACACGCTGTCCCCTCCATCGCAGCCAAGTGTCCCCAAAATTACGCACGGCTGACGTCTCACTATCCACACAACGTGCTGAGAAGACACACACACGCGCACAAACAATGAGCCAATCAAAATGGAAGACAAACCGATTCAACAGTAGTGATTGTTACATATACAAAAATGGAGAGGAACAAAAGAATGTGATGTTTGGTTATGAAGGTGTTATTGTAAGGAAAGACAAACAAAAAGAGTGGTGGGTCTCACAGGATGTGTCAAAGGAAGGTGAAGGCTTCTGGACATGAACAATGAAAACTGTCCGTCTAGCTGGCTGCCGCTTAGGCTCACCTCGGTAAAAACGAGTTCCTCTCTTGGAACGGAACAGCTCTACCTACAAAAACATAAAAGCAAAAATGTTGGTTGTCCCTCATAGATACTGGGGGTTAAACATTGGTATTTCTCTCTGCCTTTAAGCTAGCTAACCACACACTTCTTGTTATTCGTTTTGTTCAAAATGTGAGAATTTACTAAGCTGACTAAATGTTTGCTCTGAGGCTAAAGACTTTTTCACAGGCCATACAAGTTGTATATGATATTTACGACACTTAAGTTTAAACATATACATTAAACAGGCAAGTTTGGAGATTATCACACTTCACTTACTGTTTCATGGGCAGTAAACAGTAAGTGTACTACTTACATTGTCCGCTAGGGAGTAGCAGAGAGCAGACAGGAGCAATAGCAGTGTTCTGCTCATGGTTGATGTAGTTTGAAACTCTTCAGTTTTCTGCAAGTGAAAAATGAATTTACATTACATCACATTAAGTAGATAAAAATGAATGGTGAACGACATAAACAATCGCTGTTGTATAAACTTCTTATACAGTACATGCCAAATGTTGGGACACACCTCATCCAATGCGTGTTCTTTATTTTTATGACTACATTGTAGATTCTCAAAACTATGAATGAACACACGTGGAATTATGTACTTAACAAAAAAAGTGTGAAATAATTCTAAATAAGTCTTATCTTTTAGATTCCTCAAAGTAGCCACCCTTTGCGTTTTTGAGAGCGCTGCAAACCCTTGGTGTTCTCTCAATGAGTCACCTGAAATGGTTTTCATTTCACAGGTGTGCCTTGTCAGGGTTACTTAGAGGAATTTCTTGCCTTATTAATGGGGTTGGGACCATCAGTTATGTTGTGTGTGTCCAAACTTTTGGCATGTACTGTATATTATTATTATATTTCAGAATAAAGACTTCATTTTAACAAGTGAGTCAAGTCAAATTCTCCTCTTCTTGTAACAGAAGGGTTTTTTTTGTGTGTAGTGCTAATACTCTTGTGTAGTTTTGTAGTTCTAAGCTTGTTTTTTGTATGAAAAAAATGGTTGTGTTTCAGTTAAAAATAAAAAATAAAAAAATTTTACAAATTGTTTACTGTTTTGTGTGTTTTATGTTCTTGTAGTTTTGAAAATTGCCAGTGAATATAAACAAACTAATACAATAACATTGTTAACATTTGACTATGACGCTTATTTGAGTTAGTTTTGCATTACATTGACATTATTATTTCAGAAATGTAAAAAGTAATTTTATATAACATGTTTTTTTTAACTTTAACATGATTTTGAGTGGGGCCGTGGTTTAGTGGTTAGCATGTTGGCCACACAGTCAGGAGATCGGGCATCTCTGTGTGGAGTTTGCATGTTCTCCCCGTGCGTGCGTGCGTTTTCTCCGGGTACTCCGGTTTCCTCCCACATTCTAAAAACATGCATGTTAGGTTAATTGGCGACTCTAAATTGCCCATAGGTATGAATGTGAGTGTGAATGGTTGTTCGTCTACATGTGCCCTGCCATTGGCTGGCGACCAGTCCAGGGTGTACCCCGCCTCTCGCCCAGAGTCAGCTGGGATACGCTCCAGCATACGCCCTCGACGCTAATTAGGATAAGCGGCATAGAAAAATGGATGGATGCATGATTTGGAGTGCTTGAGAAAGTGGAAAGAAAAATGTAGCGCTCTTTGAGCACGTGGTCATTTATTATATACAGTCAAACTTGTCTATAGCAGCCGCTAAAGGGAGTCTGCAAAAGTGGCCGCTATAGACAGGTGGCCTCTATAGACAGGTTGGCGTCCAGTTTGAATGTTGACCAGTAGAGGAAAAAAAAAGAAAAAAAGGGAAATAATAATAATAATAATGTTGACCAGTAGAAGGCACTGCGGACTGCGGATAAAAGTTGTACAGCACTACTAGGCTTGTTATTATCATGGTTCATGGTTTTAATCCTGAACATGCATATGAGTCAAACAGTAGCACATCACATAGTACAATTCACAATTTTGCATGTCCAAAAAGGAGTAGGAAGAAGCAAAGCTTATTTAATCCTACCCCTCATCAGTTTCACATCAGTTGCAATACATTTATTCACCTCTTGTTCTTCCAAGTGTACTTTGTAGGTCTACATGACAATGTAGTGCAATCATAGCCAAGGTTTTTACTTACTAAAAGGAAGCTAGAGGCTTAATAATAACTGATAGAATAAATCCACGACCCACAGAACAAAGCTGTGCTAGTAATGTCTTACGCTTGTTTTTTATATTTTACTTTTTATACAAGTGTCATTACAGCTTTAGTTCATCAGGAAGTGACGGGAAGTGACGGTGGGCGTCCCGAGCAGGAGAGCTAGGCTCAGTGCTAGCTGTGAGTTTGGAGAGAGTTGGGAAGTGTGTTTATGTTGGCGTGGATGTAAAGTCCTGCAGTGTTCTCCGCTGTTAATAAAGCCATTAAAGTGCATCGGCGACGTGAGTCGCTCCTTCCCCACAACAAGCGGCATTACAGTATTGACCAGTGCTTCATTGATTAAAAAACGAAACTTTTTCGTGCATGAAGCTTCTGCTTGAGTCGGTAATTTGGCCGCTATATGCGGTCAGATATTGACCAAGGGAGACAAACTGGGTGGCCGCTGGCCGCGTTGGACAGGTGACTGCTATACACAGGGTCTATAACATGTAAATTTGCTGCGGGGGATTTTTCAGTGGCTGCTATAGGCAGGTGGCCGTTCTATAAAGGTGGCCGCTAAGACAGGTTTGACTGTATATGTATATTGCGCAACATGGCAGCAACAAAACCAATGTTGTAATAGCGGTGAGGAGCAAACTGTTCAGCCAGCGTTAATACAGTACCATTGATTGGCTCATTATCAACAATACTGTAACAGATGAGTTTCACACCAACCAATGAATAGCGCAGCTTTTATGCAGCTTCATAAAAATGACATTGGGAGATTTCTTATGCCAATTAGAGCTCATTTGAAGTACTGACAATCATTTGTTTTTGTAGACTCAGCGATTGATTGAATAACTGAAGCGATAATTGGAGCATTTACAGTAATGTTGTATTTCCAAGTAATCACGTGGAAGTAGGAACATTCACAACCATTTTGCATACAGTGGAAACATACTCAAGGTTGTAAACATACAGTACAATCAAATAATCCAGGAAGCTGACTAATAGAGCTGAACGTCCTTGTTGAACCACTTCACTGCATGTTTCGTTGTGCCATCAATCGTGACCTAACAATTGCAGGAAAATCATACATACAGTACAGGTCACCTTGCATAATTCTATCTACAATTTTATGTTTCTTTTGTTGCTTCCTTCCTGCATACCTCCTAAGCGAGGTCACTGGCAGGAAAGGGTGGGACGGGTGTGGGTGTACATGGCGGCAATTGTCATCTATTGAAGTTTTGTCGATTGCTTGAGTCACACAAGAAGTGATAACACTCAATTAGAGATGAGTTTGGGCCCCAGCTTATCATTTACTTCCCTGTCTTATTCAATGCGCAGCACTCTTCCATTCACATCCAATTAAGTTAGTCATATTTCATAAAAGTCACACACACTGGGAGGAAACAGGAAACCTTTTGCACTGTATACATTCAAGCTGAGCATTTCTGCAAAATTGCGTCTCTAATATCACAATAATGCACCGTAGACTGGAGAGGAAATGAGAGGAAAGCAGAAAGGGAAGCCTGGAGGAAGAAAACGTCAACTCAGTTAGTCAATTTGCTTTTTATTGCTCAATGAAAAGATAACAAACGCAGCGTGGATTTCCTCTTATGTTCCACTTTTTGTTGGGTGTGTGTGTGTGTGCGTGTGTGTGTCTAAGCGTGTTGTCAAGCTGCATTTGAAAATGGAGTGCGAGGGGAGCAGCTGCTAAATCTCAAGTTCAGTGTGAGTAAACGTGAGTCACAAGACGTGGGGGTTGCGTGCTGAGATTGAGGAAACAAAAGTAGGTTGAATGAAGCTACATGCACAATATGACTGACATTTGTTTCGAAGTAACCTTTTTATTTATATGCTGTACGTACCTGTAAGAATGCAGAAACATCCTTCTCATTTTTACTGGAAGTAAAAAGCTGTAAGCGATCTTCATAATCAATAAACAGGCACATTATTTCTTGGCAAAGGCTTTCGTGATTCACTTTTGTTGCAGTAAATTCATGCCTACTGTATTCTTTATCCTACATTTATAGGAATATGTCAGTATTATGCAATGTATTTGACAGGTATGTGTCCTGGCTAAGCTAAGACAGTGTCCACAAAAAAACAAAAAAGGAACTCTCGCAATGCTAAGTGTGAGTCTATGTTATGTTTTTTAATGTCTAATATGTCTTATTTTCTGTTATTATGTCTACTGTAATGGGTGTTATTTCTTGTCCAAAGATCTCAAATAACATTAAAAACCATATTTAGAAGGTAGTAAACAGGTTTTCTATAGTCTAACTTCACTTATCACAGGTCGGCTCTGAAACCAATTAACCACAATAAAGAGAGAGGAAGGTGTTTGCTTTGAGATACTGCCACCTAGTGGTGTGTTAAAGGTATTGTTGGAATTAATAAATGTTGCTGAGTTTATAATACGTGTAAGTTCAATTTCTGGTTCTATGGTTATCACAACATTTTTCCTCTTGACCATTCTTTGGTGGCTTAGAGAACTGAAGTGACACCAGATTTGCCTCGCATGACATCACAGCACGTGTGATAATGGTTTGAAATTTGGTTTGACTTCAAGCATATTTTTCCGGAAAATTGTACAACTTTAGGGCCATGAAACTTTGGTGCTTCCCTTGTAATAAGAGTAATAATACAGTCTTTCAATAAACACTTTCATTTCAGACTGCAGTTTACTATTATTTTTGGGTGTCATTGTTGGAAAAATTGGTTCCAACAAGGCCATGGCATGGCCTCATTGTCTACTCATCTGTGGTCGACTTTTTTGTCCTGCATGTCATTAAAAAAAAGCTAAATTGCAATGAGTTGTCATCCTATCAGACATTTCCGCACTGCAGACCAAAGGTTCCGGATCATTTCAAAAGACATCTTAGGAACAGGGATTATTTTAAGGGTAAATAAACTACCCCAGAATTACATTTAGACAATACTGTAGTTCCTGCAGTTTATCACACAATAAATAGGTCCTCTAAAAGCTCCTGCAATCCAAATGTGCCTTTAAAGGTTTGTACCTTTCTTGGCTGCAAGTTGTAAGGTGTCATGGACACAAAAGCACTACATTTGAAGCCCCTTAAAGGTACTTTTTTTCAGAGTGCATAGTAACCAAACATACATGTCTGATCCTCTAATCTTGGGAAAGTTTTCATTCTGTGCTGTCTGCTGACTCACCTATTCTGGTTGACTGAGCTCATAGAAAGCAGATGTATTTTCATATCACAGCCCACAAACACACATAGGAACCAACACTTCAAGGGCTATTAAAGCATTCACACACTCACCATGAAAGAAGGGTCACATCTGAGTTGTTTTGTCAAACAAACCAATTGAACCCGAATACTTTTAACCCCCAAACTGAGCCCCACGGACGAGCGAGCGTGTGTATAGTCCTTTTTGTTTTCCTTTTGTGCAGCTGTGGGGATTAGCTGTCCCCCCTCTCTGTCCCTCCCCTGTCAGCTGAAAGCATATGTTTCCTGCTAAAATACTGGCTGTGAAACACGCACAGTATCAAGCCATGCAATGCATAAACACGCTCGCATCAGACATGAACACATGTGCCTCCCACCCTGTTTGGAGTCTGTGGTATCTGACCTGCATGAGGCCCTGTTTGACAGCCTCAAAATGTTATATATTAGTTCCAAAGTGTGAAGACAAGAAGTACTGTGCTACTTCTTAATAATTACTTAATTAATAATATATGATACCAACTGGCTAGAGTTGACTGTTAGCTGAGTGCAAGCAGCAGGTTGGCAGTGTAGAGATTGGCCGACAGCAGCTCCTGTGCAAATGTTCACTGAATGGGTTTTCTGATTGTTAATAAAGCAATCGAAGTGCATAATGGGTCTCTCCTTAACAATAAACAGCGGCAGTAGCGTAGTATTCTACACTGGTCTCTAGGTATCAGTAAGGTTACATTGATGAGACAATGGCAACCAGGAAGTATGCTGTTAATGCTAAGTCTACCTGAGTCTATCTTATCTTATTTATCTATAAGATGGCTTATTTGCTATTATTATGTGTACTATATTGGATAATACGAGTGTAAAGGTGACAATAGGGGTGTTATTTCATGTCTACATGCCTATAATAATGGTAAAAAACATATTTGGAAGGTCATAAACATGTTTTTTATGCTCTAACTACGAAAATATTTTATTTAATAATGTTGAATCCTACTTTGCGGTAATTCACTGATCACGGAAGCAATTAACCGCAATAAACGAGGAACGACTGTATTTCTAATATAATTTTTTATCCATCCGTCATTCTCCATGAACCAGGAATAAGCAGCTACTTAGCAAACCAACTCATGGACAAACAAAAATATGACTTCTATCACTTTTGTTATGTTGTCGTTTTGCCGTTGGAGTCACAATGGAATCGTTCCCTGTGCTGCAGAATCAAATTGTACAGTCCTGTGATCCAGGAAGTAGCCTGCCAAATGTAAATGCTATTCCTAACACAACCTCCAGGAATGAACAAATAGATAAACACAAATATGTTGCCTTTTTCGAAGTTTAAGGACATTTTCCCTTTTTGCTGTTTTGAGTCACAACAGAAACATTCCCCCTACTCCAAAACGCAAATGGTAGAACCCCCTTTATCTATTCTTTATTTACATCCTCCTTGAACCAAGAAGTCTCGAGTGTCTCTAGTTTCTAGTGTAACTGATGCCAGCTAGTGTGACTGCACAAGAGTACGTTGGTAAACCTCACTCCCTCTGCCTTAAGAGCTGCACTCAATGCTGGGTCTACAGTCCGGTCTTTTGGCCTAACGGTCAGGGCTCTCGTCTCCCATTCCAAAACTCCTGTGTTTGAGCCCCAGTGCGGGCAGCCTGGAGGTAGTTTTACACTAAGACAGGCAAACAATTACAAATGGGGCTCTCAAAGAATATTTACTATTTGTGAGAGGTATTAGTTTCTCTTTTTGCCATTTGTGACACAAAGGAACTATTCCACCTGCCCTTGAGTAAAAATGGGAGCCCATAGTCCATAAACTAGGAAGTACTGTAGTCTGGTCGCTAACAAACAGATGGCGATACAACCAAACATTTTGGCAGAATTCTATTATTGCATACTAGTTGTTTAGTGCCTGTTCTTAGTCCAAGTAATTTACAGAAAAGAATACACTAAGAAGAAGAAGCAGAAACTGTCATGGCACCAATTGCGTCTATTCTTAATTTGGGAAACTTCAAGTGTCATGAGTGTTGTTAGAGGGGAGTGTGGTTTCTTTAGTAGGTCAAACATGAGTGGAAGAAGTGAAAAGGAGGAGAAGAACCCAGACTCTGAGTCATGACAGCGCCACATTTGTGGGGCAAACACATGCAACAGATAAGACATAAACCAGCACAGCTGCACACATGATGGGATATTGTTGTATTGTATATGAATTTAGTTGTGGTGTATTACTTTGACTGCTTTCTTGGACTCCTTGCAGCGAGTTCATGTTGACAAGGAAGTGCAACGATGACGAGGCGCTGAGCTTGTAAGAGGTGGAGGTGAGACATTCTTGTCTTCCAGCAATGAGGCCGAAATATGGAAGTTTAAAACGGTGAGAACGTGCACGGAACATACTTGCATTTGCATGTGAAAAGTCTAATTCTAGCATGGCTCCCATGTGCTTTGCAATCTGCATGACTTAATGGTCCCCTACTATGCTAATGATCTTCTAACTGTAACATATATCCCTAGAGCCAAACGATAACGTCCAGACCACATTATCACCACCTGCCCCCTATACAGGCCGTCCTCTTCAATGTGGGACTCGAGAAATGGATGTGGCTGAGCTGGATATCTCCTATCTTAAAATAAAGCTCTGCCAGCTATCCATCAATCAGCTGCAGACATGGGAGCTGTAAATGTGATAATTTTGTTTGTCTTCAACAAATACGCCAACCTAGCATGATGTTGATGTTTATGTGATTGTAATCTCACATAGCTATGCTAGCGCTACTAACGTTTGTGTCCTCCCGTCCCACTCCTTAGTGTTACGTTGTTGTATGTGATATATAGCATCTATTTCATTGGAAAAGTGCAGAGTTACAGTGTATGTGTAAAAACTGGATAAAGTGCACAACAGCACATCTTGGAGACTACTCTGTCGGAGACATACTCTGTCGGAGACGTACTCTGTCAGAGACGTACTCTGTTGGATACAGGCGTGGCCAAACACAGTTCATTAGCATTAAAGCTACACATATCCAACAGCGTGTGTTTCCAGTATGGTTTACCAAAAGCACTTTGGAAGTGCCAGATTTTGGCCAACGCACTATCATGGGACCTCTGTAACTTATTTCAGATTGTTGATAAATCTTATAATATGGGCCCTTTAATGAAGTGAACACTCGCGAGAGGAACTGGCACAGGAAACACCTTTAGTGGGGGCATTGTGGTGCAGTTATGGTCTTTAGAACTGAACATTTGAAGGACAACACCATCGGCATGCTTTTGTTGGTCTCCACTGGCAGATCATAACATGTTTTTGAACCCGTTTGACCTGCCGGGGTCACTAAAGCATCACTATAGCCATTGTTCCTTTACAATGTGCTACAATATGTGCTATGTCAGAAAGCTACTTAGCAACCATTATTCATTCTTCACTCACTCAGGCTCTGTAAAAGTCCCATGGAGCATAAAGCTGCAATTGTTGCCTATAAGGCTCCCCCCTGCTGGACGCACAGTGAAGCTTTGAAAATGTCGACAGACAGAAAGACTAGGCAGGTAAGGAGGAGGTGTGGAGATGAGACAGCTCCATGGAAGGAGTTTAAAGGGAGAGTGCAACATGGGAGGCAGGAGGAAAAATCTGCAGAGGTCAGCATAAAGAGAATGAGTCCTCCTGAGTCATCCCGTCTTTCAGGACTGCACTGAGGCAGGAGGAGGAAGACACAGATGAATGCATTGATGACTTCTTTTTATAAAAGCTTTAGACAAGGACACATGCCCTAAATTCAGCCTGAGAAAGCTCAACTTTTTGTTTCCAAACTGCAGTGAAACTATGTGGCCATTGTCGGCCACAAAGTTATCACCACCTCTTAAAGCTTTTTTACCTGATGAGTCATGAACCCAGATGACCACAGCACAGAGAATGCAACGCTACTTTCACTCAACATGCAAGTCTGTCGAGTATCAGCAGTATCAGTATGACATACTGTACAGTATGCTCCTATAGGAAAAAGAATGCCAAAGAATGCAAGGGGCTCAAATCTGACTCATTAGTGTGATAAGAGGCCGCAGCTCCACGATCCTGTGCAAATTTTACAGCTGAATGCCAGAAAAAAATAAGTAAAGTAAAGTAGCTGCAGAACAAAATGCAGTACCTCCAAACTGTTTACTGTAATATACTGTAGATATAGAGAGAACTTTTATATTTCATTGATTTACAGTTTTTTATGAACTTCTGAGTTCTCAGAAAGGTGCTCTAAACAAACATTTACAGTGGTCTCCCTCTCTCTATCGCGGTTCACCTTTCGCTGTTTCGCGGATTTTTTTGGGCTTCTTTTTTGTTATTACAGCGTATGAACGCAGTTACAGGCCGAGCCTGGCCCTTTAAGAAGAATTGCATTGTGGGAAGTTGTGTGTCTCTCTCTTCCCTCTGTCCCATTGTTTTCTGCGTCTTGATTGCCTGCAGACCATTGTCAATCAATTCGTGCTGTCCTGCCATGTCTCCTGTGTCATCGCTAGCGTTTTGAGAGTTTTTAAACAAGAGAGAAATGTGAGAAAATGTTATTGCCTGTCTGAGAAAAGTGTACAAAGTGTATGGTGAGGGGTTTTACAGCCTTGAAACATATATAATAATTGTAAACTACTACTTGTCTACTTCCTGGATTTCAGTTATTGCGGGCTATTTAACACTGTATATTAAATTTATCTTATTAATATATTAATTTTATTAGTATACATTATATAAATGTCATGTTTTTCTGCTTTTACTTAATGAGTGCAGTAATTAGTTTAATATATAAAATGCATGTATATTAATATATGTATATGCATGTCTACATGTATAAATACCGTATATCCATCCATCCATTTTCTACACTGCTTCCGTATATGTATATTTATATATATATAACCTTAAAATGTCTACAAAATAATGTGTTCAAAATCACTTGTATTAATATTTGAAATGTACTGTCATTTATATGAATGAAACATTAAAAGATGAATAAATAATATTCATCCATTCATCCATTTTCTATGCCACTTGTCCCCACTAGGGACTGCTCGCCAGCCAATCGCAGGGCACATATAAACAAAGCAAATAATATTCACTAGAAAATTTTTTTTATAATGAAACCTTTAACAGGTGACAAACATGATAATATAAAATACATTTAACAGCACCTGTTTTAATAGATTTTTATTTAAAAACATTTTATACCACAAAATTTAATATTATATACACTAGGTCCCCAACTTACGAACACCCGACTAGCGAACATTCGCGGATACGAACACAAGCCGACTGGTCTATATTTTATTTTGTTTTGCCTTGTAGTCGCTCAAACAGTATTTATACTGCTACTGTACATGCTTGACCAGTAGAGGGCACTGTGACACTGCTAATGGGACCAACACAGGAAGCCTTAGAGCTAATGGGACCAACAGAGGAAGAGTTAGACGCTGGGGAGATAAAGCTAAATGGAAAGCTAAATTCTACAACCCAGACAGAGCGTGTGATTAAAGTTTATGAAGAGTTAATAGGCCTGCTTAATTCTACACCACCCACAGAACACTACCTCTTTTAGAAGAGTCTAACAATGATGACTATTTGTCCTTTTTTCAATAAATCCTCCTCCAACTCCAACTCCAACTCTTCAAAGGTAAATAACATTTATCATTACGTATTATTATATCACTTTTATTATTGTTTTTTCATTAATTATCCTTGTTTAATATTACTACTGCATCCAAACTCATATTTACATACATACACATATACTGTATATGTATACACGTACATGTAGTACCTATATCATTGGTAATATTACCTTTTCCCCTACTTAAGAACAATTCGACATAAGAACGGTCGTCTGGAACCAATTGTGTTCGTAAGTTGGGGACCTAGTGTATTAAGAAAGATGCTGTTAAATTTATTTTATTTCATCATGTTTGCCACCTGTTAAATATTTCAATATTAATATGTTTTTCTAGTGAATATTATTTAGTTTGTCTGTATGTGCCCTGTGATTGGCCGGCGACCAGTGCAGGGTGTACCCCGCCTCTCGCTCAAAGATAGGGCAAGGTATAGAAAATGAATGATTGGCTGTTATTATTAGCATTATAATTAGAAGACATTTTTTCAGAATTATTAGTCATGTTTTCATATCATACAGTATGTAATGTTTGAATCAAAATTTAAATATTTTAAGTAACTGTTTCTGACCGAATTTTAATTACTGTAACACTTTCACATATGAAAGACACATCCAGTCAGTGTAAAGCAACAACACCACACCTGTGTATCATAATCATTTTTCAAATATAAACGCCTTTTCTGTAGTATTTCTCAGTTAAAGTAGCTAAGCAGAAAAGTCAATGTTTAAACAAAAAATGGCATGTGCAAAGAAAAGAGTAGCTTACCAAAAAAAGATGATGATGTTAGGATGTTGGGTGGATGTGTCGCATCTGGGACTGAGCGCCTCCAGCGTCGTTCTCTCTTTTTAAGGTTCCATGTGTGGAGGAGAGAGAGGAGAAAGTAGAGGGGGGGGACGTCTGCTGTGACCTCAGAGGGGAAATGCTGCAGTTCTGCCAGCCTGATGATGACAGTGCAGCAGGGGAGGAGCTTACGTCCCTACGCACCACCCTCCCATCAAGTGCGTGAACTGGGCAGGAGCAGAAGCATTTTTTGGATTGCTTAAATCACAAAAACGTACAGATGCACATTTACTCATTTCTCCAGACGTTTGTAACTCATAGTGTATGGGGAGGAGATATAATGAGTAAGTTGTTTCAACATCATGTCCTTTAAGTTTCTCTTAAAGTTTCTCTTTAACTCATTAAAATGTAGGAGAAACCTATTTACTCATTACTCTACTTGCTCACTTCACTTTTCTGACAGAGATGATGATTTATAGGGAT